>NW_028185038.1:15630995-15733632 GCF_003343005.1 Rhea americana | reverse complement strand
TTGGAGGGTAAGGTAGCTTTTACGGAGACACATACCCTCCTCGATCCTTGCTCTTTTCTGCCTCCTGCTTCCTGCTGCTTTGCCCCCCTGTCGTAGAGGTTGAGCTTTTTGCTCCTGGACCTCATCTGGAAACAAATGTAATTTGTGTTGGGCATTTCGGTTTGTGGTCTTTCGTTCTCGATATGTGTGTTCAGGCACTGGCGTTGTGTTTCTGATCGTTGAGTCAGGACCGGCTCTTGGCACAGTGTACAAGTTCGGATTTATTTGTAGCCTTTTCTGTCAGAGCATTTTATTTCCTTGGCAGATCAAAGCATAAAATTGCTGATCTCCTTACAGCCTTGCTTTTCTCCCTTTTCACTATTGACGTGATATTAGCACCCATTAACCACCARAACCTGATGCTTTACAGCTACCTGGAAGTGCAGAATCCCAGCTGTCGAATTATGACTCTCAGAACAGCTCCAGCTTTTTGTAAGATCTTGCTAAAAATCACGTAAGAATTGAGGTGAGAATGAGGGAGACGAAGCAAGATGGCAATCAAAATAGCATGAGTTTCACATCTGTTATCTAGAGCCYACCAGTGCTGGGAATTGTAATTGTATAAAGCATTAAGCATCACAGTGGTATAAAGCATTAGTGTCTAGCTCCAGTGGCTAGATATATCGGATTTTAAAACTGTCACTGGCCCCTCAGTCTAGCAGTGCTTTTTTTGGCTGGCGTCCAGAGCTGTATGTAACAAGTCTTGGATCTCAGACCAGTGTAATTTCAATCCCCGGGTTTCCTCAAGGGTTAAACAAAGCCAGTACCTCTTTTTAAATTAGCATGCGGTGGGCTTTAAAAAGAATATCGGGGCACTGACTTCACCGCTTCGGTAACACGGGTTTCCCCGTCGCTGCTTTTTTAAGCCTCTCTGCCTTTCCCCCCACCCCGATCTCGTGCAGTCCCGCAGAACTAACTCTCCTTCCTTTTAGCAGCCGCGCTGACGATTTAAAAGCAGCCRCGATCTTTCCGACAGGGCTTTCCCGGTATACCCGGTTAGGAAGGCAGCGACCGGGTGCTGTGCAGTGAACCGGCCCGAAGAGCGCAAGCCGCGCGAGGCTGCGAGCGCTTGGCCCCCGCGGGAGCCGCCGACCGCCTCGGGGCCGGCGAGTCTCCCCGCGAGCATCCGCCGGGAGGGAGCGACGGGCTAAATGGGAGAGGCAGCCGGGCTGGAGGTGCAGGCGGGAGAACGGCGCTGGGGAAGAGCCGGCGGCGCAGACGGGTCCCCAAGCGGAGGGGGAGCGCGAGGCGAGAACAGAAAGCGCACGGCAAACGTGCGCRCTTCAAATCTTGCCATTAGACAGAAGAAAATCAGTCTTTTTGGTGGAAGGCGTGCTGATAAAGCTGTAATTGGGAAGACAGCTGTGTCTTTGCCTTTTTCTTAAGCAGCAGCATCATAATCTAAAGTGTAATTTCTAGTGAAATATTGCAAGAAGGAATTTAATGGGGAAGATTTTTTTTTTGTTGAAAAATGCTTAAAATTGAAGCTAAATAGGCTTTCACTGAAGAGCTTCAGTTAATTTGCAGCACTTGGAGAAAAAAAGAAAAAAAAAAAAAAACAATGTAATAGGCACCATAGTAAAACTTCATCCCTGGCAGAAACTCAGTCACATAGCTGGCATCTATAGACTATGTAGACAGAGATATCAGGCTGTTTTATATTCTATGGGAGCTTAGTACATAGCTTTTCCTAATCATTCATGTCTTTGAGAAAAAAAAAATCTCATTTTCATACGGAAGGTAGTGGCTACTGAGAATGGGGAATGGAGAAAATGGATTGAAAGTGTTTGCATCTCTTTTAGGGGAGAAGGGCAATTTTCTACACTTGTGATGAATTCTCTCTTCCCCCCCCTTAATATTCTTTTTTTTCTTAATAGTCTATCCTTCAAAACAAATAAACCAGCTGAAACTTAGTTATACCTGAATAACACCATCAGGAGATACCCCTTAAATAGATGATGACTCCAATTTTTTAACATTAGTAATGAGTTGGTAATGTTGTATATAAAACTATGATAGCTAAAAATTTAAATAAAACATTTTTTCACAACGCTGAATTTTTATTTGCTGCATGTAATAAAAAGGTTAAYATGACTTTTCTTCAAGGGGATAACATTCTTTTAAAGCTTTCCCACAGAGATTTTTGTTTTTTTCAGACCTGTTTAAATAACTTATAACTTGTTAGTGATTCTTAAGGATTCAGAATAAAAACAAGACCGTGCAGAAGTGGATTCACATAAAAGCCAGCCTTTTACAGTGAATTATTTACATTGAATTGGAATGAAAGTCATGGCTTCTTTCAATGCATTGTGATGTGCAAATTTCAATTTTGGCCATAATAAAACTGGAGGAGCAAAAAGGGACTTTAGGATAAAAGGATTCTATTGTCTTGTGTATTTTGAACAGAAATGCTGTCATGATTTTAGTTTCCTAGTGATCCTTTTTCAGCAAAACTTCTGTCACTTGTCTTGACTTGTCACGTCAGATCAGTTTTTTCCCCTTTCTGACAATGTATGACTTTGTTTGGAGCCCACATTGCTTCCTGCACTGTCTACTGCTGCTATACTTGAGGATTTTATTTCATCTGGATCATCAGACACCTTTGTGCCTTTCAAAGCATAAGTTTCAAATTAGGTTATCGTCCGATAGCTGAGTGTTACTGTTCTTCAGCTTTTCAGACTTTCTTCTGCACAGAGTATTTTTGGTGACTTGAGGAGTGGGGGTGGGAAATGGAAAGTCTAGCCACTGTTTAAAGCAGGATAAAAAAGAAGCACAACTGACCTGCTTTAAAGGCTGACCCTTGAAATTTTACTATTTTTTAGCATTTTGCTTCATGCAGGAGCCTTTCCTATTTTTCTTATTGCAGGSTGCCAATATTTTGTCTTTGACTGGCTGCTAAGAGTATTTTAACTTCATGAAAATATTAGTGATTACTAAAACTCCCGATCTTTAAAAAGCAAATAAAAAAATTGTGTCTAGGAGAGCGAAAACACAAATACACATGCAGGGGGTAAGTTCATCAAGTATATTTGTGCCTGGCTTTCTGAGAAACAGATCACAACTAAGGAAGCCTTAATTTTGTACTGTTTTTGAGAGAATCATTTGGGAAAGACATAGAAATATGGCAGTTTTTGTTTTTACAAGCTGAGACCTCATACATGWATCTGATTTTGAGAAATATGGTCACAGGTTTCCTCAGCAATGCCAGTATTTTCATACTGCTGAGTAAAACCTATTGCATTTAGATGGACCTGGGAAAAGGTCTGGACCTGGAGATCAGGAGTAGCTTGTCCAAATACCTCTGCCATAAGAGTGACTTGTTTCAGTTAGTTTTAAGCCACTTCTGAACTTTCTGAGACATTTCTGTGCTCTGGCAGAAATTATGTATGCTTGGTGTTATTCAAGAGGAGGCATTGTACTATGTTTAAATGAACATTTTCCAAATGCAGCTGAGGCTAACCTTGATGCTAGCATCAGAACAAGCAGTTGTCCAGAGACAGATCACTCGTGGATTACGAGGCCCGTATCTCCTGTGCATTAATCAGGTGAATGACTCATTATGAGCTTCTGCAAGCAACTTGGTGGTAGAGTCCAGATTAAGACCAAGGAACTCTGCCTTCTAATTGCTCGAATTATGACTAAGAAAGCTCATTTGAATTATTTCTTTTGCCACACAGATGAGCTCTATAACTTTACTGTACCACTGTTAACCTCAGTGCCTTCCGCAAGTCTTCGCCTTTGAGTGCATACTCCTGTTTTCTCCAACTAAAGGGAGTATTAGTGAGCGGGTAAGTCATGAGGAAGGGATACTTCTTTCCATGTATAGGCAGTTCCACTTCATTTTTACAAGAACTTGAAAACTTTAAAGTCAGATGGGTAGTAGAGAGTTTGGATTAGTAGGCTTTTGGAGAYGTGACCCTGGTTCACGTAGCAAGACTCTCAGATGGTTAAAGTTCATCTGTAACTGAGTATTTTTTTGGGAATCTTTCACTTTTGTAATTGCACTCCTTYGATGCAGTAATGGCTTTCTGATGGCTTGACAAGACAGTATTTTTATAGATTTCTTTAGAGTTTGAGGTTTACTTCTTTTAACAGCTGTAAGTTGTGTGACTAGATAAGATCCTATTCTGTTTGYATATTGTATAAAAATGTATATTATTTTATTCAGTTAAACAGAAGCTACCATAGCATTCCTGTGTTTTTGAGAAGCAATGTCACACTTGAGCAAGGCTCGATCTGGCCTATCTTTAGCCCAAAGCTGGAAAACATAGAATCTGCAGGTGTAACACAGTAAGTCACAAATTTCTCTGTCTTGGTTTGAGATTAATATTTCAATCGGGGTTATAAGCCATGGCGCCACGCAGCCAGAGGTGGTATTTTATATGAAGAGATAAATTTGAAGTTCAGTTGTGTGTGTGTTTAAACAGTCCAATAACAACTTAAATGGCCTTTTTTTCTGGCCACTTTACAACCTGCAGCATTCTACTTAATTCATTTGCTTTGCTGAACTTGTTTGCCTTCTGCATTCTTACTGTTGATGTCTGCTGCTTTTCCATTCCAAAAGAGCGGTTTTAAAGGAAGACTGGCTGTTTCATGTTTATCCTTATGGTTGGGATGAAGCATGYTTTCCTTCCAATGTTATGAGCTCTTTTCCCTGAGGGGAGGAGGATGGTACTGGTTCTGGGTGTCTGAGAGGTGCTCCTTAACAGATTGGCCAAATAATCCATTCTGAATTGGAGAGCAAATAATTTTAATACCCCTTATCTTGCATAGATTTCTGTGGATATTCATCTCAGCAAATGAATTTTTGCTCTTTGCATTTCTGAATGTTTAGTGCAGCATGTTCATTCAGGCACAGCATACTTGACTCTTAATATTCCCCCAGTTTCTCCGGGTTTCTGTGCACGTGAAGCTCTTGCTCTTGGCGTGCTTGCACAAACGTTCTGTGCTTGTGTGCCTGCAACGCTAATTATGTCTGACAGTCRCAATCGGGAATAGCGTGGAGGAAATAATAGTTCTTGACCAATCACTAAAACACAGGAAGTCCCGGTGCCATAGGAAGGGAGAGAAACTCACTTTTCATTTCCTTTTGAGTTCAATACGCTCAGATTAACTTTAAAGGGAAGTGAGATGCAGCTCTGAGGATTTGGTCTTCAATCGTGTGTTGCCTATGTATGAAGCCCATCTCAGCAGGCAGTTGGTCACCAGGCAGAAAAGCTCTCATAGCTCAGCTGCTGGGTATCCTGTTGCAAATTAAATATGAAACAAGGATACGTTTGGTTTTGCATGAGAAACTTCAACGCATTCGTTAAAGAGGCTTTCTCTCTGTTTTGAATGTTTTAAATCACAATACTGCTGAAGGTGATAGCTCATCTGTGATCTGTCAGAGTTACCTAGTTTTGTTTGCTGTTTTAAAGAGTACTGATGGATTTTTACCATTCCTATGGGCAGTAGTTTTAATTTGTTTAACACTTGGATTTACCTGTTCAGGTCGGCAAGAATAACTTGCAAAGCTTTTTGTAATTAAAACAATTGCCGTTTTGTTTGTCTGTGTGTGTGTGTGTACACAATATTACATTGCAAATATTTGCTTATAGAATCACAATATGCATGCATATATATATATATATATATATATATTTAGTTTACAGTTAAAATCACCTATTCTTGTCCAAAGAAATTAAGTTGGGACTTTTAAAAAGGAGTTTAAGAATTAAGGGTGAAGTGCATTTAATTTTCAGTGAGATAAGCCATCTGTTTGTTCCCCTGCAGCTTCCTATCTTTGCTAAGAGTCCCTAAAAACATGATATAAAATCACACTATCTTTGAGTTGAAAAAGCAAGATAAAATTTGACTGCCTTGGTGTTCCCATGTAATTTTTAACCTGCTCAGTTATACTTAGAAATTGCAGCATATGAAGGTTATACCACAACTCATTTGCAGATATTTACACAATTACATGATTTTTAGGACTCTTGGTGAAAGTAAACTTTATATGAATTAAAAAGTGTTAGGTATCTTGTTGCTTACGTTGTAGGTAACAGCATTCTCTTAGATGAGGTGATTTGCACTGAGTACACTCTATGCATAATATTCCTTTAAAATTTAACTTGATTCAGGCTGAAACACTGATTTTTTTTTTTCCAAAAACTCAGTGTAAACCTCAGTTTTATAAACAGTGCATCTATTTAAGGAGATTTTCTCTTCACACAGACATTCCTTCTCCTCACCCGAACTCAAAACCGTAAGCTGAGCTCCTTGCATGCATTTTCTGCCCATCTCTCCTACGTAGAGGCAGAGAGCTGAATGAGGTGAATTCTCAGTACTGCTTCTAGACCCCTTTGGTGTAATTTCATACAGGTGGGATGGCAGGGTGAAGCTGAAAAACCAGCGGCATCGCCTGGTCAAAGACAAAACGCTTCAGCTGGTATGGGAAAGCGAAGGATGCTCGTAGAAATTTGTTACCAATTTGCTCTTGAGCTTGAGTTTTGCGGTATTTTATCGGTGTCRCTTCTGATTTGCACACGTGGTCCATGAGTGGACTATGATTCTTCCTAAGYTGGTTAGACCAAGTGCTTGTGTAGAAGACCTCCAAGGAAACGCAGCGAAGCGGGAAACTGCGTTGATTAGGCAGCGGTTTGTAAGAAGCTCGATGTGCTGCTGAGACTGCCGTATTTCAAACGAGAGGTAAAACTGAGCCCCCGCCACTCGTGGCGGTTAAAGACTCGGTGGCTCACTTTTCACGAGTAGCACGTTAACCCTTCTGGCTGACTTCCAGTTGGGTTACAGAGTTCGGCCARCCCGCCTGCCCCGAGCCGTTTCGGGTTCGGAGAGCGCTCTCTGAAGCCGTTCGGTGCTGCTCCGTGCCGCTCGATAGCCGCCGCATCCTCCCGCCGCGATTCGGCGGTGATYGAAGCGATTCTGAGCAGAGGCCAAGGTCTGGCGGCTCGATGCGTGCAGCAAACGTGGGGCGCTCTTTATTCCCCCCCCCCCTTTTTTTCTTAATGACAAATTCAGCAGTGCATGTGCATTTTCCAGGCTAACGTAAGACCTGTGTGTGTGGATTGTTAGGAATGAGAGATGGTGAATAAATGCAGGCATGTTGTGCATGTTTTTGGGGTGCGGGAGCAGGACGGGGATGGGAGCCCGTTCCGGGGTCAAATCTACGTTTGCAGTAAAGAGGGCCATAGATGATCTGCAGAAGCTGCTAGTCTGCTGAAGAAACTGAGGCAAATAAACAGGAATGTGAATTCCTTTTATCTAAATACAGGTTATTTTTCCTCTGGCATGCAGGACTGCTTTTATGCATATATAGATAGCAATTTCCATGCAATGTTTTTATCAGTCTGTATATATAGAAGGTGTATGAATGTTTTTAGAGTAATTAGATACACATATCCAAGCAGATGGACAAATGCTTATAATCCCCTGTAAAAGAAGAAGGTACAACGTGGAAAGACGTGGAAGGTGATGCTGGGAGCAGGATATAGAGCCCCAGAAAGATGCACGTTGGAGCTAAATAACTTACAGTAATGTGTTGTAAAATGGAATAATTCTTATCAGCCCCTGCTAAAATGACTGAACATTTGTGCWGCTTTCCGAATACAGTGTTAGACACGTGCTTATTCTGTGCGGTAGCTCTTGGCCTTATCTAAATAGAGAAGCCTTTCCAGCTGGAGAACAACTTAGCAACTTTTCAGTATCAGAAAGAGCACACTGGAYGCAACACATGTACGAGGCTCAAAGGCACATGTATGCTGCCTAAAGTTTCTGGAGTTGCTCTGTGCGTACGCTAATCTCCCGGGAGTTCGTCGCTCCGAGCTTTTATCGAGCGCGAAGGGAGCCGGGAGGCGTCYGTACGCTGCCGCTCCATCTGCAAGGACCCGGCCCTTTTTCCTTAGTTCAAGGCGATGCGCCCAGAAGTACGCGTGCATCGTTCCTATCAAGGCAGTCACAGGACTCTGACTTTCTTTTTAAATGAAAGTAAATTAAAATATTTTCATTCCTTATAGTTAAAAAGCCGAAGAGGTTTCTGCGGCAGTCTAATTGTCTTAGATCTGTTTCTCAGTGCATGCATCTTTGCATTAAGTTCTTAYTACCTTTTAATGTTGCTTAGAAGAGATGAAATATGGTCGTAGTGTCTCGAGGGAAAGACTCTAGACCCTGTTCTTAGTGTGTGGGGGGAGTTAGATGTGGTTTTAAAATCTGCTTTCTTTTGGTTGRCATGAAGATCACTCGAAACTGACTGCAGTTCAAACTACTAAGAGTTACTAGAGCCTCTAAATATCCAGTTAGGCAGTTTCTTTGCCTTAATTGGTGTAAGTTTTGCTTTCCCAGATAATCTTTTTGGAGAGGGCGGCAAGATGAGGGGCAAAAAAATGAACTTCGGAGCGAGGGATCTCGTCAAGAAGTCATGTCCACTACCACATTAAAATGGAGAGAGCACGTGAGCTATCAGATAACACGCTACGCAGCGTTGTCCAGAATTACGTGATTTTGTTTCCTTTTCTGCATTTGGTGTTCCAGTATCTCTCACAGATCTGGGTTACTTTTTGAACGGGGGAAAAAAAAAAAAGAAAAAAAAGAAGGAAAAGAAAAAAAAGCATTAATTCCATTCTTCTGAATAGCAGTTCATTTTTTTTTTCTTCGGCAGTGGTAACTTTTTCATTTAGAAAAAAGAACCAAAGCTTTGTTAAATGAGGACTCTCACCTGGTCATAGGTAGCATGCTACAGGGACATACTTAAGGCAACTTGATTTTGTAATAAACAGCATGCAAGGGAAAGGATTGCTTTCTCATCCAAAGAACCAAATTCCCTCTTACAGCAGAGCTGACGAGGAATAATGTTTGGCAAGAATCCAGGATAATACTTGAGCCTCGTTGCCTCTTACTCCAGAGCGAGACACCTTAACTGTTTTATCATCACACCTTCTGACTTAACGTATGGAAAATCAGAAATGCAGGGGGAGATTTCAGAGATTTTTTTTTTTTGCCCCACTTCTCTTTGAAAGCATGTTAATACTGAACTTGTCAAGGTTTTACATTTTTTTTAATGTTAGCTGTCAATATTGAGTTATATAACCCACACCTTCACTCTGCTGATGCAAGATCAAGGCTGAAATCTTTACTGTACAAAACTCAAGTCATTTATCTCAAGCTTTAATTTTCTCCTTTACGTGCATGTCTCATTTCTAGCCTTCAGAGCAAAATACGTGCTCTTAAAATAACAACAACATAATCTGGTTACGTATGGCCAATGAAGTAATGTGAAAGATCTAGGCTTTCTCTAATCTAAGTATAGCATTTTATATTACTACATATTATATGGCTATAAAATGCATTTCACAAGTGGAATATTTTAAGCTTTCTGTTAGAATTTGCATTTTTAAAAAAATTAGCATCACTATAAGACTAGTAACAATGTTTATTGCATTTTAATTAAATGTGTTTATTTCTAARTTTTCTTGAAATTGCTTACTAGATCTTTGTGCCACTATCTGCCTTTTTGTTTGAAAAGAGGGAGAAAGACAGGACATGTATCCAGGGAGAGWGGTTTCTTATACAGCAGACACTGACTTTCAGAATGCAAATACAACTTGGAAAATAACTTGGAGAGGGAAGCTGAGAGAGAGGAGCAGTATGAGAGCACACAAAGAAAACTAATATTTTCAGACTGATGTGAGCAGTRGGAGATCAGATAACTACAGTCGTGGTGTGTCTCTTTGGTGATTGTATTAGTAGTTACTATGCAGCGATCTCTGAGGAGTAAGAGCCCAGTGTATGATATAACTGGCACAATTTTGAGCTTGAGGTCCAGGAGACCAAAATTAAACGCATCAGACGTTTGCAATTGCTAGAGTTTGAGGCAAGGGGGAAACAAGTGAAAACATTGTCCACGCACAGGAAGAACATACTCTGCAGTCGAGCTGAAGCAGGGCTGTGTCACCTCACCAAGCTGTTGGCACCGTCAGTGCTGTTCTTGTTGCAGCTCTAGGGAAAGCATGAGACTGTCTCCAGCTCCACCGGCGTCGATTTGAGGTGCTGAAGGCATGGTGAAGCTGAGGGGTGCACGGGGACGACTTCTTGGAGAGAGCTGAAGCCCTCTTCTGCAAACCTGAGACAGGGTGCCGTTCTAGTGCATAACTCCGTAAGGGCAGGCGCTTTTGGTACAGGCGTGAAAGCGATGTAACCCAGGACTGGAGTGCATCTCTCAGCTGTTAGCACGGGTGCTAGAAACAGCATGGCCACGTGAACGGGGCACTTTTATCAGATTAATTTCTACTGCTGAGAAGAACATAAGACCAGCTGCGCTCGGCAGACTTAAGTGTCTGTCGAGGCCAGTGTCCAGTATCGGAGGGTGCTCGGTAAAGAGTGCTTGGATCAGACCTTGTACAAGACACAGCTGTAGCAACATGTGGTTGAGGGACTTCCTCAACCAGAGACTACATCCGCCTCTTTTTGTTTAATATTCCTTAATGGGTACATCTAATGAAGAGCAGGAATTCCTGCTGAGAAGACAACGACATCAGTCCAAGTGGAGGGCCATCTTAATAGGTTATAGTGGCTCTGATACCTGAACAAGATTGGAGGATAGCTGTATGGCACTGGCTGGTTCTTGAGATGCGCCTCCTCCGTGTAAAACAACAGGACTACGTGTTTGCAGGCTGTTGATTGGTGTCTGGAGTCTGTTATCAAGTCAGTTGTGCAGAAAATACATTTGTTCTACTCTCTTTTTTTTTTTKSYTTTTTTCCTCCTCTTCATCAATCTTCTGGATATCCTGGAAAATCAGATTTTTTTTTCTTCTTAAAATTCAATCAGATGAAATCAGGTGTTTTCAAATAACAGAGCTGCAGTTTTTCATCCTACCTATCATATCTCATCTGCTGCTTAATACAGATTCAACAGTCATACTGTTTCAGACTTCTGCGTTTGTTGTATCAATGTGTTTCTTTTAAYAGTAATATTTTACAAGCTATTGCAAAAATAGGTAGGTTGCACACCATTTTCTAAGGAATTTCAAACTTGAAAGTGCCATAAACTTTCTTTATATTAGCTAGAAAACACCAGGGTCTAAAAGCCCAGAAGGTCTGTATTGCTTTTCAGCTCCTACGCTTGCAAAGATTTTATAACGTTGTTCCAAGCCTCAAGTTGAGAGAAGTTATGACTTAAGGCTATTGAGCATGTAGTTTTCAGACAGCTGCAAGTTCKGCTATTTTTAAACACTTCTTCAAATGCAACAAAAGCTGTAGTTCTTCGCAATAACGTATTAGATGAACATTGATTTAAAACATTTGTGATATTTTAGCTGCAGTTGGCTAATAAAAAAAGGAACGTAGAAGGAAATATTTTATAAACTCAACTAGCTGAAATCTTAGTTACTTYCTCACACAAACTGAGTTTCTAAATAGAATCCACGCATAAGAAGTTACACTTCTAGCAGATACAAGTTCAGTGTTTTTTTTTTTCCTGACAATTATAAATGTTTGAGGCATRATTTAAAACAGAAATAGTATCTTAKCCTTCTAYGGCAGTGTCGCTATCAATTTGCTGTAGTGTAAACTATTTGGAGAGCTAAAACAGATTCAGTAGGGCTACCAGATAGTATTTCTCAAGGTTTTTTAATTTAAATGTGCTTCACTTTTAATGCAAGAGAGCAGGTATGCACGTGCATATGTGTGTTCCCAAAAGTGACCAAAGAGCCTGAATGCTACTGGCGTTTAATGGCTTTTGGTTTCCTATATTAATTGGAGTATTTGAAAACTTTGTATACTCTTCCCCCCAATCTTCACTTTTACGTGTATTACTTTGCTAAACGTCGATGTTTAACAATTTAATTTTGTCCTCATCGCCCGGTCCTTCTGGCATTATGGAATTCTCATTTTTCCTAAGCTCCTTCTAAGACACGCAGTATTTCCCAGGCTAATGTATCCTGGCAGAACTGGAACTTGGTTTTGACRTAAGGTTTTATGCTGTTGCCATGCAGTGTTGTGGGTCTTCTCATTCTATGGAGACTGACTTTTTTTTTCCTTGTTAAATCATATGGTCCTATTTGCAGTGCCTTTTCTCCCAGCCAGTATATCTTCCTCTGCCACTTGCTGGTTGTTACCACCACTAAATATTCCAGGCTTCTCTTCCTAACAGGTTTCTCGCGATGCGTTAAATATTTTTTTTTTCCCTGCGTGCCAAGATCCGCTTGCGTTCTTCTAAATGCGAGAGGTTGTTTATGCATGTATTTCTAATAGCTGAAGTTTTCCATTAGTGTTTGTGCCACACTCTGCGTTACAGCTTCTGACAAATTACAGTTAATGGGATCATCTCTGTTTTTAGAACATGTAACAGTAGCAGCGTGCCAAAATTATATTCTTTTGGTTCCTTACTAGATAGCTCTCTCCACTTGTTCGCTTACATTCATTACCACTTGTCTATATTCTTTCATTCTTTAATTTTTTGTCTAAGACTTTTCAAGTAAGATTTTGTGATACTGTCAGATACTGAACTTTAAAGCGTCTATTATAGCTCCCAGTTATCTATTATTTTTGTAGTTCTTTCAGAAGAATCCAAAAACTGATCAAGTTTTTTCTCTAATTTATAGTGTTGCTTTTTCTTAATACRTTCTAATTCTGTTATGGGTTGAAGTGGTAGTTGTTAGGGTCATTCTTTTGAAGAGCATATGTATTCTGGACTTCCTGATAATATTAATTACATAGAATAATAAGCAGCGTTAGTAATTAATGAACTCCGTATAGAAACTGCACAATAGTTTGAGACCTAAGTTTTCTCTAGCAGCAAGAGAAAATGATGCAGCTGCTTTCATTCCGATGTCAAAACAATGTCCCCCGCTATATATGGGTTTCTCAGGTGGTATCTTCAGGATGCGCACACCTTTTGGTACTTACYGAATGTTTATTATAGCCCAATGCACGTCAGAATGGAAAAAAAAATGCTAAATGCAGTATGTTGATTCCACATTACTAAAAGCTTTTCTTCTGTAAAAAGTTTCATTATAGGAATACGAAGACATTATTAAGTCAGCACAAGCAGCTGGAAATGGAAGCTTCTTGAGAAGTTCCAAAAAAAGTCAGCAAAAATACAGAGGAAGACAGGTTTGAAACGTTCGCAGTTTACATTTTGGTCCCTAATGCTGCTGCTCTGGCATAATTTCTTGAAACACATGGCAGTTATATTCACCTTGGTGGAGCTGTGATTTCTGCTTTACTAGAAGATGTGGCAAAGAAAGACCCCAAAACTTAGGGGGATGCAGATTAGGGGATGCAAAGGGACCTGGCGCTAAGATCGTATTTGGGACCAGCTGCATATGGCAGCTAGTACGGGCAAAGGGAGCTCTAGAGCTCTTGCTAAAGGGCAAAAAAAAAGTCTTGGCTTTCCCTTTCTTGAGTTCCTGTTATTTTCGTAGCCTGTGTACTTCTGAAAAGGCAAAATGCTGGTTTACCTGAGTTAGTTGGACAGCTCAGTGGTCTTTGATAATGCTCTTTTTAGCTTTTGCTGTCTGTGGGGAGCCCAGAACAACATCTCGTCGTTGCGCTGTTTTGATACCAGCAAGACAAGTTTTATATTATGTCCAACGTTGGATGACTCTTGTGGTCCAGATTTAGCATCATCTTGAAGATTTGAATGCATCTCCCGAGTTTGTCTCCTTAACATTGAAAAAACAGCTTTTCTGTATGTACCTTGGAAGTGCTCCATCAGTGCTGAATTTCATATTTTTTTTAAACCCAAATGGAAGGTGTGCTATTATTATCAAATTATGTTTCACTATTAAATTTGCTTCTCACTGCTTATATATTGCTTCCAATAATTTTCGCTATGATTCTCATCAATTCCTTTATAGGGAAGAGCTGGCACGAGATGTTGAGGGTAAATGGAACAGCAGTAACATAGAAGAATGACTTAAAATGCTTTAAATTCATTTCGGCAGGAAGTACTTTTGGTCCATTAAGGCAAGAAGTAGTTCCTTCTCTTTTTATCCCCCCCCCCCCCTTTTTTTAAGTGAACAACTGACTTAACGCGGATGGCTAGAAAAGAACCCACATTTGATGGGCTTGCGAGAGGAGCAGTCTGCTTAACCACCTTGAGGAGGTCACAAGGGAGAAAATTTGTAAAGATTAGGTAACACGGGGAGGGGGGCAAGAGTACAGAAAGCTGGATGCGACTTTCCGAGGTTACTTTCGCTGCAAGTGCTCGGGATCTTGTTAAGCGCCTTGTCTTGCTGTTCCCGGTGCTTTTGCAGAGCAGCTGGGCTGTGAGTAGGGTCGGTCGAACGTCTGTCTATACTGCATTGTTAAGAACAGTATTTTTCTTTTTACTGTTGTGTATAAATCTAAAGGAAAAAAATACAGTAAGATATCAGAAAGGTAAGATGTTCCCTATAGACCCCTCTAGCCAAAATTCTTTCGGCCGCATTCGGTTTTCCCCCTTCAAATTATTTGGATTTTTCTTTTAATATATTTCTTGTAATTCTTCTCAGTTTTTCTCATCATTCAGAAATTTTTCTGAATCTTTTAGAAATCTTTCAGAGGAGAACGGGGCAATTTTGATTTGTACGACAGTCATTGCTGTTCGGCAAGTGTCTGCTACACATATATGCTGAGTTATTTGTACCCTGGAATTTTCCAGAGTTACATTGTTTCCTGAATATGGTTAAAAGTTTAACTTGGAAATAACCTACTGCTCTTGTTCCTTTGCACTGGCTTTCCTGTTTTGTTTGGGGAGTTTCTTTGGCCATCGGAGTTCTGTGCTTTCCAAGAATTTTTATATCACCCAATTAAAGCATCTCTTTGGGCTGATACTACATCCATGCAAAAAGCATCGTCTCTCTTACCGCCCAAGGTTTAAATGCATTAACTCCATTAACTTTCACAGGAGYGATCCATGGAAGAAATATTCCCCATCTGATGCTTTGATAGAGATACGCTGTTTTGGAAAATGGAAAAGCTACAACATGCGTCTCGGCTCATGACAGCTATCTGTGTATCTTGTTATTTTAGCCCACAAAAATTGAAGTTTTAGTTCTCATTTTCAGTGAAGAGGGAGCAAAACATAGCCTGAACAAGCTGGAGAAACACTTTTAGGATGAAAGCCCAGATATTTGTGATTTGGGGAAGGCTGCTTGAAAAAGTCGCTGGTATGCGTTGCAAAAATCCGTCTTAAGGGCCGGATGCGCAGAGGACGGCTGATGTATAGGACGGCTGAGGCGTACGCCGCGTTTTTAGCTTTGGCATTTGCAGATTCTCTCTCCCTTCCCACACGAACCGTGGGCAGATTGCTTGAGAGTAAAACATGGTCTCAATTTTTAACTTACTGATTGCTTCTTGGGAGGGAGAAATACTACTGGTACTCTGCTTTCCGTCTCTCCCTTCCACTTACTAGCTGCAGTCTTCATTTTCTCCTTATTATAGCGACTGGCAGAAGATACTAGAGGAGGGAGAGGGCAGCTAATCCAGTGTAACAATAATAATAATTCACTTCGTGATAATTCACTTTAAGGTGAATCCCAAAGATGAGGGGAAACCCTAAGGGCCGGGAAGTCGGGACCAACTTTCCTCCTTCCCTGTAGCTTTCCTGGCTGTCGGAGTTATCAGCGCGTGTTCCCCAGACGGCGAATGATTTGGGGTGGCCGATGTGTCGCGTTCCAGCTGAACGGGGGAATTTCTGAGACGCTGCTTTTTCAGATGGAGGAGCAGATAAATCCGTAGTAAATTCGGTAGTATGTATTCTCCTCGGTTATTTGCTTGCTGTTTTGATTAACGCCAGCCCGCTTTTGACTTTCTGTCGGAGAGGTTGGTCCTATTTTTCGCTTCCCTGTGTATCTTTAAAAAGCCTCACGTTGAAGCTTAACAGTTAGATGAAGAAAATGTTTTCACATTTGCTGCTCATGTAGCCTTTTRCCCACTGAACTTGCAGACTTCTCAGGACTCTTCATTATTGTGGTTGTCAAAAATAAAAATAAAAAAAGAAATTACGTAGTTTTCTGAATGCTGACCAAAGAGATTAGTTTATGCCAGAGGACTTCTGTGAATAACAGCCTGATGGATTTTCTTAGAAATGCATACTGAATTTAAAGCATTCCCTTTGGTAATGAAACCAAACAATATAAGTTAATCACCCCCGGCACTACCTGTCGAAAACAGCTGCAAAACAATAGATGCTAAATTTTGAATTGCCGAACACCAGTACAAAACTCRCCCCTTCCAAAAACCAACTTCACTACAAGCATGCATATATTACGTTAAGGCTACAGATTAAAACAGTCGGTGAAAGGACTTGGAGGATTCAACATTAACATTAAATCTTCCATCATTTGCATGCCGTTTTCGGCAGGCAAGTTGTTAAATGTTTTTGCCTAGCTTGAACATATGSTAATGTTACCCGTCCTTGATATTGCATCATTAACATGCATTTTTGTTGTTGTTGTTGTTGCACTGATGTGGCTTAAAGTAATTTTAACACCTCTGCTTAACCTCGGTGTGCAGACGTTGAATGCGTGTCCAGCAGACATTCACCCGCTGCATGCTGTGCAGTGGTTTTTGGTGAAAAAAAWTAATAAAATAATTTGTTAAAATTAAGCTTATAACATGGGCTTGAAGTTTAAATAGATGATGTGTAGGGAGAGAGACCTGACTTCTCAAAAATAAGGTGCTTTTGATCTCAGCCCCTCTATACTACTTTATGTGAGCAACCTATTTTTCAGGATGCAGTCGACCTAGCGTATCTCAGCCTGGCTGATAGGAAGGGAAACGGGAAAACGCTGCGTGCAGAAAGCCTGGGACTTGTAGCAGGAGGTAGTAAATAAAAAAGCTGTGGGGATGATTAGGAAGTGAAATTCCGCCGGAGTTAGCAGAACCTGTAGGTACCTCCGAACCTGAGGGCTTACACCTGGGTTTTCAACATCCTGATTTCCAGCGTCCGAGCGTGATTTAAGACTTACGGGAGCCGAGGTCCGCGTCAAAGCCCGAGCGACCGTCTCGCGCTGCCGCCTGGACGAGAGCCTGGCAGCTTGCGGCTTCTCCGCGGGCCGCGAGGCGCGGAAACGGCGAAGGCCGCGCGGTGAGGTCTTACCCGGAGCGTTTCCTATCTTGTTTTTTTTTTTTTTTAATACATTATTTCAAGGATTTCTGTATACCCGCAGGATTTACATATACGGTTGGATGCCCGCGGCGCGCGGCGTCCGCTTTGCAGAGCGACTGCCCGAGCTCCGGGCAGCTGCTGGTGAGCAGGTCGCTTACGCCGTTCGTGTCCGTCTTGGCAGCGCGTTTCCTGTAGCCGTAAAATTAGCCAAGCTAATCTCGAGTATCTGGGTGCCCGTGGTTGTGCTTTTTTTTTGCAGGTGACCAAAGCTGTTGGTGAGTTAATTGTTAGGGAGTTGTTGAATGACTTATAAACTTGGGGAAAAGCAGAGCTCAAACACCCAAAACTGGTTATTAATTTTATTAATTTATAGTAGTTTAAATTCTTAAACACTTCCCTTAGGAGGAGGAAAAAAAAAAGTGAAAGCTAATCCCTGTTCATTCCAGTTTTATTCTCAGGTTAAGGCAGAAAAACCAAGAGACGTAAGGGAGAGGTCTGTATACCTCCTGTCTGCAAAAAGTCAGGTCTGGGAAAATCAAGTTTTGTAGCTATAAAATTGTGCTCCTGAAATAACCCCCCCCCCCCCAAAACACACACACACAGTTCGAACAACAGCACTGAAACCGGATCAAGGGAATTCACTCTCTTAGAAAGAGTTTTGCTTGGTCCTTTTAAAATCACGGTTGCCAGGACCCATCTGGGGGTATTAACTATCCGGGGGGGGATATCAAATTTCTTGTTAAAACGATTTGAACTGTGAGCTGTTTTTTAATTTTTTTTTTAATTTGGTTTAGATCATTTCATAGCCTTTTGATTTCAAAGGCAGCTTTGGTATCTCCTCCGTGTTTATCTATCATATTGCATAGTCAAGCTCAGTTGGATCTTAAGCAGTGCTTTCGTCCAGGATCCTAAAAGGATGAGACGCCGGGAATAGCCTCGCTAGATGCATCCTGCGAGTGAAAACGGAACAATTCACACCTCGGACGGTTATTCTTTTTTTTTTTCCCACGTCTTTGAACTACAAATGTATTAAAAAAAAAAAAGATCTTTCGGCCTCGTCGCAGAGCGCGACGCTGCGCTGCCCGCGGAGCGCCGGCTTCGGCCGCTGCCGTGGCCGAGCCGCGTTTTACGGGGGGACGATCCCGAAAACCGGCTGCTGGGTCCTGGGTCCCCCTTTGGCTTTTGCACAGAGATTGAGCGTTATTTGGGTGCATCAGTAGAGGGCACTGTTGTAGCATTAAAAGCCCTTGAAAGTCTCCTCTCCAGCTTTTCTTGATTTTTATTTTGGAAAGTGTTTAATGTTCTCCATGTAATTAAATTCAGTTCCCTGTATAATTAGCAATGGAGCCTTATTCTTTGTGCCACTGCTGTGCATAGTATTATTTTTGTCTCTATTTGCCTTCAGTCAAGGCAAAATACTGTTGCCTATCAACGCGGAGAAAGTTTTATTGCTMTCTCTCAAAGCTAAACAATATTTAAAGGTAGAAATATAAAACGGTGTAGTTGGTTTTCATTTAGTTGCTCAGTGTAAATAGGAAACCTTTAAAATTCCTGCTCGTGGCTCGGGAAATAGCTGAGTTAATGCGCCATAATAATTTTACCTTTGTATCCACATGCATATTATAATATTGGTGGATTGTCAGTACTTGCAGGTTGTTAAATATATATATATGCGAACCCGTAATATTTAATTACGTAGGAAACCTATTGATTTTATTTGGCAGATTTTTTTTTTCTTTGTTTTCCTCGGTATCGTTGYAAGAAGTTGTGCTGTGTTGGGGCTGTTCAGCATATTGAAATATTAATTACAGGGTGATTGGGCAGAGTTATTTTTCATTCGTTACAAATGCAAAGTAATTATTATGACCTAGAAATAGTTTGCTTGGCCAAATACCTGTAAACATTCTAATTTTTTTTCTGATTTATGAAGACCATCTACAAAACGTTGTGTCGGAAAGTAATAATTTTCTAAGGTGCCGGAGATCTTGYGTTGCATTTGGGTTACGTGCTCTTACTGGTTGCAAAGAAAAGCGATTTGGAAAACGGAGGTCTTGCAATACTCGCTTATATTTGGCTCTGAAATTGGTAGCTATGTACAGAATTAATCATAAAACCCATGTTTTAGGTCTCTCTCAAAGCGTGACTCTTTGTCAGTGCGACGGCTGAGTTACCGACCGACCGGGAGAAGTTTGCATTAATCGAGGGGCACGTCCTGCCTTCGCCTGGCAGGATCCTCTTCCGTTCATTTAAAAAAAAAAAGAAGAAAACCCAACCACAAAAAGCCATCTTCTCCCAAACTATCGCCTTGGAAAGAGCGGGGAGAGGAGGGGGAGAATCGTTTTTGCAGGGGAAAAATGTTAATTAAGTTACTGTCGGCTAAATGCCGCGGAGCTGGGAGGGGGGTTACAAGGCTGGGGAGCACCGGACAGTCTGGGAGGAAAGCGGCTCCGGGCCGGGACTAGCATCCATCCCGGGAAGGCTCCCGTTAAACGTACCGTTTTGTCCCTTAAACCCTTCTGTCCGGCCGCGTCCTGTTTACGAGCGTCTCCTTCCGTCCGGCGGGCAGGGTAACGTCGGCCCCTTCGTCGCTGTTACCTTCTGCGCGTTTTCCCCGGGAGAGGCGATCGCAGCTTTTTAGCCCAGACTGTTGGTATTYGACAAGGTCGAGATAAGTTTTATCTCCCTAGATAAGTCGAGTGCATCAGGATCGATACGGTTACAGTAAAATACATTGGCAATATTTATTGCCAGGGTCCTAATGAATTTTTAAAGCCCGCGAGGATCTGGCGGTGGCGTGCGGTTGCCCTGAGCCRCGGCCCGTGCCGTTACAGGATAATATACTTTTTTAAAACCCCCAAACTGATCTTTTTAGTGCGGATGGATCTTTATGCCACTCTGGCCCCAAACTGGAGCAGATTTGATCAAGATCCGCGTTACCTGCCGTTAACGTGGGTGTCCCCATAGGGCTTTATGGGGCTCATCCCCACGTTACCTTTCAGGCTGGCAGAGTTGCTCGATGTTTAGCACACTAATAATTTTTTAATATTTTACCTTCCATTTTTATTGACGACATAATTGTTTTGGCTTTGACAGAGTAGCTTAGGCCAGTTTGATTTGCGAGACAAATTTCCCTAGGTACATATTTATGCAGTTAAATCAATAAGTATTTCATAATCTCTCTAAATACTTACGTAACTTAATAATTCCAGCCATTACGATGCATTGACTTAAATATGTATTTTATGTAGGGACATTTAAAAATGCAAATTATAGGGATTATTTTCCTTCTGGCTTTGTATTTTTTTTTTCTGTTGCATCAGATAGAGAGTAAGAAAATTAACCCACAAAAAAAATCCTACTAAAGTAATGCTGAAGATCTGACTTATATCTGGTAAAGATAATTTGTTGATAAGACTGCAGGGGCTCCCTCTAACTCATTTTGCTTTCTCCGTTTTCTGTAGTTGCTCTTTTAAACCATGTGACATGAGGCTCGGCATAAGGACTAAGTTAAGGAGAAAGTTTCAGCCTTTGCCGCAGTTGCCTGCTTTTGAGTCTTTTGGCAACCCCCCCCCTCCGTTTTTTACTTTTGTAGATGTGTTTCCTACCCCTCCTGGCTTTAGCGTACCCAAAGATTGTTTGCGTTTCCAATACTTTGAAATTCAAAATCAGGCTTGATGATAGCGCGTTCGGAAGCTGCTGCGTGGTTTCTGCTCGGCTTTACCACGGAGGTTTGATACCTGACACTTTTAATTTAATTTAATTAGGGAGGCAGAACCCCATCTTGGTGTTCATTAAGGGGATTATTCATCAAAGTTATTGCTTCCTTGATGGCGAATAACAATATCTCTCGCAATGGCTGATGTTGCTCTCATAATTATATTACTTTCTGCTATTTTTCTCTCCAGGGCTTTGTACTTAGTCTCTGTATTTAAAAAAAATAAATAAATTGAGGGAAGCATAAACTTCTGGTACAGCAAATTTGTGAGGGCCACGTTTCTTTTATTCTCACAGCTTCATGTCGTGTAGATGCTTCGTTTAAATTTTTTTCAGCTTTTTTTTATTGGTTCTCTGAGCTGTCTTTTGAATACTTGTATTTCTTTCAAGCTTAGCTGCACTTCGACTTGGGGCCTGAGGTTTCTAGCTGCCTGTTTGCTGCTGTGGCTGAACTCTGCTTTGGGAAAATCCCGCAGAGACCGCGGGAGTAAAGCAGCCTCTGCGGAGCAAGGAGTCAATGGGCTTTTCTGGAACAGAGTCGAAATCTAATATAAAATTAGTAAGGGGAGGAGGGAGACTGTTTGCAAAAGTTATCTTTTGCAACACAGTCCTAATCAAATATTCAGAAAATGACAGCTTTAAAAATAGAACAATTGTCCTTCTAAAACATTGCTAGTTTGGTTAATTTACCCCCAAGTATCTGGTGTCTGTGACTCAGAAAAACCCTTATCTACTAAGGGAGGGAGGGGAGGAGGAAAGAGCATTGCAGAAAAGGTGACAAGTTTTCACCTCTTTCCTCAGAGAACATTTTAATTCCACTTTAATCAGCTTGCCAATAAAGGAGTACTTGGCTTTCAAGGGGAAACAAATCAAAATATGCATTTATCAGTCATGAGGCAGAATTCAATCGCTCACAACTGATGAACTCCAAAAGGAATGAAACTAGTACTATCACGCTGCCTTGGTGGTTTGCTTTGTGCCATCAAAGAGCTGGCACTATCTTTTTCTGCCACATCCACTGTTTGTCTATCATCCCTAATTCTGGCCTTTCAAAAGAGACGCTTCATAATTGCTGTTAATGGTTAAAAATAAAAAATAACAAAATTTTTTTTCATCTAGATAACCAAACTAGGGTTCTGCTGCATATAGATTTGTTCTGCAGCTGCCAAAGTAGCTTGAAAAATCCTGGTTGGAGATGAAGCGGAGAAAAGAAGTAGTAATGMCAAGTAGCACTGTCATTATTATAATACAAGTCTCCTCAGAGGACAYGGTGCAGGCCTATCTTATTAAAATAAACATCATTTTTCACCGGGAAAGGAGACTTTGGGTTCATGTTGCAGGGTGTAGATGGGCTCTCATTTCAGCCTGCTCTAGCTAAGACAGAAGAGCCTGGAGCAGACAAAAGTTTGTGCTTTTTTTTTTTTTTTTTTAGCAGACAAAAGTTTGTGCTTTTTTTTTTTTTTTTTATTTAATCAAAGTTGGATGCTACGCTGCAGGCTGCAGGTACGGGTGTTTCTAGGTTACGGGAATCTGTTGCTGTAGGTTTTGTGCTTGTTTAGCAGGAGCAAGCGCATTGCTCGCGTTAATATAATAACCCAAGTCATCCTGATGGTTACGGTAGTTAAGCTACGCACGAAGCAGAGTCTTTCCGGCGAGAGAAATGGCCTTCCTGGGGCTTACCTTGCTCCCCCCGCGGAAACTTGTGTGCGTGACTGCCAGTGCGTCAAGAGGAAGTTTTCCACCTTTGCGAGGTTTGCATCTCAGTGAGGGTGTAGAGGATTGCTCTCACCCCCCAAAATGGTTAAAACTCACCTTGTACTCTATTGATGCTTTGCTCCAACCTCTTTCTGTTCCAGCTGTGAGCATTTATGAGTTTGGAAAGCGAGAGCCAAACTGTCCTTCTGTATGTTGTTTCTCGGGTCCCCCCCACCACCACCATTTCTCCTCCTTATTTGCTTTCTTTCATTTACGCTTCTCATTCAAAAGGGACTTTTCCCCCAGCGGACTGCCTCGCCCTCCTGGACAAGGCTCCTCGTGCCTTGTTAGCATGAGGCCTCCACTCGGGCATCCTGGGATTGAAGCCTCATGCTGACGTTGGTTGTGCAAAATACCCGCCTTGGCACACRTTTCATGTGCAAAACCACCCGGATTTGACCTTTTAGTCTCTCCTTTTCCCCTTCCTCTGGTTGCACAGTCTCTCACTTGCGTTGCCCTGGTCTGGGGAGCCTTCTGCTTTGCTCCATCCCACTGAGCTTCATCCTCTCTCCATGCCTCACCTCCTCACCTCTGTTTTTCCCCCCTGGGACTTAGATGCAAAGCAACTTTTATGGTTGATTTTAATCACGTGGCGCAGAAGCGAGCGGATGTTGTTGCAGGTAAAAGAAATATATAGTAGAATTGTGAAAGTGTCTCTTGGATGGTTTCACATCCACGAGAATTCACGCAAGGAATGCGCTGGTGTTGCTCGAATGGCTCCGAGAACTTGTGATGATCTGAAAGGAAAAAGGGGGAAGCAAGGTGAARGTGGGAGAAAAACTTTCGCCTCCTGTGCCACTTGCAAGAGGTCATCTCGCCCGCACGGTAGTAAGAGTAGAGGAGTTTGGGTGTTGGGCTTTTCATTTCCAGCCTGCTTATGTTTAATTGACATTAAACTGAGTGCGTGTGACTTAAAAAGGTAGACRGCAAAGCTTAGGAAACTGAAGTTTGGGAAAACCAAGCAGAAATGTAAAGAATAATAATAAAAAAGTTTACAAAAATACTCTTATGATTGCAGGTAACAGGTTTAGAATTGTACCTTGTTTTTGCCTAAATAACCAATCGATTTTACAGTAGATATTACAAAGCTCAAAAGCTGTCAAAATAACAAGCTTTTAAGAAATACTCTTTTCTTAAACAACTGTAAAGCTTTACAAAGCCTTGTGTGAAGCTTATGGTATTTCATATATGCTTATTATATCTCATATAAGCATCTGCATTCATGCTTCTGTAGCGTATAATTCACACTCTTAAACATATTGCTTGAATTCTTGCCTCTTCTGCCCAAATTTCTGGTGAYGTACTGCACTCAAGAAATATTTTTATATCCGCTCCGGACAAACAAGGAAACACTGTTCAAAAGATCTGTATTGCTGTGCGTGAATGTTGTGTTCCAGAGATCTTAGGATTAGAAAAATGTTAAATCATCAGACAGCCTTAAGGAAGGTATATCGCATGAAGGTTGAGGAGGAGGAGGAGGAGGAGGAGAGCACCAAGTAAAGAATGAGTCAAGAGCTGACCAAGTTCTTCAGAATTTAGTAATTAACAGAAATGAAAATAGGAGTCAGCAGGAGGGAGAATGACAAAGATCTCTTAACTTCTTTTAAGAAGGCAGAAATCCAGATACTGTAATATTGGGTCTGTTTCCTGCTGAAGGATTTGGTTTCCTATCCCAGGTGTGATAGGTCAATTCCAAATATATCATAGGAAAGTATGAACTGTTCTTCGAAGGGCTGTTGGGAAACAACCTATCCAAAGGAGAAACTTTATTTTCTCGTGCCTTTCCCTGCAAGGCTTGTGTCCTGAATTGTAAAGGACTTTGCATCTTCCTTTTTTAATAGAGCTATGGCTAGTTTTGTTAATTGTATAAAATTATTTCTAARCTTTTACTGATTTTCTCAGCTTCATGGCAATAAATTTGCTGTTTGGTGGTACATCATTAGGGGAAAAAGAAAAAAAWAGATAAAAGTATGCATTTTTTATTGTCCTCTACTCTTGAGAATGGAATGCCTGATTTACCTTTCTCTGTATTTCTACTTATACTATCTCCTTTTTTCTTTTTTCAACAAGCAGGGAGGATGATCGGATGCTCGTGTGACAACTTTACCCCAAAAGTTCTGCCCTTGCGAGTCTCATTCGCTTCTCTGTTACGTTGTTCGGCATGTAACAGCTGCCTATTTTATTACTTTTTTTCCCCCCGACTCTCTTATAAAGAGAAATCTTATAAAGGCTCTCTGATTTTGTGAATTTTTTTCACGGACGTGTTTGGATATGTTACTTCAGTATTCGGTGTTTTTGCTAGGCCTCTCCTGSACAAGTCTTGCTCGCACTCAGATTAGTGGGAAATCTCCCCTTCTACTTTGTCGGGACCAGATTTTGCTCCTGTGCGTAACTTCAAAGCCAGCAATAAATAGCTGCTCTCCTTCCTAGCAGTGAAACACRCTTGAGAGAAAGGTCAGAAGGAGGTGGCAGTACTAAGAAATGCCTCTACATGTCAGAATCAATTAAAATATTACTTTATTTAAATTACTGCATTCAYGGTATTATTCTAATTCATGGAGCCCTTTAAAGCACTGAGGTTCATTTGGAAATATTAACACTAAAAAGTATTGGGTGTCTGAAAACTGTCTTTTTTTAAATCTGTTTTCTTTAAGGAGATGAAAAACTTTGAAACTGCCCAGTTAAGGACAGAGTAGAAGAAAACAGGTGTGAGAATATTCAGGAGGAATTGATTTGATTGCTTTCAAATCCTTCTTTGATGCTTTTCCGTCTATTGCAATTGCTGCATAATTTTTAACCGTGCAGCTAGATGAAGCTGGAGACTCAGCTATACCCCCCCTTCCTTTTTTTTTTTTTTTTTTTTTAAAGAAAAAAACAACCAACTTTGATGCATTGGGTTTCAGATAAAGACGCCACCGCCATAGCCCGCGGTGTGGTGGTAACCCGAGGGTCAGCCGAACTTGAACCGTAGCATTAGTGCTGTCGTTACGTCCATCAAGCTCTTCGGGCGAGCCGGGCTCGCTGTGCGCCGCCGAGCGGGGCTCGCAGCCCGCTCCTCGGCAGCGAGGCTTTTTCGAGCCGCTTCTCCGCGCTCTCGATGCGTTCCACTTAAAATAGGAGAAAAAATGCACGTAACCTTCCGGCTTGAGGACCTCCTGGCAGAAGGAGCTTTTGACTTTCCCATTTCGCTAGAATGCCGAGAGCTTGGCCCGAGCTACCGGCATGGGAAATAATGATTTAAAGAAAAATATGTTTTGGCACGCTGTGTTTGTCTCATAATAAAAACTAAATGTTTGATATATAGCTTGTTTTTACCATGGATGTGCTATAGATGACTAAAAAGCTTTATTCAACATTTAGCTTTTTATTTGATCCAACACTCAGTTTTGATGCCGGCTTAAGGTTCAAACTGGAAACAGTGAGATCCAGCTTTCCRTAAGGAACTACTAGCTTTGAGTGTCCTTTTTCAGACTGGGGTACTCCATACTGCTTTAAAATGAGTTTTAATCTTTTTAAGACTGAGTCTACCATAAGGATCTGCATACTAAACACATACTCGGTTGAAAAGATAGTTTAAAAACTTACGTGTTAGCTGAGCTGGAGGACAGGCAATTTATTATTTAAGAATTATGTCCACAAGGCTTCAGTTTTGCTGTCTGGGTTTGCTTAAAACTTGAGTACTTTCCACATTAGGCAAGAACAAAACCRGTGACAAATAAAAGTTTTGTGAAGAGGAGTAGCTTCTGTGTTTGAACATTACTCATCCTCTACTCAGGCGCTATTTACGCTTTGGATTTTGTAGTTGTAACAGACAAGATCATTCAATTAGATCGAGCCTTCAATCAGTGTAATATTCATAGATTTATTTTTCTTAAGCCAAAAGAATCATTATAACAAATACTTTAACCGTCAGTATAACCGGCAGTAAATTTTTCATCTTGCTTTGTGTAAAGTCCAGCACAGTTTGAATTTTAAATCAAACCTCTGATATTTTCACCTCCGACACTGCTTGTGCCCATCTCTGTTACAGGAGTCAAATGCTTTTCCTTGGACTCTCCTGGGAAGGCCAGCCCAAAGAACACGTACTAATAGGAAGAGTGAACTTAAAATGAAACAAAACAAAAAAAAAAAAATGCTAAAGCACACTTTGTCTGAAACCTCTAAGTTGACCCTTTGTTTCAGGGTATTTTATTTTTTTTTTTTTTATCTGATGCCAAGGGCTGGCTGCACATATGTGTGATGGTAAGCAATCACCAATCTCAAGAATTGAAAATTCCTGACTGATTAAATCTTGATTATTAGAATATCTTGGTTATAGTCTTGATTTTTGTGTCACGGGTTTTGAAACTTCTGCATGTTTCTAAAACACATTGCATTTATAACCTTGAGAACCAGACACCATTTTTAATGAAAGCTGAGATTGCTCATGCAGTCTCATGGACCTGCACTTTTAAAGTCTGAAGAGAAACCCTAAATTTCTCAGAAAAAAATGTGATGAAACTGAGAGCGCTTCTATTTTGCATCCTTGCCTCTATTATTTCCCACAGCTTCTTGGATTAGGACAATTAATTTGGTAGGGAGAATTATATATGATTTCTATTTCTTAATACTCTGCAGGACCCATTCATGCATTTCCGGGGATCTCTTGGGACAAACAAGAGGACCCCTCTCATGGATGAAGCATTGAGTTATTTTGGAGAAATTTCTCATTCCTGGCACTTGCAGCAGGAGCAAGACGCAGGCTTTTTTGCTGTTTTTTGCCAGACAGGTGTTGAGCAGGATGGGGAAGGACCAAGAGGAGAGCCCAAGAGCTTCGATGGTGGACTGACACCGGTCTCTGGGTGGACAGTTGTCAGGACCRTTGGGAAGTGTGAACATAGATGCTGAAAGACAGCACCGATTTCTGCTCTGGCCCTYGAGTTTGAGTGTTTCATGCAACAGTTTGGTTAAACAAAGAGAACAGAAACACTTTTGTAAAATCAGAGACGAGGTAGAACGGCTTCRTAGGACATCGTGATAGAAATCGTCTTTAAGTGCATTAGGTAAAGGAAGTGGTGGGGGTGCAGTTGACCTAATCTGCTGGAGATCTCAGCGAAATGCCAGTTGGGTTTGCTTTTGTGTTTGTGTATATATTCCCTGCGTTGTTGGACACTTCGGTGTCTCAAGGAGTGTTAGCTGCTGCAGAASATTTAAAGAGGTATGAAAAACATTCCTTCTAAAAATACTGGGAAGCTCCCTCCTCCCCCATTGTTTATTGGAAACTTTTCCCCTTCCTCTTAAGATATTTGATTATGGTGTAATGCAGCTAATTTAAGCATCTGTTTATCACTGCCTGGCTAGACTGAATGTGAAATTTCAATTGAATTACCTCCCAAGAGAGCTTTGAGCGTGGAGGGTAAAACAAATCATTTTCTCTCCGTTCCCCTGGGATTGTCAATAAAAAAGAATTCATCTAAATAGTTTACATGCATTTTGAAATGTTGCATCTACTAGACTTGGGTTTGTTGTTAGTGGAAAATTGCCAGTGTAAATGGAGTATCAGCTTTAACTTGACTATGGCGGTGTTATAGCATGGTAGGACGGCATCTGGAAAGGCTGCAGCTATGAAAGCCTCTGCAGCTAAGGAATTCATATTTGATCAAAAAACGTGCGTATTTTATTTTGGAACAGAAGATAACACRCAAACCTGAACTCACTGCAACCCCAGGGCTTAAGCAGCCACCAGCCCWCTAACTTCTCCATCTCCTTCGCTGGGCAACCGCCGCAGCGGAGCGTGTTGTCGCGGCGCGCTGCTGGGGCCGTCCCGCGCGCCCCTCGTGAGCGCCGCAGCTTCGCCTGCTCCTAACGTTCGTGTGCGCGCGTATTTCTGCCCCCACAAGAAACGGTGGGTTTCCTCTTTGCTGTCGCTGTTACCCGTTGCGYCAGCAAAGCTCTGGGAAAGGGCGGACAACAGGTTCTTCTTGCTGGGCCCAGCTGCTTGCTTTCTAAACACGCTAGTCGCCTACTCTGCATCCGCTCCGTAATTTTTGCCGTGTCGAGGCAGTACATCTGCCATGTAGCTTGCCTCATGTAGATTTTAAGTGAAGTCTGCTGCCGTCGGCGTGAGGAAAGCCTTGCAGATCTGACTTGTAGATGCTTTTAGGCTGGGCTGGGCTATTCTGCTGGCGGGTGGGTGCTGCTTTCACTCAAGATGGGACATGTGAACTTCTCCAACAGTAAGAAAACCTGAAGGTGCCATGGGAGCGTGACTGCTTGTACCCTGGCTTTGTAGCCCCGAGGCACACTGTTGATAACCTGGATGGAAAGCAGACCAAAAGGAGGCAGGCAACGGTATTTGTTTTGCCAACGACTCTCCTGTTGCTGGCTTGGATCCCCGTTAAGAGTTGCGAGAAGGTCTTGGTAGTGGTAGGAAGACGCCTGATTTGCAAACACCTTTAGACCGCTTTGCTTTTTGGGGTTTGGTTAGTTCAGATTTTTCTCTCATACAGGAATTTAGGCAGTGAGGAAAATTTTGTTTAAGGATGTTCTGGTAACGATAGCAGTAAGAAGATTGGAGCTACGTTTGCAGAGCAAATCTGTGTTGATTTTTTTATTATTATTTTTTGGAGCAAAGATGTGTTCAGGCCCAAGAGGTAGCACTGTGTGTCATCATTGCCCTGTTACTCTTCCCATTTCATGTTTTAGTTCTGTTTTGATTGATTCTAAAACAATTGGATTATATTAACTAGGATAACTTCTGTATTTTCAAATGGCGCAGCAGTTTGGATGATAGTCAAAAGTCCAAAAACTGTGCAAGCTTTAAAATAAAAACAGAGTAAAGCTTAAAGAAACTTTAGTATTCACTTGTCCAAGAGTTCAGTGTTTCTGCTATGATAATTCTGATAGCTAGGCATGTTTAGGGGCAAAGAATAAAGAACTTAAATGCTATGTGCATAGCTAGTTTATTTTCATGACATTTATAATCAGTGGTTTCTAAGATCATCGCAGGGAGAGTCTGAAGAGAAGAGGCTCAATATTGATTATTTACTTGCCAATGTTTTCTTTTGTATAGGGAACATTTAAAGTACTTGTCTGCAGAAGCAACAAAAATCATTCACAAATTGCAAAGGTCTATGAATGATTACTTCCAAATGAAAGTATTTAAATTACTGCAGTGTTCATCATTAACAGCAAAGGCATAACCCTGATAAGAATCAGTCCGAATTTTTATTCTAAACCAGCAGTGCTGAAGAGCAGAAGTCTGCAGGTATGTTGGAGCTCAGGCGTACTTTCAGAGATGCTAGTAGTTTGTATCACCTTTCTCACTCTAAACATGGAACCGTTGGCTTTGACAGTTTAAGTATACTTTAAAACTATTAATCCTGACAGAGTTGCTAGCAACCTAAGAAAATGGAAAGCAGAAGGGGAAAAGAACAAATGTGCTGCAGTCTGTCTTAATGAGTAGCTGACACTGTCAACAGCAAAGCTCTCTTACTGTGATGTGCAAAGATACTAATGGCTTAAGATAAAATAGATACAGGAGTTAGCACAGTGTTAAAAACAAGCACCTGCCGGAGAATAATCTTGGAGCGTTTCCAAATACAAATAAGTCCCATGTCGCAGAAAGTCAGAAGTCTCCCTTGAATGAAGATAATTACCCTCAGGGTGCACGTTGGTCACCCTTTAAAATTCTTATAAAAACAAAGAAATTAATTATCCAGTATAAAAACGGGGCATATGTCTCCTGGCAAACATTCAATTAACTTTTTAGTGCTTGCTACTTAATGTTGTGTTTGACCAGTCAACCAGGGCGAACGACTTTCCTTTGAAACGGAGCCGGAGTGGAACAGGGTAGCGCAGCGGAGCCCCGCTCAGACGGGCCCTTGCGGCTGGCCATCAACATTTTTCCCATGATCTCAGAGTGTGGAGCTGGTTATATTTTACTTACGCCCGTGAAATGCAGTTTGCTTTGGGACAGGTCTTTTGGAGGCTGCGTGATGTTTTATTGGGGCTGTAATTTAGCTAGTTTTGCAATCGTGGGCTAGATTGCGGTGGTTTAAGCATGAGCTACCAATTAAAAGCAAATGTATAATACTTCTAATTCCCATGACTAATGGGCTGAAAATATGGAGCTCTTTGACCTGATTCGAATCCAAGCTGCAGATGAATTATGTCTTCTCCTTTTAATTTGCATGCTGAATGCATGAAGAGATCGCTTTTTTCCTTTTTACTGCTAAAATGGCAAACCGTGCGAGTGTAAACTCCAAACTTCTAGAARTATTGACTTCCTAAGGATGAGCTGACATGATGATGGATATATTGCGAGAACTCTGTGACAAATACTTCATTAACWGTATTTGTTGTGGTACTTTCAGTTTTACCTATTTGTACATACTTTGATATTTATAATCTCCTTTGGTCATTAATCTGCTGCTGCTTTGTTAGAAAGTGATTGCATACTGAAACAATTAGATGGGCATGTTTCTCTTTTTAGGGACGTTATTTTTTTGACTTTTTTTTGGTTTGGGGGGGTGGTTTTTTTTAGTTTTTTTTTTTTTAGGTTTTTTTTTTTTAGTTTTTTTAGTTTAGTTTATTGATATGCCTTAGGTTAGTAGTACAAATCTCACTGCTGCAAGATGCATCTTTTCTTAAGTGCATGCAGTGCGTAGACATTCTTGGATTGATCTTTGATTGTTTGTCTTGCATCAATTTTGTTCTTCCAAAAAAATCACAAAAATTGTATTTTAACTTTAACATCTGAATAACAGAGTTCTGTTTGCGTAGCAGGCCAGAATCTTCATTGCATCTTAMTTAGGTGCTGGTTAAACTTAAGGCTGGCTGCACAGTTAAAACCTGGATAAATATGCGAGGGATCTGGGCTCCCATGCCTTGCTCGTCAAATGAGGGAGCGACTGCGTTGCAGGGGTGGTCRGAGTTCTCTTGGAAACAGGGAAAATTAGCAGAGACCCGGTACAGAACGCAAGGGTTGGTCTGCTGAATGCAAATAAAGTATTGAGGTTCTGGCTCACAGAGCTGGTGCTTTTGGAAACGCTGTGATAAATGCACTGATAAATTCAAGGGAATGAGTGCAATTGCGAAAGCCTGATGAAGGCGACGAAGTGTCCAGCGCRTAGGAATTGCATTGCTTGGTAAGGCACAAGGAAATTAAATCAAATTTGCTTTGGTGAAATTGCATCAAGGATGATTAAAGGTGTTTCTGGGAAAAKGTGATCGCTTTGTGTTGAAGCCACTTCCGTGACTTCTTCACCTACTCRGTGTGTCCGTCTTTTCTCCGTTGCTCGTTCCCCTTTAGCTTCATGCTTCTCTCCTTCTCCTGTTCCCTCTTTTTATTGTGTAGTGCCCTAATCCTGGGGTTTTGGAAAACCTCCGCTGGAGTTTTCCCAGGGCTGCTTCGAATAGCAGGGAGCTCATCAGAAGCTGCTTGTCAGCACCCAACCTTGAGACCACACGAGTCCGTCCAAATACACTAGGTCCTGCGCTTCCGCTTAACTGACACGGTGTTGTTAGTTTTCTRATTCTTTAGTAGTAGTGTTTGCGGGTCAAGGACAGGTCTTCTAGCCGTGCTGTAAACATCTCCAAAAAGCTGAGCTGTGCAACGCCACACTCTAGTTCCTTCCTACCCACGTGGGCCTGAGACCTGAAGGGTGGAACTGGATCTCAGCTCTGGACAGACCTTAAATGTTTGGATCCATCATTGCAATTTGGGTCSGTTTCTTATTTTAAACAAAGTTACTAAAGAATCTCTGATTCCAAGTTGCTAAAACCGCTTTTCCAGTGTAGTGTGACAGACAGCAGACGACTTACCTGTGCGGTTAAACGGCTGCTTGGGTGCTTGCTTGGTGCAGAAGCTCGTATTAAAGGCTAGCGGAAAYGTTCGGAGATGTTCTTCTGCAGCAGGGGAAGAGCAGGATTGCACGATTGAACAGCACGTGCACACAAACCGCGTGGGCTTAGAGCTCCCCGGGGAGCTTTTTCTGTGCCTTTGTTAATTAACAAAAACACTATYGCCAGCAAATGATTTTCTAGCCTGTTCTAGCAAATGGCACTAGAATAGCAGTGTTAAAGGGAAAGGGGGGACCCTAAGAGGCCGAGCTGTCTCTGCCCAGATCAAAACGCTGTTGGCTTTGCTTTAATGTCTTTGCATTACTTTCGGGGGCTTTTGGCCTCGTGAGGACAGAACAAGGAGTTGTCAGAGAATTGAACTCTTTCCAGTTATTTTGCTTTCCTTTCTGCAAAATATTTTGACGCAGTAATGCCTAGCGGCTGCAGACAGCATCAAGCCCCACTTTGTGCTTAGCAGTTTATACAGGGGAGCTGTAATACCACTAAAGTTAAGACTGAGTGACTGAGTGAACCGCTTTTTTTTGCCCCAGACAAGCTTACAGTACCGCCAGTTTTTCCAGGAGAAACAAACACACGTATATGCACAGAAATACATGCGTGCACGCCACGTACGCGTGTCTGAACCACATATAACGTCCATATATTGTCACGCTGAGACTGCGTACAGCTCATGACATTTTTGTTTCCGCTGGATTGTCAGACATTTGGGGACTAGAGTCGCTTGCTTTGATAAAAGGCACCTTTAAACTCGTGTCAGCACCTCTTTGCACTGCAGTGGAGCCTGTTCCYGCACCTGTGGGGTGTTCTTGAACGGTCTCACGTTTTACCTCTTGCGCTGCTGCACAGTGCTGGCCCGAGGAGTTGTCGTGGTGAGGTTTGCCTGAGCAGTGTGTATGCAGCSCTACCTCTGCTCGTTTATTCCTGCTTCATTTTTTGGTAACAATTGTAGCGTGAACTAATGATTTTCCCAGCTTAAAATGCATTAGAGTTGTCTTTGGTAAGTGCTTATTTTCTAGAYGCTTTTTGAAGTAGCGACCGAAGCTCGGGCTGGGGGTGCCCTGCTCTCTCCTGTTCAACGGCACGGGGAAGGTGAGTGCCTGCAAGGCTGGAGGAGAGGTGGAAGGTGGAGGGAGCAGAGCAGAACAAGTGCCGCCTTCTCCAAMCGGTCGAGTCCCCTATGCCGCGCTCTAGGGGCTCGGTTTCGCTGCCGGGGGACAGCAAAGGTTGGGCAGTGGCTTGGTTACTCCTGGCGGTGTGCTGCCTTCTTACAAGTACGAATATCCAGGTGGAAAATTAATGCTGCCGCTAACGGGATTATCTTCAGCTCCGTGCYGGCACATCCCTCGCGTTGCCCAGGCCCGGCAGGGAGAGCCGGACGGAGCAGCTTGGAGAAGATGGAGAGGGCAACGGAGATGTTCCAGCAAAGAAGCTGGCGCGCTGCTGCCTCGGAGCCGTGCCTCGCTGCGCATCCCAGGGATGTGAGCCGCTGAACCGCCGTCTTCTCTGCGGAGCTGACTCCCTTCCAAAGGATTTCCTGTTGGACAGTACGAAGTAACCTCAAATACACCACGGAGCTGGAAACTCTCAGCAGAACGGAGGCGTGTTAAGAATAATAAAGGAGTTCCAGTTTCCTGCACATTTAACTTGACCCGCTAAATTCAACGTTGAGTTTTGCTTCCGAGACGGTAACGCGTCAGATTACATCGTGCGGTTATTTTTCATGACGTGTCAGTAAAAGAGAAGCTAATGTTATAGATTGGCATTTCAGAAGGGGTTTTCAGAAAGTTAACCTTTCGGTGAAGACTTAAAGGCCATCGGCATAGACGTTCTCCGTGTTGCTCTGTTCAGGCAGACTTAACTGCAGAGAAAATGTTAACAGCTTAATATTTTGGTTTAGAATTGTATATTATAAATAGATATTCCTCATGAGAAAAAAAAATGAAAATAGCACTTGAAAGAGTTCATTATCTTCATATTCCCACAACTTAATTAGTTGTCCAACTTACGTATGACTGGAGCAGCGTTTGCTGGGTGCTTTGTATACACCAAAGGTCACTTTTTGCCCTGAAAATTTTAGTCTCAAGGCATCAGATACAGGGTTTGATAATGCAGTAAGAGTAAACGATCAATTCTGTAGAATTTCAGGGCTGGCTAAAAAGTTTGCAGAGTATTTTTTAACAGAAAATGAATTTTTTCACTTAGTACTTTTCTCAAGAGGGTGTTTTTTTTTTTTTCTGCAGAAAACGCTATCATTTTGTGGTAAACCAGAAAAGTTCTTTTCTTGTAGGGGAAGGGTGCTTTGCAGGAAACCATCTTCTGACCAGCTCTAAAACATATACATAGTAAAGAATGGTTCAATTTTTTTTCTCATTCCTTGGAAGAAAGCTGAATGCTGTGTTACCAACACTGGGTGAGGTTTACTGAATGCCAAAAAAAAAAATCCCTTTTTGTCATTTGCCTGTCTCCCAGAAGTGGAAGAAAGTGAAAAATAAATATCAAGGTATTTATACTCAGAAAGATGCWCTTTAGAGCTTCAGTTGCTTCGGTACTTTCCTCTCTGGAAATCTCCTTGCTCATCCCATTTGGAGCGGCCGACAGGGAGGATGCGGCAGCGTGAAATGTTTAAAAATACACATGGGATAAAAGGAGGAGAAACGAAGATGGCGACGGTGGCTTTTTCCTGGAAAACGTGCCACTTTGGCCAAACCTGACTAAACCAGGTCTCAACGGAGAAACCGGCGTTTCCGTTTGGGGCTGCTCCTGCGGGATGCCTCYCGGAGGCTGTACTTGGGCTGTCTCGCGTGCCCCTTCCCTCGGCGCCCCGCGTTGCCTGGCCGCGCTTGGCTTTCTTCGYCCGGACGAGAGCGCCTTTGCGGGAGGCGATGCCGGTAAACCGGAGGAAACGGTCCGGTTTGGGAAGCGCGTGTGCGGAGAGCAACGAGGAAAAAGAAACGAGACTCCAAACTGCAGCGCCCGTGGGGTGAAGTGATGGTGACTCCAGGTGGGTATGTTTGGGCTTCTGTCTTTTAGACAAAARGCTGCTCAAGAGAAGGAACTCAACACGTTCTCTGTCAAAATCTTCTGATCAAAACGTTTTAATGTGTGGATGTTGCAGCGAATTTGCTCTCTTGGCACTACCAAAAAAAAAAAGACCCCCCAAAAGCCCTATATTTGCCTCTTTTTTTTTTTAATTTTAAAACAATGGACAATTAACTTAAAAATTGGAACTAAACTAATTCGGCCAGCAGCATCAAACTTGCCAGCCTTGTGCTCCAAAAACCAACGCTGGGTAACGGTGAGTGTGTGCCGAGTTGCGTGCTTGCCCGTTAAGCCTCCTTCAGCCTACGTGCAACGGCAGCGGTTAGTTGCGTTGAAGCAAAACAGTGTCGGAAGATACGTCATTAGTGTAATGACTGATCTCTTTGGGTTACTTTATAAACGTTTGTGACTGCAGTAGATGCGTCGAATAGGTACCGGGTTTCGTTCCCTGAGTCGGCTGGAGCAGCTTGGGTCGGTTTGGATAGCAAGTCAGTGGAGAGCATGGACGATTTTTTTAGGTCCCTTGCCTTTTACCTARTTTAAGTGTGATAATTTTGAAATAATTGATGTTTTTCTTAGTTTTTTTTTAATAAAAAAAAATTGCGTGTTTCTCATTTTGACAGCCAAATAGTCGTAGCCCAAACAAGCCAAATCGTATTTGTGATAGACGAATAAACAATTTTGGTGATATTCTTAATTATTGGCAGTTATGATAGCAATAGGCTGCCACAGACTTCTATATAGTAGTTCTGGTATGTGGCTGCTCCCCACATCAGTCACATCAGAGGTACGTCATCCCTTCTAATGGATATACTAAAAAAATTTTAGCCGCACATATACCATGTAATTGAGTTTGCATGGTACTTGGAATAATAAGAGTCATATCCTTTTTTTTTTTTCTCCTCCCACTGTAGCAGTACAAAAACGTGAATAGATTCCCTGAAATTTGAACAGTGAGATTTGGGAGTTGTTGCAGCCTCCTTGTGCTCAGTCTGGTTAGTGCCAAAGCGACACAACCTTCTACGGATGGCTGAGAAAACCCATTTTACAGTTTATTCTTATGAACATAAAACTTTATTTGAAAAGCCAGGAATACAATATTTGGAGTGCACTTCCCAGTTTTGAACGTGAGTTGACAGCCCCGTGAACATCTTGGGAGCGTGGGTTGGTCTCACCTTTCCGACTGCAACTTGTGGCCTTCCTTAGATTGCAGGAAATGTATTAAGAATTCAAAATTAAGCATTTCCGGAGCGCTGTTGCCGTTGCAAGGCGYGTGTCTGCAGCCCTGCAGCCTGCGTTTCTCGAGAGCTCAGCGCGTCAAAATGCAAGGCAGCCGTGGTAGGGCGGCGTGGGATCTTGCACGCAGGCAGGAGCGTCCGGACGGGGTCTCGTTTCGGCTCTCGCATCGCACCTTCAAATAAACCGTGCGATGCCCGAACGGCTGATCCGGCTGCGCTTTGGGCTCTTCCTCAGACATGAGAAAACCCCATAGAAAAAAACGATTATTAACGTGAGGCGGTGGAAAATACAAGGATGGAGAAGACGGGAAATAAGGCTTGGCTTTTTGGTAGCTGTTTAGACTGAACTGCGTGGTTCCTAAAGCGTGCGCAAATTAAACTGTGTGCTTTAGGTGTAACGCGAACGTGGATTTTGGTATGTTGAACTTGCGTATACAGGAAATCTGCTTCTGGCTGTGGAAGGACCATGCCCAGAGCACGACCCGTTTGGGGGTGGACAGATGGGGAAGTATTGCCTGTGTAGCAGAGTTTATGTTGAAATAAGTATGAACAAAGGAAAAAAAAAAGAGCAAAGTAATTTCAGCTACAAAGTCCATTTTCAGGCTTTTACATGATTGCTTGACTATAATCTCATTAACTTTTCTTTTAATTGAATATAGAGACAGATTTAAGCTCTGAAATTTAGGTCTAAATGTTAGGGGGAAAAAAAAMMARRARRARRAAAAAAAAATTGCCCACCTCTGGGGAACTGGTTCGGGATCCTCTTTAAACACACACGGGAATAGTCGTGCTGGCTGATACGTGCTGCTGCAGAGAGCCAGCTCRCGCGCGGCACGGGTGATCACAGCTGGGAGCCAACGTTGCCGATGCGGTCGCTGAACAGCCAGAGACCTCCGGGATGATGATCCGAACCATCAGATGTCTAAATTAGCTGTCTAAAGGAGACTGTAAATAACTCTGACTCCCCTCTCTTCGCCCCCGCCCTGTACTTCCAACGGTGGTTTATACTGATCTGCCAGCGAGAAAAAAAAGAGAAAAAAGAAAGAAAAAATCRCTTTCCTGSTTTSTTTTGCAGATTGTTTCGACTTTAAATCCAACGCAGTCTACCAAACGGTGATCTTTAGAAACAGAAACTTAAACGTGGCTCTTCACCCGTCAGTTGAAGAGCACAGTGTCGAAAAGGCAACCCAGAATAGGACTTTGCTGCGCTGGTAGGCAGCGAGTGTTTGCATTACAGCAGTAGCATCACAGGTTCATTTCCTTTGTATATCTTGAGTTTTGCAAGCCAGTGTAGTTTTTCTTTTTTTTTTTTTTTTCCCAGCTTTTTCTGTATACGTTTCCAGAGGCTTTTGTTTCCAAAGACGTAAATTGCAAAGGGCGACGTTTCCCGGYGAAAGAGCGGAAATGTTTATTTTAAGAACGCCCCGTTACGGTGCAGCTTGTCGAGTCGGCGTTGCCGGCCGCCGGGCTCGGAAGACGGATGGGGGTTTGCAGAGGACGCTGGCRGAGCGGCAGGGCTTTCCAGGATGCCTCCGTTCCCCGCGTCTCTGCCCGGCCACCACACCCTCCCCCCAAAATAAATAAATAAACAAATAAAAACAGCATGCAAAAGCCTCAAGCAGGAGCAGCGAGAAGCAACAKGAACCAACCCTCACGTGGGGTTTAGTTTTTATTTTTTTATTCCCCCACCACCACCCTTGGGGATGCTGCGGGTGATTTATAGCCGGAGGAGAGGGCCAAAAAGCCGGCCGCGATCCAGGAGGGCCACGGCAGGGCTTCCCGGCCCTGGCCGCGGCGGCGATGAGCACCGGCTCGGGCGCGCTTTCGGTTCGCTTAGAAGAGGAAACGGGGTTTTTAAAATAGCCTCGCGCTGGCTGCCGCCTTTTTGTCGCGCCGCCTTTTGCGGGTGCAGTCGGCCAAGGCTGGAATAACCTCTCGCCGCCTTCACAGAGGCCTTTTTATACCTGCGTTTTCACTGTAAATCACAAAAGCAATAAAACCAGGGAAAGGGATGGCGTAAGGCTCAGCTGAGCTGCGGCAGTCGGGTCCCGATAGTACTTTACCTTGCATATTTTATTTTCTTTTTGTCAAACTGTTGCATGCGTCTCTAGCGCCGGAGCATGTATCAGCAGGCACCGTGCCGCTAGAAAAATCAGAAGTGGAGATTAAACATTGTGCTGCTGGGTAATATAATAAAACAGGGTTTTTCTCGTGTAACTTTGCAGAAACGTCGTGCTTTCYGTATTCACAGGTGTAAAATTTGCAGTCCTCCTGGCGGCAGCGTTTTAATGCGGCTSTCTGCTCCTTGCGCTCTACCTTTCRGACTTCTGCAYTTCTACGTGTCGTGGGCATGTCCAAARGTTCATAAATATATATGTTCCCTGCCGGTTTCAGTTCACGCGTGCGTGTATGAATATATGTTCCTCGATGGAGTTTCGGTTGCGCCGCGGATGCAGCGGACTTCTCCCTCGTTATCAGTGGCACCATTAGCAGCGATAGAAATGGAAATATTTTCAACTAAAACCAGCTGGGATAGCGCTGATCAAGATGCAGGCAAACCCAGGAAAATGCGCTGTAAGTAGTAATCGGAGCTGTAACGCAGTGGAAATGATGTTTTTCTTGCTGTTTGTTTTTTGGGTGTTTCCTGACTTCTTGTCTCTCTTGTCCCCCCTCCATTTCCCTCAAAAATATATATTTCCCAAAACTGAAATGAAGACGCTTTTAGGGCTGCTTAAACAACTGATGTGAAGGAAATAATTTTTTTTCCTCCAGAAAATATTTAACGATATACGAGAGGTTTGTAGGGGGAGAAATACGACTCTTTAAGGAGTTTCTAAACCAGTGACAACCTTTTCCCTTCCCGAGACGCTGGATTTACAGTTTTAAAAGCAAACCCGTCACAGAGACCCTGCAGTAGCTGTACAGAGCCGAGCGTTCGATGGTGGGTTTCAAAGGAAGTCGATGAAGCGGTCAGCAAGCAGCGTGGCGTTCGGCACGTGCGCAGGCTCCAGCAGCAAGTCAGAAAGACACAGAGAGAAATATYGTCGGCCTCGTTGTGTCTTTTTTGGTGACACGGATCTGATTCTGAATTATTCTGACTAATTAGACGTGCAGTTTGCTTCAGCAGGGTTCCCCYGCCCCCCGCCAGTGTTTTGCATGCCAGGCAGACGGAGCTACTCGCCTCAACTCCTTTCCAACACTTATTCCCGTAACTCCAATCCAAAGGCAGCTCCATGCACAGGAAACTTAGTTTATTTTCCTATCCAAAATGCATTTTAGAGACAAACGGTAAACTGCATTAAATATTTACATGTCGTGAGTCGCTGTAATTACCATAATGTTTATGGGCGCTTTGCAGAGGCTGAGGGAGGTGGTTGTGGAACATCAAGAGATGCTTGATGGTGAAGGAGGCAACTTCTCTGGGAGTGCAGTCACTGGGAGAGTGCCTCCAAACCTCTGCTCTGCTGCAAGGAAATACTTTTTTTCCAATCAAATACTCTTTATTAGAGCACTGAATCCTTCCTTGCCAACCTCCTTTCTCACTTGGCTGAGTGGACGTTACTAATTTACACTGCGAGTCGATGCAGATGTGGACCACGCGTTCCCAGTTTAACTCCACCGTTCTTCCCTGTCCCAAGGACTTTTCTAGCATATGTCCATAGTTTTATATGCTTTTTTGTTGGAAGGTAATATTAAAATGGTATTAGAGCAACACCTAAAAAATGTGGAGTCTCTTACACTCTGCACTGTGATTGTGTGTGTGTGTGTATGTGTGTATATATATATATATACACACACACATATACGCAAAATAAATTAGTTGTACATCTTTGGCCAGTTTAGTGCTGCTGATCAGCCTTCCCTATAATTTCCAGTATCCAGAGCTCGAGAATAGGTTCAGACGATTGCTCTTTTTGTGAATCAGTCTTCTGGAAATGGAAGAAGTGTTCCCTCATTTCTTTATCGATTTTTGAACTATCCTCTTTGCTTCCTTTTATATACTGCACCAAAACCACATGCAAAGAATCTGGATATTGCTCAGTGAGTGCATCATTACAGTACCTTATCCCAAGTTTTCAAAGGGGTAGAGAGCACCAAATTTTAGCTTGGGTAGTTCTTAATGTATCAGAAAAGGCTTTTTTCTATTAAATAAAAAAATGTGTAGCAATCCCTAAAGTTAATTGTCCATTAGAAGATTGTCATTACCATGTTAACACGGCTGTGTATCTAGAATAACTTTCAAAAGCTCTTGAGTTTTTTTAAAACTCACCTATAATTTTTCTTTTTATATATGTCCATGCATACACACATGCTTTGCAACAACGTTTGGGGTTTTAACTTCAAATTCAGGCCAGGAGAACTTTTATCCGGTTATTCTGCCGGATTCTTGGTCATGAATCACGAAGCAGTTTCTTGCCTGTCTGCTGCGGGAATCCCAAACCATCTGAAAAATTACATTTGCCTAATGCTAAAGGAAAATACAGCGCAGCCGCCTTGGGTGCAGCGTCAGAGGTCTGTGATTTTGCAGCCCTTTCCCTCAACTTTGTCCTCCTGTAGCAGCAACCCAAAGGACTTYGTTACACGCTCGCTGCTTTAATAAACGTTTGCAACAGTGAGCTTTAATGTCCCAGCAGAATAAGCAAACTTGTTTTTTTGTTTTGTTTTGTTTTGAGTTTTTTTTTTTCTTTTTGCCTTTTTTGCAGTCCTTTCGCTCCTCCACGGATGCCTCCAGGTCCACATCGGTTATCTTAAAAGGCTAAAGCACTGGTTAAAAACACCACTAGGGATGCTGCCTGCACCCACGGGCTTCCAGGTGCTCCACCCCTGCAAAAAAAAAAGAAAAAAAAAAATTTGAACTTTTCAGGCCGTTCCGTACGCTCGCAGAGGTTAGCAGCGTGGTTTCAGTGCGAGGACGCGCGTGCAGCGCCTTGCTGTTTCTCCCACCTGCCCTGGATGCAAAGTATTTTTGGCCCCAGTACGCCCAGAGCCACGAGACCAGATAATCTGCATTTTAAAGCGTTGCTAGAGTCATGAAAAACTGTGTTTTGCTTTCTCGTCATGGAGGAGGGTTGTTTATTTAAACAGATTTTTTGGACTGCGGCAGCAGGAATAAACGTACTAGTGTTTCTGCAAGCATAGTAGCACGTTGTTTTTTTTTGTGGAAAAACAAAGCTCCCGAGGAAATGATGGTTTGATTTTTTTGTGCATAGTTTCTGCAGTAAACATTTTCAGCATTCTTTTTTTTTTCTTGGAATACTTTATATTTCTTGCTTGGTTTAATGCAGCATAACCTCCTCTAAATTTAGTGGGAAGTGTAAACGTATGTAATGCTTTTTCTGTGGTTAGCAAATACATGTAGCATTAAGTTATTAAAGCTTGACTTTAAACTATGTCTTGGGCTAATGATTTTACAGTATAATTGCTTTAGTTAATTTGAAGGCAGGTATACATACAGCTTATTCCATTTTGGCACTATAAAGTTTGCCATTGGTATTATACCTCATTTTTTCTATGATTTACATAATTTGTGAAACAGATTTAATATTTTGTGCGCAAGCTAATTAGTTTCTGGTTTAGAGCCTCCGTTGCCTGTTCATTGGTTTTTGAACACCTTTTGCAGGAACGCAGAAGGTCACTGTGGGATCTAAATTCTTTGCGGCGCAATCAATCCCGTTTTAATAAAATAAGTTGCATAATTTTTAACGTAATTAAATGGGGTTACACGGAATTGTTTTCAGCTGTAAATTTGCTGAATTGGAAAAAAATATATATACAGCAGTGATGTGTTAATTACTGTGTTGTGCTCATTCCCTCGCCGCGGTGCGGTCTAGATCACGAGCCTTTAATGCAATTTTATATGCACCTCTCAAGTGGTCTTAAGGGGTGTGGGCTGAAATCTCAAGTTACTCAGATTCCCGCTGTACCCAAATTATTTCCAATTCTGATTTTACTAGCCGGTAGATACTTTTTACATGTGGCGCTTACGCATATGTGCACGCGCTTTTTCATTGCTTGGCAGCGTAGTTAAGGAGATAAATCAGAATTAACGCGAAAGGGGCCCGTTGCGGCGCGGGTGTTTCCGTTCCCGCGTTGTTTAGTGGCGTTAGCGAGTAGGTCCGAGATGGCAAACGTGATGTGAAGGAGAGGGAAGCCCGGGAAAGAAAAACCCGACCCTGTCGATTCCCGCGCRGCCCGTAATGACGCAGAAAGTCATCCCGCGGCGGGTCGGGAGTAAGGAGCAGAGCCCGGACGCGTGCCGTATAAATCCCTTCTCCTGCGCGCTTGGAAGGCAGAAATCCCGATAGGAATCACGGCTAAAAAAAAAAAATCATGGAATTAAATGGAGTGGGAAAAAAAAAGGAGGGTTTATGCATTTAGCAAGTTAATGATTTTATGTTTTTTTTTTTAATCCATTTTTTTTCCCATTTTTCCGCCCGTCCCGCGCCGCCGGGGGAGACGAGAGGGGGCTGCTGCTTTCGCTGGAGTACAGCTGACCTCCGCGCTGAACCCGCCTTTAAAATAAACATTTTTCTCGAGCCGCTTCGCGGCAGGGCCGACGAATCTGGAGGCTATTAGAGGCGCTGGGGGTCGCGGCGAGCCCGAATCCCGCGGCAAGCCTCAGGAGCCCCGGCCACGGCTGCGCTGGCCGTTTCGCAGCCTTCCTTGGCAATGCCCCGCATACCCCTTTTTTCCTTTTTTTCCCCCTTCCCCCCCCCTTTTTTTTCCCTCCTTTCCCCCCCTTTTTTCCTTTTTTGCCCTTTTTTCCTTTTTTCTTTTTTCCTTTTCCCCTCCCCCCTTTTTACCCCTTTTTTCCTTTTTTCTTCTTTTTCCTTTTTCCCCCTTTCTCCCTTTTTTCCTTTTTTCCTTTTTCCCCTTCTTTTCCTTTGTTCCTTTTTCCCTTTTTTCTTTTTTCCTCTTTTTCTTTTTTTTTTTCTTTTTTTTTTAATGTAATTATCAAAGCACCTAATTAGGTCTTGCTTTGAAATAGAGGATTTTTGAGTTTGGGTTTTTTTTTTTTTTTTTTTTTTTTGAACCCAGTTTAGTTCTGTGAAAGTTCCTGTCTTCCCTCGCCGTAGGTAAATATCGTGACAACATGATATTCTCGGGCGCCCTTTCCAGGCGACATGCGATGGTTATAAATGCTGAAACTTGTCTAATGTGCGGCAGGATCGCTTCAGGTATTTAGCATCTCGGGGCCAAATTTCTAAATTTTATGTAACTCATGCCATTTTCATTTTTTTCCTTTTTTTGTCCCCCTTTTTTYCCCCTCCTCCCTCTGCCTTTTTTTTTAAGGTGAATTCTATGTTTATCACAAGCATTAAAGCAGTCGGTCCCTTACATGAGCGAACCTGATAGACCRGATTGATAGGAACTAACTGCATATAGTGATTTTTTTGTTTGTTTGTTTCCTGCAAAAATAAAACAGAACTGCTTGTTTGATTCAGGGGGGAAAAAAAAACCCTTAAAATTTATTCTACTAAAGAGCATCCTGCTTCTAGTTCTCGCTTTAGATGGGACCTCAGGGACAGAAAACCCCATTTAGACCTTCCATTCAAATTACTGAGCAAACTCATAGCCTTGAAAGTGAAGACTTCTTAATACTTTTTTATTATTATTATTATTATTATTATTATTATTATTATTATTATTATTACTCCAATATGCACTGTTTTCAAAAAAATCCCGTGAACCCAACTTCTTCATGCCTGTGCCGCCACATCATCCTGGGCTCAATTTTTTCCGGAGCAAAGTTTCTCCTCGTTTATCCCTTCTGTAGGTTGTGACGTGCTTTGAACCCATTGGACACTAGCTGGAGCGTGTGTGACTTCCTGAGATAGAAATAATATTTTTTTCTTAAAAAAAAAAAGATGTATTATTTTTGCATAATAATTGGATTGTCAGTTCTCACTGCATTTTTCTTTTCTAATTTTTGATCGCAGATGCGTTGAACTGGGGTTAAAACTGCTCTTGCGCATGCCCTTTGCYGTGGCTGGTTTAATGCCTCGTGTTTGCAATTGTCCTACTTTTACCGTCTTGAAAGATGGTTTCTATTTCGTTGCCTTAATGTTTCCCTTAGTTTGTTTTAAAACCCACAAATTTAGCTGAAGTGTTTGCTTTCTTACTTAAGAATGTTAACTTTAGAAATAAAATATTTCCTGTTTATCGGCAAAAGTGTTTCTTCCCACTTGCTGGCACGATTTCGAAGATGGATTTTTTTTATTTCCTTCTCTTATGCCGGTTTTCTTTCTTGTGCTAAACATAATAAACCGTGAGCAGTGATAAAGCTTATTTAACCCAAATATACCTGCTTCTCCTCAAATAAATACAAAATAAATTGGGCAAAAGAAAGAGATAATATTCTTGAATCAGTATACAAACATTGCTCTCTGTAAGGCATTCATTGTATTGCAATAAACGGGAAAATATATTGAATTTATGCACACATGATTGACTTTTCATACAGCGAGCCCCGGTTAAACATCTTGAATATGGAACATGAATAGAGYGAACGTTTTCATATGAAGCAATAATAAAAATGAACAGAGCTCCGTTTCGACCGAGAGCAAAGAACATTTGATACTCCAAGGCAGCAGATGYGTTTAGTACTTGGGTTTGGTTAATGCTTGGCAGAAGCCGGGAAATGGGGCGGTTCGGCGGCCGGAGAGAGGCTCCTTCCGCGCCGGCGACGAGCGCGGGGATGTAACTTGGGGAAACCAGTAATCCGGCCGAAAGGCGCCCCGACCCCGCAGATTTATTTGGTTAGTTAGTTGGTCATGTATTTATTTATTCCCACCCACCTGCCCTCGTCGGTTCTGTAATCCTTTTCCTTCGGTTCCGTTAAAACACGCTCTTAACTGAGCCCGTGCTGACCCAAACGGGAGCTTTTGGCTTCCTTCAGCGAGAGAAGCGCGTGAGTGGGGGGCGCCCCTCGGCCTCCGGTCTCCAGAAGGGCGCTGCGACGCAAAGATGCGAGACTTGTTCAATRATGATGATTTACGGTAGCAACTTAGCTAGATAGAGCTTCCCAGGTATACCATAATTAGCCTTGTACTTTAAATTCCTTCGAGTTAACCTAGAACACCCTCGTATTATATATTTTAAGTACAAATGTGCAAAATACACTTAACACACTAGCATATCCTTCAAATAAATAGGCTCCTTGCTGCCCGGTGTTAGGAAATTAATTTTTATTAAGTTTTCTGGGTGCAAAGAATATAGAAGAGACAGTACAGTTGTGTTTTTCTGGGTTTTTGTCTAGGAACAGAACTTAAAAGTGCGTCGAGGAAGATCCGATACCTTATTTAAAAGTCCTTTGGGAGCCTGCACAGATTTGGTCATGAAGCTTATGGTTTCCAAACCCAGAACACAGAATGGCAATAGGCGGAAGGCAGCTGGATATTTCATCTTCCCAACCTTAAAATTATTATTGTTGTCCGCAGCTGTAAAACTGTTTTGTTTCGTTGACTGCCAGGAGCCCTGAGCAAGTAAGTCATCTCCAGCCCCAGCGTCCACCTCGGTGCACCAATTCCTCGTCTCGTAGGAAAGCTAAAGGACAGTTTTGCAGTTAGTGGCACTGGGATTTGCAAGATCGAAGTCGCGCTTTGCTTTGTGACCTTAGGTAGGTCACTCCCCTCATAAATCAGTATTATTACAATAATATTTCCTTTCCTTCATCTTACATAGGTCTTCTGTGTTTGATTTGTAAACTGTTGTGACCCAGGGCTTCTCGGGGTAAATCTGGACAGCAGCTGCCGCAAGGGAGTCCTGTCGTTAGCTGGGGTCTCAAAGATGCTCTTTTAATAAAAACAATCATAAACTGAAAGCTGCTATTGCGTTAGGTTATTCTTTTAACTGCTGAGACGTACGGGGTTATATTTGTTAAGCTCTGAGAAGTCGGGAAATACCAGTGGCGAGGGACACGTGCTCTTAGTGTATCAGTCTGCACGATGTTGCATATATGGTATTCTTTATTCCTTTAACATAGATCTGGTTTATCCAGTGCTTCCCAGTTTGATGCTGGCTGTGCCTTTGCGAAGCAGCACCTGCGGGACCCACCTGCACCAGCAAGTGCAAAGGCCCGTGCCTCAACTCCGAGTGCTTCCAGTCTTCTGCAAGTTCCGTTCCTCAGGACGGTTTCACATGACCTTTCGTTGGTTATTTTCAACAGAAAGATAATCTGTGTTTTGGTTGCATACTGGCAGATTGTTCTGTACGTGACCAAAATTGAGAGAGTCAATTCTGTAGAAAAGCCCGAGTGGAAACTCGAGGTGCAGAAGATGCTGTCCTAGATTAATGTTTCTGTAGAGTCCAATTTCATTCATTTTGGCTTACTCTGCTTGATAAGGAGTGAGGCAAGGACCTAAAAGACTTCTTTTGTTTAAGCGAGTAACATTGTTTTTACTTCTGGAGGTAGGGCTGATTAATTCACATATATGCCTAGCACAACACAGCTTCTTAAAGAACCTTACCCCTCTGTTACATGTTGCGTTGACAAGTCTCACCTCCATTATTTCATAGTGTATTGAACTTCTGTGAGTAGATTCAATGATGCTATACCAGCTTTTCACCAAAAAAATTCCAAAGTACCATTAAGACATATTGCTGAAGAAGATTTCACCTCTGCTCTGGCTCTCGTGGGGCAGAAAAATTGCAGTTATTTGGGGTTTTTTTCTACTTAACTGTGATTTGAGCAGGAGTTAGCAATATTGCCTAAACTTTATTTTTTAATGGCACTGACAGGTCAGACCTGATAAATTAGGAAAGCTATAACCTGCTGAAAATGGGGGTTATAATTAAAATGTGTAGGCATCCTGAATTATGGCTGCTGCGAGTGTTCCAGCTATAGCAATAATTGAAGACCTTTTAATAATTTTATATGTTCTTTTCTAGCTTGGCCTTGAGCTTAGGCAGGACTTCAGTTTCAAGATAATTTTCTTGTCCTCAAAAGTTAAATTGCTTTCTTTAATATAAAGCATAYAAGAAGGAGTACAACTGAAAAGCTTGCATGCCTACTGAACCTGGTCTTTCAGCGTGAGATTCGACTTGCTAGGAGCAGATCCAGAGGACCAAGCGCTCTTTTATTATTAGATGATAAATCCCTGATGCTGTATCACTGTTTTGGCTTTCAACCTTATTGAACTTATCAAGAAAAATGCCTTTGTTTATAACATGTACTTCCCAGTAGCATCCAAATATCTGTCACTGTACTATGGACTTGAATTTTTATTTGGGAAACTGTGCAGTGTGCTGTGTTGTTAATAGCATTTGTGATACTATACAGCTAGGATCTGGTTTATATCCTGGTTAAAACCCATAGAAGTAGCTGTGCTTTTAACTAATTTTTATTGTAGAATTTGCATTGCAAGTTAGAACTTCTAATAAGTTTTAACTGAAAATGTCAGCAAATTAGGGTAGGTTCTGATTGYCTAAAAAATCTGATATATTAATTCTACTGAGTGTTATTGGGACTGTTGTTCCTGGATTACTTAAATGCTTTTGAGATTATAGCCCTGAATTCAATAAACATCTCTTGTGAAGGAGAAAAAAACAACTAAAACTAGTACTTTAGAAAGTATCGTTTAGTACAGTGTAGAAATAAGTAGTAATACCTCTAGCAACTGACTTAGTTAAATACAGAAAGTTGGTTGTGATGAAAAAAATCTGTATGCATGTGCATGCTTGGTTTATGCTGTTTTCACATTTGATTCCTCCTTCACCACACTCATGTAGCTCCCCCAGCTTCTACAACTGGGGAAACTGAGGCAAGGCTCTGAATTATTTTAGCAGGCAAATTAGTTCAGAGGCATCTGTGGCAAAGCAAAGGTAAAAATGTAAATTATTCGCTGGCTGCTGGACTGGTGTCTTCAGTGCGGGATTACCTATGTAATTTGGTTCAAAGTTGCTTGCTTTAAGATCCTCAGTGTGTTTTTTCACCAGGAATCTTGTTTTTGACACGTTAGTGGGTTGTTATGCCAACAAACATTTTCATAATATTGGTATGTTAGTCCATAATATAGTTTTTGTCTAGTATTTTGTAAGGTCTCAACTGTGATAATAACCAACTAGCAAATATTTTTTTTTCAACATGAGCTTTCTAACGTAGTTCTAGCGCATAGTCAAGACTTAGTATATTCTAATGCCAAGAAACATCATTAAAAGGCTTTATAAGCTATCAGGCTTTAAGTGGTGCGGAGTATCAAATTGGTAGTGTACCATAATCTGGTTTTAAAATTTGTCTGTTGAGTGAGTACCAATTTGTATAGATAATATATTGTGTGTTAAACTGAATGCTCTGCTTTTGTACCTTCCATTCCATTAAGGAGATGAGACCTCGGATAACTCCAAGTTTCAGATAATGTGGAATCAAATACTTTAGCAAGTCGTACTGTAACAAATCAGCACAATGACTATTTTATGGTTTAAGTGGAGATCATGTTTTGAGAGCCTGTAAATGTCTAGTTGGAAAAATCAGTTCTGAGCTTCCCCTTTCTCCAAGTTTTTATTCCTTTTGCTTGAAACGTCTTTTTGACACAGAAARTTTCAGTCTGCTTGCATGCAGGTTTTAACTCTCTTGACTTTTTCAGATTTCCTCCAGATTTATGCAAGGGCAACTAAGAACAGTGCATGCTTTTGAAGGAAGTATACTGATAACAAGTGCTTAATTATTGTATCATGTTATGGTAAAACAATATAAGCAAAGCATACGCAGAAGGCATGTAAAGTAAAAACTAAATTCGAACAACATGTAGCACGTCGGAATTGTTCGTTCAAGACATCTTCCTAGCCCTCAAAATCCTAATATTTTGGAAATCTACGTTTTTCTGGCGGACTTGAGGCACGTCGAACAGTAACACTATAGCATCCTGCATGGTGGGATTGACGGAGCATGTTTCATTTGCGGACGGCAAATGAGTAAATAAGACTTCCCAGTATACGCAGAGAGCTCAAAGCACTAGGGGGGAAATATCAACAATCCCTATTTCATAGAGGGGGCAACGAAGGCACCGAGCTGTGTCTTGTCAAGCACTGCTGAACCGGTTGCTGGCAGAGCAGGTCCTTCAAATCTACTTGAAATAGGAAAGTTGGTGAGAAAAAGAGATACCAGAGGACTATTCCAAACTGCCAAAGAGGGGAAGGTTTTATAGAGAGATGTAACATGTTCCTTAGTCTTACTTATTTATTTTTCCTCGCTAAGGAGGCAGTCTGCTATAACCCACGTTAGATACTCTTTGCCCCGGGCCCGATAGGCTTTTGCGTTTTGGGAAGGGATATATCGGCAGCATTGTGAAAACGTGACTGTGACCTATTTAGACTGGTTTGAGTGAGGGGCAAAGCTCTGCACTAGGGAAAAGTATCATTTTCCAACTGGGCAGAAAATCACATTTCTCRTGTAATAGAACACAAGAGCTCATTGAATGCCGGAGTGGAGGGGCTAAGCCGTTAGGCTCTCTACCAGGGGGATGAAGTCTCCACTTAAATATTCCATCAGATAGCAGGGATCCTGGGAGCTCAGAAAAGAGAATCGTTTGCTTCGGCAGATGACCAAAAAGTTGTTCTTTTTTTGCGTGCGAAAAGGCTCAGCAGCAATGGCTGATGCTTTTTAGAGGAACTTGCAAGATACTCTCTGTGTATGTTCTCCTTGATAGTTGTCAAGGCCTGGAAATAAAGCAGAAAGCATTTTTCATAAGCAGAAGCCTGTATTGGCAAGAAGATGACTCTCGGAGTGGGGCACATTTCAGTGAGTCCATCTAAGAAACAGGAGCTGCTGAACCAGAGACTTTGTAGAAAATCAACCATTTGAACTTGGCTCTCAGAMGTCAGGTGGCACTGGGGCTACTTAAATTATTTCTGGCAAGATAGTCCAGTGCTTGTGATGGCAGTGTCATAGCCATGGTCAGGCACGAGGAAATCTCTCCTCTTAGACCTACTGTTGTGGTCAAAGAAAAAGACAGGCTTTTGGGGTGCTGTATCCTGACAAATAGCTTGTGCGTCCGAGAGTGCGTTCCTTCCTTCCGTCTCTTTCAATTAGTCTAAGAAGACTTCCCTGTATAAACCTAGCTTTGTTGCATTTCTTGAAGGAACATGTAAAGGCTATGGATTTCCAAAGTTTATTCTGAGATTCAGATAAGCTTCACACATTCACATTTTTAATGGAAACCTTCACGGGCAAGAGCATGTGGATTTGGGTGATGTCATATCGTTAGATTYGTGCCACACTCATTTATTTTTTTATTATGTGGGATGGACAAATCTTATCTTGACCTCATGCTAGTGTCACAGCAGCACGCTTGTGCAGTTCCCCCARATTATGGAAATAGCTAACGTAGAACCTAAACTCGGTATTGCAAGTTTTGACACAACTTCTTCTCAGCCAGTAGGCGAACGTAGATTATTTTCTGTCCTTCAAAGCTGCTTTTCTGTAGAGATAACATTGGCACGGATACTTCTGCAGATAGGCGCTCGCTCGGTGGAGGAACATTTCTGTATTACTCGCCAAGATAAGGTGGTATTAAGAACTTCTYTGGAGTTCTTACCAAAAATCAATTCCATCTTTTATAGTTCTCCAGAGGTAATTCTTCCCTCTCCTCTTCCTAATCCACAGCATGGGTCGGGGAGGCGGGCCAGAGAAAGAGATGGCACAAAACCTACCTTCTCTAACGCCGTGGTTCATTTTCTATTTGTTTTAAAGTTGAAACCGATACCTTTTCCGAACAGTGCGTCGGGTCCAACGGACTGTGGGCCTCTCCAAATCGGTCATAGCCCAGTGGCTACGGTAGCTAACCAATTACAAGGAATAAACCTCTCTCTCCACCAGAAGCAACTACTTATGGCATCTATGTCATGCCCCCCTAAGAAGAGATGCTAGATGATAACTGAACAAAAATCAGTATTTTTTTAAGACCACTCCAAGGAGTGAGACGTAGATTCTCTCGCTTTCTGAATAGGAGAGGTATTCGACATATAAACAATGTCTGGTCAACCAAACTACACCTTATCTTAAGCAAAAGGTGAACTGATGGGTTCTTGGATAGGTTTCCAAGCTTGCAGTCCTGTATTTTTAGTTTTATTTCCAGTTCTGCAACCCGTTTGTAATGTGACAGTGACCATATGTAAATAATTTGTCTTTTCTGAGCCCTGTTTGTTTTTTTTTCCTCTGTAAGATGAGACCCCTGATTTTGCTGTCTGTGCAAATTCTTCATCCTCTGTGGATGAAAGGCCTGTAAAATTATGTGGCTGTGGCATGAGCAGGTTGCCCCGAAACATGTGTTCTTGGTAATGGAAAACGCCCAAAATAAAACCTTGGCAAAGGCATTGCTCCCAACCAAGAACAAATTTAGACTTTTATTCTGAATTGRGTATCTTGTGTCTCTAAATGCATGCTATTCTTGGGTTTTCATAGAGCTTATTAATCATATTGCTTGTGATGAATGATATTTTTGGCACTCTAATTCAGCATGTATGATACATGTTAAGGATAATATTCTCTTGCGTTTGTGTAGCATATTGAAAATGGAAATAATGTACTTCCAATCTCTCAGGTGTACTGACTAAAATTGTTACTTTCTTTTCTCCTCCTAATTCCTTATACTTTTTGCTGTAACTTTTTTTTTTTTAATTTGCAGAAGTCATAGATGACAAATCCTGACAATGCCTTTCTTTCTTTAAAGATTAAGAAGATGTTCTTGTTCTTGCTCTCAAATTTTATGGTTTGATTTCTTTCTCCCTGTAAGGCATGTAGATTTTACAAGCAACTTTCTGTGCAGGTGACTGAGTAAGATTTTCACAGGAAAGTTTAATAACCGGAGCTTAAGTTATTTATCGCACATTAGTAAATATATGTTAGAGAAAACAAGTAGTTACTGTATTAAAATTCCTAAAAACTTAGTAACAAGTTTTTGTTACTTCAGCTCACAGTTTCTGAGGTCGTAATGATTGCTCTTAATGAGCCTTGGGTGTACACGAAGTGCACCAACGCTTACGCTTGCTTCTGTAGCTCAGAGATGGTGGAGGAGAAGAGAAGCTGAGAGCTAAGAGGAGAATCCGATGTCTGCCAGTGTCTTATCAAGCTCTCAAAACTCAAATATTTGTAGATCTGAAATTCTTTGCGAAAGGCTCCAAAAGAAGGGGTGGCTGGTCCTTTTTGTATATCTTGGTGCTGTTTCATCTTTGAGAGGGATGTCTGGGCATCATCTGATGTCCTTCTTCCATTTGTCTTTCAGCTTAGAGCATGGCAGTTCTTGRTGGGAGGAAGAGATGGAGGGGTGGATTTTCCTTCTCCCACATCACTGGGAATTAGAAAAGAGTAAAGGAAAAAAAGAAATGTATGAGTTAAATTGAGGAGTGATCGCTACTGAGTCAAAGGTACCATTAAGGGAAAAAAATCTTCTATCACTGATGGAAAAGGTTCCTCTTCCCTGTTGAGCAATACATTTTAGATGCTTTCTGAAAAGAATGAATACTTACGAGCATGAGGTGTAATTATTTTTACTAAATGCTGAGGTATGTTCACATATGAGATATGTGAACAGCTTCTTATCTCTAGGGTTATCCTCAAGTATTTGTGATTTTTCTGGATACATATAAAAATGAGTCTGTAGTGTCTGTCATGACACGAAGACACAGGAATGTCTTGGACATGGAAGAACACAGGRATAAAGGGACTTTCCCTAAATAAATGTTCAAGGAGCAGAAGGTTTAGGAAATTTAGCRGTCTATGGCAGTAACTAAACCAGCAAGCGATTGTGCAGCATTGCTCGTACGTTAAGTGACACCTTGAGAAGGAATTGGAGCAGATCATTTGCCAGGGGAGCAAACCTACCCCATGATGACCAGGGGGCTCAGTGAGGATCCTTATTGCTTGAGGTGGGCTTCCCACATCCTCAGGTCTTGCTACCTTCACTCTCCCTTCGCTGGACTGCAGGGCTCAAGCCCGTGTCGGCCACATTTAGCCTTCTTGTGTTGCCTCTTCGGCAGGTGAAYGTACAGATTAATGGGAGGAAACCCCAGGTACGCAATTAAAGCCTGATGAATGCCCTATGARCACACTAGGAGTCTGTATGGCTTGGAAGGCACCATGTGGGGTTATCTCGCTTTCACTAAGACATTTCCCATGGAGAAGCTGACATGCTCCAAATTCACATTCAGGCTTCTTCTACCCTAGCTTTGGTTGTGTGTCCACATCCATTATTTGTTCTGTCTCTCTGTTTTTGCTGCTGTAATATATGTTTTATGTTACTCCTCTTTATGTTCTCTTCTTCTCCTTACTCCTTTTACAGTCCTGAGTTTCATGTGTCTCAGTGTCCTTTTCCCCCGTGTTTCAGTCTTTTCTTTTCCTGGCCACCAGTATCCCACAGCAGTTCATGAAAATATCCCCGAACTGACACAAAGAGCAAACGTGTTCTTACCTGTTCCAATTTATATCTTTCTACTAAATGTTAGCAAGAGAGAAAGTTTAGAATGAGGGGCAGGAAAAAGACAAAAACTAGTATTTTCTGGGTTTTGGAAGGGGCAGGCAATGAAGATTAATAAAAGGAGGCAAATATAAGAGAAAATGGAGAATCAGCACAAAAGAGAGGAACAAAGAAATGGGAAAGAATTTGCAATGTTGTTGATATTTAGGATTTGTTCATGCAGCAACATGGGTGAACCTAGTGYTTTGCAAACATAATTCAGGTCCCTGCCCCGTGAATTTACAGTTTGAATTGGGAGGTGGGAGGCATTAATATACAAAACCTCCTGCATTTTAATTTTCTTTCTCTGTAACGCATCCCAGAGCATATTTCATTTTGGGGAGGGGAGGTAATGACAGATTGTTGCTGCTAATAGGATTTGGGTCAAACTGCTGCTGCCTGTTTGGCATGTAACTAGATTAATAGGGTGGGTGTTCCTAAAAATTACATGCCACAGCRGGAGGATAATCCCCTCCCCACCGAATTTCAAGTCCTGTTCCTCAACAAATTGCAAGGCTGCAAAGGAGTTTGGCTGAGCATACTSTGCAACAATTTATCCATTAAAACTCAAGCTTCCCTACCAGTGGCTTTAATCCTGACTTGGAAGGAGCTCCCTTGCCACGGCTGAGTAGGTTTCGYGCCGACCGAATCCCGAGAATACCAGTAGTTCACGCTCACTCCCATAGATAAATCTCCCCTTCGCCTCCCCCAAAATCCATAAAGTTGGGCAAACAAAGGTGGGAAAAGTCTGAGTTTATTAAATCTGTGAGCGAAGAGTTCAGCTCGTCTGGAAGACAGTCAAACAACTTGGGTTAAAATCACCAGACTACCCATCTGGATGCTAGCAAGGACTGGTTATCTCTGCCTAACTCAATAGCACCTATGATATTGAGAAAACTGTGTCTAGCAAATAGCTTATACGAGGTATGGTGTGAGGTATGCTGTAGCCAGAAGATTGATGGACTTTTAAAAATGAAGTCTGCATTTTTGTTGTTTGGCGACAGCAGTTTTGGAATACAGGTTTGGAAAGTGTTGTAGCAAGAAGAAGATCAAATAAATAGTTACAGATTCGTTTCTCAGCATCTGGAAATGCTTTTGCTTCATAACGTGTGACAGTTAAGGAAAGTTCTGTAAAGACGAGGATTTTGTCTTTAGTTTGTGGCTTCTTCAGAGGTCTTTGACATGAGCATCTGTTGACTTCTCTCCACCTCTCTTGGTATACAGAGTCACCTGATAGTGCACCAATCTCGCTGCTATGAAGTGGGACGATTGCATAGGACTCCGACATTTTTAAAATGAAGGATTTTTTTTTTGAAAGTCTTAATTGAAAGTTAATGTTAAATAAAATGCCTACTGAAGCCAATTCCTTTATTAAATTTGTTTTCATAGTTTTTTTTACCTGTGTGCCCAAGAAAAACAAGTTAACTGAAAGACATCAATTCAGTTTAAATCAAGATATCAAGCTGATGTGTGTGTGCATGAGCTTCTTGCTCAGTTTAAGTCTGCTGGTCACTAATTCTGTCTTTATTTTTCTCCCCTATCCCTACTTTTCCGATATGTAGGCCGCATCTTATAAGCTGTTAGAAACCAAGTGGCTGAGCAAGATTTTTTAATAATTTAGGTGGAAAGGTAATAATATCCTGCACGTTTTCTATGTAAGATACGCATACAATCTCAACTGTKTAGAAACCTGATCAAAAGAGATCCTTAACTTCTGTTTAAGCCTAACTAGGTCTTTAAAAGGCAGAATTCAGTACGGACCACTTCTGCTTTTCCTTTGCAATCTGAACATCATTTTTGTTTTGCTAAAGGACACAAATTACTTCTCTTAGCTACACAGCTTGAGCGAGCTTTGCAAAACAATTAGTGCATCTTTCAAATGGCCTAAACTTGATTGAATAATTACTCAAATARCGGTCCGTAATGGAATACATAGGGTTATCTCTTGGCTAATCCTCGAGTAATGGAGTTGGTGTATCTCTGATTTTTTYTCTCTTAGCAGTTCCCGGTGAACGGAAGAAGGAGACAAAAGTGATTATGGGAAGTAGAGGGAGTCACTGGAGGCCAGCAAGGAAAAGGAGGCCTTATCTTAAGCAATTAATCAAGAAAACTCCTATTGTGGGACAATTATTCAAAGCTAATTCTAAAATAGCTTTAGAGCCCCARGACTGGTTGTTCTGAGGGGGAGTTGTTTTTCTTTTTAAGCATTTTGCCAAGGTCATGCCGAGCGCTGGGGCAGACCGAAAGGAAGGATGGGGACGAGTCAAGCGTAAAGTGCAGCCTCACGCGACGTTGGCTTGGAAGCCATAATTTCAGCTTTAAACAGTAAGTTTTAAGCCTTCTGATATGAGACGGTGTTTTGCAACTTGTGTATTATTTCCAGCTTCTGCAAAAATACTTTATTCTTTCGCGTTCGTCCGAAATGGTGCTGACAGGAGGGTTTTGCAAACCCACCTTGGTCTTACCGTGCTGTACAACTTTTATGTTCATATCGCCTTCACGTAATCCTCGCCCCGGCTCTCTTAGTGTGCTCTAATATCGCCAAATCTCTCTTCTGTTCTCAGCTTTTTCCGGTTCCTGCGCTGCCTGTCGCTTAGCTTACCTGGCTTCCCAGGCGTCCTGGGGTAGCTGCAGACGCGCAAGGTTGTTTCGTGGCTGTGGAGCAGTGGCTTCACGACGGGCTTTTGTCTTCTGGATTGTCCCCAGAAAAGCTGCCCGCTCTGGAAGAGCGGCTAACAGCGTGTTCTGACGGCTCCAGCCTTTGAATTCGCCTGGAAGTGAGATTTATTGGAAGACGTTGAGGTGATCCACGAGGTCCTGCAAAAGGAAGCCGTAGATTTCTCGTAGCTGTCCCTGAAAAATTATAAGGTCACCGTAAAAAGCGGCGGGTTTTAAATTGGATGTGGCTTAAATTTCCCCGCGGCCTCCTGCRTTCTGCCGCTTGCCGGAGCGGGGAGGCGCTGGCAGAGTTATTACCCGGCGCGGGCACCCCGTGCTCCCGCGGCGTTTTCAGCCTGACCTGGAGCCGGGATCTAGTGTCCACGAGCCGCGGCGAGAGCAGCGCTGCCACGCAGCCGGGTTAGCTTCCCTCTTGCGCTGGGCACGCGTCCGCRTGCAGGACGGAGCAACGCAGAGAGGCCGAAAGACTGAGCACGCCGCTAATTGGATTTGTAGGCTGGATAGGGGAAAAAAAAAAGGAAAAAGAAACCCTCCAAAGTAAACATTTTCCTTTCTTTAAATCTTTCCTTGGCTCTTTTCATCAAGACGGCCTGAAAGGATCTGTTTCAGGGGTGAACCCTGCCCAGCAAATTTAATTTTGAGGCTTGTCAAGCTTTATTAAAGCCTTATCATCAGTGATTTCCTCCTCTGCTAGATCAAGAAGATTGTATTTGTTACGGGGCTCATATTGTGTCTTCGATTGCTTCCTGGAGAACGCGCGTTCTCGGATTTGCAGCCGAGCGGCGAAGTGCTGCGGCGCACGGTGTCACCGCGCGCTCGCAGAGGCTTCGGATGCTCTTCCGAGTSGGAAGCTGGAAGCGCACGTACATATTCCTGAATTAGCAATGGTTCGAATAAACGCGCCTGGGTGACAAAAATACGCCCAACTGCTGCTCGTGTTTAACTCTGATATTCTGAGAGCTGGAGCGTTCGGTAAACATTTCTGCATATAGCATCCGTGCATATGCTAAAGGAGAGGGCGAGCACGTGCTTTCTTACGCTTCGGAGATGTGGTAGCTTTGCTTATTCTCCTATGAGAGAGTTTCCAGGCTGGGTGGATTTTTTTTTTGAAAATATCAATGTTTCGTTTTTATCCGTGCCCATTTGGAGAGATACGACAGAGTTAGGGCTTGGCATACCAGTGTCGATAGACTTTTTCCAGTTTATTCTAGAGCACAGGATCTGGTTCCCCCTTTTTAAGTTATCCGAAGGTAATATAAGCACTCCTAACCTTCTTGAGTTGCAGAGTTGCGTTTGTGTCCGGCACAGCAAGCGTGAGGTTGCTCTCAAATCGTTGTGTTGAGCCAAAGCTTTGCTGGTAAATTTGTTCCAGTAATTCATTTTTTTTTCAGAAGCTGCATTATATAAACAGATATTTAAGAAGTTAATATCAATTTGATTTACTTGCGAGAGAGGAAAGCAAGTCACAGGCAGGCAGATGCAATCGTAACCGCTTGCGAACTGCCTCTGGCAGAGGAGTCTCTGGATGCGGGTTGGYGCCGCCCACATCGCGGTAGTGTCCGTTTACGAGCAGAACTTGGAAATCGGCTGATCGTTCGACGGGAGACCGCTGTTCGCAYGTCCCCGGGCCTTCCACAGCCCGCTCACATCTTCTTTTCCACATTTTGGAAATGCCTTTCCTTGGGTTCTTCAGCTCTGCTGCAAAATGCGATATTAAATAAGCTCAGTATTTTTGCACTTCCGYGTCTTGGCTGCGCAGATGCGTGTGTGGGTTGCCAATCTGTGAAGGGGGCCAAATGAATTCAGTAATGCCTGATTAAAATTATTAGGACGGATTAAGCACAGCTAGCCCGATGTAATAAATACCTAGTCTGTTCTTTTGCTAGGAGGTATAAATTGTTGCTTCATGAACTATTTTTGAAAGTCCATTTTTTTAAAAAAAAGCAGGATTTCATTAGAAGTATAACTGCATTTTCTTATATAGAATAATAATATATAAAAGGGAGAGTACTGTAAAATCTTTCAGAACATTTATATGGATTCAGTGTATTTGTTTTTAGTGAGATTTGTGATCCTTGAAAAGCTAGTTTGGAAAGCTCAGCCAGTAAGATTAGCTACGTAGGTGCAAAGTGAAAAGATTGACCGTCTGCTTTCCTTTTGTCAAGAAAAATACATATAAACCCCTCGCATTACGGTTGAGAATTGTTAGATACAGATAATACGAGGTGGATTTTGAGTCTTTAGATCATAAATTTGATCTGTGCAAGAGGAACGGTACAGAAGCGCGGTTGTAATAGAATTCTTGTCCCGCAAAACTCGCAGGAAGATTATTAAAATACTGTAGATAGTGACATCGGCTACAAAGATCTACTTGTGCATATTCCTTTAAAGAGGGGGAAAAAACACCTTAATACACAGTATTACCATAGCTCGGCCCTATTATACTATTGTAATCATAGCTGAAGCAAGAGCGGTGATTAACGATGGCAATTTATTGTATCTGACGAGGGGAGAAAATAGGAGATGTTGTCGTTATCATAAATCATATCATAAATAACCAAAGAGAAGCACTCGGGAAGCTTGTGTGGTGTCAGCAGCAAGGCCTTTCAGGCACGTTAGCCCAGGATGTAGCCATAGAAACCCCAAAGTCATATTGTTATCTTAGTCTTGCTGCAGTTATGTGATACAACAGTATTAACATATAGATTAGGCCATTTATAATACTAGGTGTCATTTCAGGTTGGCTTGCTTATATAGCATTTTAGTTTTTTATTGTGCAGAATGCGAGGGAAACGCTGCATTTTTACAGGTCAGTATATAGCCATTTATAACGTATCAGCTTCACACCTCTGTCAGTGCCGCTAATACACTCTGTTATGGATTGGTTGTACCGTGTGAATTGTCATTGCCTAATTACCTTGTCTTTGCTAATAATTTCATTTTTAAAAAGTCAGATGTTCCTTTAAAGAGAAAATACGCACACCTGCATGGCTGCTCCCGAGTGAGTTGTGCGCGTGTCCAATTCTGCTACACTCTATACATCATAGGAGGGAGCAGAAAGCACAATAAAAAGCATGCAGATTTGTCCACAGTTTTGTCATAGAGATTTCTATCTCCAGCGGTGTGTTTTGATCCAACGACGGTCATTTTGATGTTCTGCTGTGTTCCGTATAGTCCGCGGAAGAGACTCGATCATGGGTAATTCAGAGTAACACCGGGCTGCCTAAATAAATAATTAAAGCTTGCTCTACTGTAGTATTGCTGCTGAGAAGCTAGTTGGTTCTCAGGTGGTTCTTTTTGCTTGTAATCCAAAATATTCATAGCAGCGCCAGCCTCGTTAACATAACTTTTTCATGCCTATGCATTTATTTGTGTACCTATATGTAATAGGTAAAACCACTGAGCTACATTAAGAAGTCAAAGCAAAAATAATGTCCCTCTCTTTGCATTTAGACAGAAACACATTTTTGCTTGTAGCATACAGCATAAATATAGGATTGATATTTTGTAAGGTCAGAGAGAGATTATGAGTTTAGCTGATAAGAATCTGCCAATGTTGTTTTTCTCTCTTTAACAGGAAATTGGGTGTGCCATCTTAAAAATTCTGGGTAGTACAGTTTGATAAACATTGTGATACTTTTTTAACTATGCCTTGTGGACCACCACTAGTAACTATTTAAAAGTGTTAGTCTTGCATCTTCCAGTATGCTAAAGTAGTCTTGGAAGCTAAACTTGTGCCTTACAGCTTGAACCAAGATGCAATATCYGATGCCTAAAGGGGGCTGTCTCCTCTCCTCTTTCCTCTTCCTTCTTACACCCTTACGCTATCCTGATATGAGCTATTTCCCTCACCTACTGGACAGAAAATTACCCTCTCCCACTTTTTTTCACAGATATATTTCCTTTGGAGTTAGCCAGTTGAGTCATTTCATCTAAGTCCCTTCATCGTGGAGAAGGGGCAGAGTGAGGATATATGCAAGGAGGTGCAGGACTTTCCTCGGACTTCTGCTAGCCCAAGGCTTCACACAGCGGCATGGTACAGTGGATGGCAGATTTAAGTTCAGCCTAACAGTTTTCTCTCTTATTTTTGCCGGAATTATTCCCTAGTCACCTGCACAAATGCTTGCACCAGGAAGGGAAGGATGGGGCTGTTTCTTCTAAAAGCAGCGCTGTAGTGTTACTATGCATGCATAACTACGGTTTTAGTAGTTATGGTTTGTTTCTGGGTAACTGTGGGCTTCTTACACTTGTGTTGGTGTTCAAAAATTCAGATCAGTGTTGGTTTCATACCAAGAAATCCATAACCAAGAATGTGAAGTACTTGTTCAACAGGATGGAGAGGTACCATTTCTGAACTGAACTGGTCTGGAAATTTGTAAGTCCTGAATTAGATTATTGTTAACATCAAATTTTCAAGATTGGTGGACCTATTTCATCATCCAGGATGCAGGGGAATTGGGTAGACCACTTGTAGTGCTTTGAGAGATTAAAACCTACTTTTGAGGTGATTGATAAAGGTGAAGTCCGTTAGTTCTRTTGAACACCTCCAGGTTCAGTCAAGGCTGGTACCAGTGATTGGAGGCACCACCTAGATGTTTGGGCCAAAATTTTAAAATGAGGCTGGATGCTGAACTTCAGGCATCTTTAACATCCTTGTTACTGTATTTGAATTCTGTATGCAAAATCATCAACYACACTTGAGAGCCCTTGTTTATACCTTTGTGGCTTCTGCATCATAGAACATACTAAGACTAGAATAAACTCATTGGCAGTTTTGTTGGGCAAATCAAAGATTCACGGAAAATGTGTATCCTCAGTGGTGCTGTGTTGCTAACATTCTTCCCATAAAAGTGCTGAAATGGAAAATGTCAGGGTTTGGTAATAGCTTGGATGATGTCCTTTATACAGTAAAAGAGAAATCTGTCAGTGCACTCTATGTAGGAAAAAAGTCACATCAGTGGTTAGTTGTGTTCATATGGCAGAGAATTTATAGGAGGAAATCTGGCATTTTAAGCTCAAAATGTATAACAAGTATCTTACTTAGTGGGTTCTTCTTATGTTAGTATATCAGCCTTTAGACTATCAGGATTGAATTTTGGTGCTCTTCCATCAATTTCCTGTATGGACTACAAGTGCACTCTGTTAGTTCCAGGAAAGGACCATCGGTACAAGTTCAAGAGATTTGCCCAGAAAGGTTGTGGAGTCTCCATCCTTGGAGATATGCAGAAGCCATCTGGACAGGGGCCTTGGCAACCTGTTCTAGGTAACCCTGCTTGAGCAGGGGAGTTGGAGTAGATGATCTTCAGAGGTTCTTTCCAACCTCAACTGTTCCGTGGTTCTGTAAGATAAAACCTATCATGACTCCCCCCGCGCTGCGCCCACTTGTAACAGAAGTCAAAAGTCTGTGCTTGCTAGGGCATGGTAGGGGTGATAAGCCCTTTGCTTAATAACTTAAAATTTCCCAAAATGTATCTTTGCCTTAATCACAGACACAATCGCTCGCCTTTATCTAGACACTAGGAAAATAGTTTTGGAAGTTTGCAGGAATTTTTTTTTTTTCATTAAAAAATGTCATATGTCGGGGAGGGAAGGATTACTTTTTTTCCTGAAATTGAGAGGCTGAGCTGGCGTGTACATAAAACTTTCAGCTTGGTGTCTATGCAACCTTCAGGAATATGTGTTTGAAAGAAAGAKGATTCAAAGATTTCAGTGTAGGGACTGCCACATTATTTCTACTCATGAGTCCTAATTTTCCTTAAAAAAYGAAAAAAGAATATGGGTGAATGCAGGTAGTCTCTTCTACAACTCTTGTCTGCTGTCCTGCTCCTGATTAACATCTGTCTTGTGATAGATCTGCCCACAGCTTCAGTTTTGAAGATCGTTCTTTAAGACTTTGTAATCGGGACAGCACTAGGAGCTCAACCAACTGCCTTGCCAAACCTTGATGCTTTTGGTTTCCACACTTAGGTACTTGGTGCCATGAAGTACAGAGGGGCACAGAGATCTACCATGAGCAGGTCTCTACAGTAGGCAGAGAAAAGCATGAGCTACTGATAGGTCTTTATTTGGTCCTTTTGCATTCTTTTAGAAAATAAAGGATGTTCAAGGTCGGTTGAAAACAGGTTATATAGGAATTTTTAATCGACAAAAATTGGCATATATACGTTGACGGCAAAATAACAGCTTGCATTTAGTGTTGCATCCTAGTGGGTTTGCACTGATAGCTGATACTATGTATCTGGCATACTAAAGTTAAAAAAATAGCAAAATCTTAGGTTCTGAGAAATAACCTGAGTTGGCTTCTGCAGGAACTGTTACCTGCCAGACCTTTGAGCTATTAATATGTTAGCAATTGCAATGGAGGTAAGAGGTTGCTGTTAGTAATATTTTGTTGTGTCTTCTTCAGCAAGTAGTGTCCAGCTTTGTGCCAAGGCACATCTGAGAATGCTTCATCTTGTACCTAAGAGGTATCAGTTTATTCTTAGATCTTTGTACTTTATTTGTTTCCATGTGCRGTCGGATGGTTTTATCCTATCATCACCCTGTGACATAGAGAAATATTAATCTGGTTTCCAGAAGAGACCTGGAACATAGCTTAAATTAAATACCTGCCAACAGACACGGTAWGTTTTTTGKCAGGGCCAGGAGCTGAGCMGAGATCTTGTCTGTCCCAGTCCGTGCCATGTTCTTTAGGATATCCTTCAAGCTTTAAACACTCTTGCYGTTATCTCTGAAGCTACCAAGTAAAACATCTCGTAATGACCAAGGTGATGATGAATTATATATTCATGTCATCATTCTTCTTACTTGAAGAATGCCTATACATAGGTGCCTTTCTCTTCAATCACAAAAGTGTTGCATATATTTTTCCTGCCTTCGCATTCATCTGACCTGCAGTTGGAAGAGCAACGTGTGCAGTCTCCTCTAATTAGGCAGCCAGGAGAGCACAGTAGCATGGTACGGGTGATTGCACTTCTTTTCCTGCAATAAATATAGAATTTCTTCTCCTTTGTGCCGCAGTGCCAGTTTTAGGGACAAACAGTCCCTAGATCATCATAAACTTGAAAGTTCATTATTGAAGTGTTGAGTATTGCTGTCCCAATATTGAGCTGTGGCCAAATTAAGAAGGTATATATTCAATAAGCTCTGGGGTTTTGAGTCCCTGCTGTTCTACAGGACCGTGATGCACAAAGAAGTATATTTTGTGCTGCTTTAGTGGCTTTTTGTGAAATAAGATGCAGGAGCTTCAGCTTCTTGCTTGAACTGTTCAGCTTAAGATGTTTCCCAGTGTTCGAAAGGGTGACAGATCCCTGCGGTTTGTATTTGGGATTCTAATGCTTTTTCTATCCAGCGATCCCAAGGATTTATCAAGTTCAGCTTTTGTAGCATCACMGTAAGACAATGTTCCTGCCACTTGTCAAGCGGAGAAGACAGGAGTGCGTGGGGTGACCTGCACRCCTGTGTCAAAACAGGAGGAGCCTTCTCGCTGCCTTTCCTTGGGTCTTGTGTGCAAAATTGCTCCGTATAGCCTTAGCAGTGCGCACATTAATATTGATGCTGCGCTGAGTTCTCTAACCGAAAAAAAAGAAAAAAAAAATCTGTTATCTTGAGAAACCTCCTGAACAGTCTCCTTTCATTACAGGACACAGTTATTAGGGCAGATGGCCGAGGTGATACGCGCTTGACCCGCAGATGCTAACTCAGGGGCAGTGTCATCAATAAGGGTGGCCAGCGATGGGGAGAGATCGCAGGAAGGAAGGTTGGAAAGCAGTGCAGCGCGCGGAAGACGTGCTCCTAGCGAACGGGCGAAGGTGGAAAACTGTTCACGTGGTTTTAAATGCTCGTTGCCAAGGCACGCGGATTACCTTTAAGGGGGGACGTGCTTCTGCATTCGCTTCCYGCTCCAATGCATTTGGGAGGAAAACGGGTCCGTAGCTCCTGAATATCGGACTGAGAGATTCACCTCGCTCTAATTTTAAAAAAAGAAAGTGCTGTATGGTTTTCTGCCATAGCCACAGCTGCGATGGCTCAGGTTTGAAAGCTGCCGTCTGGCAGAAAACCAGTCCTCGCTGCGGATCAGCCCGTGGCCTTGTTCCAAGAGAAATGTGGGTTTCGTTTGACCACGATGGGATTCCAGATTGTCATCCGAGCACGGCTGAGAAGTGGTGAGTGTGTGTCCGTCGTTAAGTGCTCGTGAACTTCCTCGGGTCCTGCATCGGGCCCGACTGACCCAGGCGATTTTTTCCAGATGTCTGGAGGAATCCAGGTCTTTATAAAAARGGATGGTAGCGCTGCTGCTTCCTTGCTCGGTTGTCCTTGCAGCTTGCAGGAACGTGCAGGAAAGCTGGAGCCCGGAGACCAAACTGCACTTTTTAACCTTTCCTGCCCCTCTCTGCCATCCCCAGTGCTCTTCTCTGTCACACAAAACTCCAGCCCTTGTTCTGCAAACCTGAGCTGAATTTTTGTTCTCTCCTTTCGAGCTGGTTTTCTGCAATACTGAGTAGGTAAAACGTGAGAATCACCTTGGGATGGGAGGGAGTTACAAAAATATGAAATATTTCAGTGTGCTTCAGTGAGACAGTTTACCAGAATAGCTGTTCAACTAGAGGCTAGGCAGAATTTTTTAGCAAATAAATACTTATTTTAGTAAACATATATATATATATATATATTTAATTTCTTTCTTGTCATTTGCAGTCATTTCTGCTTGACTTTATATATCTTTTTATGSTCACATTTTTTTATATAAAAATGTTTTATGTTGCTGTTTTTAAAGTCAATGCGGACAAAGCCTGACTTTCCAAGTGTTTGGATTTGGCTGCGCTTTTAGGGCTTGTGGCCTGGGCAGAAGCATACGYTAAATCCCACATTTGAATCCTGGTTTAAATTTTAAAACAAACTCAAATGGAAACAAACTCGCAGTGGGCAAACTCTGCTGAACAGGATTGGGAGGGAATTGCTTAGCAGCAACCAGTGCTGTATGACATCTGCTTACGGCTAATTCTTCCTCCCCCCTCCCAGACGGTTCAAAACAGATGAGGAGAGYTGATTTCTGCAGCAGCTTAGACYGAGACTGAAACGGGCTGCCCGATCYGGAAGCAGGTTTCGTTTTTCCCGGAGCAGGTGCAGGCTCGGTCCGCAGCGATTTCTCAGTTATACTCTAACTTTACTGTTTAAAACGTTTAATGTCAGTGCCCAGCCAGGCAAAACCAAACTCCCTAACATTTCTGTTTTTCACGGACGGCTAAGACTTTATCCTCGGGCAAAGTCTCCTCTCTGGGCTGGCTGCTGTAAATCCTCCGGGCTCTGGCGAAAGCCAGAGTTGCTAGCTCATTTTACTTAATTTGTGATGCTGGCAAGATTTGTGCTGCAGCCCAGGGCTCTTGACTCAACTCTCCTAAATCAGAGCATTGACACATTACACTAAAGAAAGAGCAGCACAGAAAACCTGAAAATAAACGCCTCAGAAAGAGGTATTTAAGAAAGATGCTGTTCTAAAAAGCTTTAAAAAGTGTTAGCATTCCATTATAGTTTCTCTGTGTTTGCTTCTTTAAAATCACCTGCTCATTAATTTTTTTTTTTAATCCATCATCATAATAAATAGTTTGCACSACATCTTTCATTCAAGAACCTTGGGGCACTTGATATCTTTCCTCCGAAACCCTCTTGGGCCAAATGTCATGCGTTTTCACAGGTGGATAAACAAAGACACGGGGTGAAGTGGAGGGACTTCATCTCCGCAGGAATGTTGACCAGCACGAATGTAATGATGTAATTACAACCAGTATAAATGTGTCAGGATAACTCCAGTGGGGAAGTTCTTATTCCAAACTAAGAATCCCTTTTCCTGCCTAGATAATTCCATTTTGGAAGTGAGAAAGTGTATCCAAACGGATAAAGTGCTTGACTGCRGTTCGGGAGATCAGAGGTTCTCTTATTCTCAAACCTGCCATGGATTTTCTAGGAGATCTCAAGCGAATTTTCTCCTTCCGCTGTGCCATAGTGTCACACGTGTAAGACTGAAGAGAGTGGTATATGCAGGAAAAAAATTATTACAATTAAACAAGGAACAGAGCAACCACACAGGTKATGTCTACATTGCATCGAAACAGTTGCTACCTGTTGTCCATGCTACATGCGTTTCATGGTTTGTTTTCAGCTGTCCTGTAGCCTGAATTGGGGTGTTCCCATATAAATGCAACAGAAAATGTCATTATATAGCAAGCTCTTTAGACACAGCTAGGACCTGGCAGCTTGAATTAGACATAGTCCTCTGCTTTAATCATTGGCATGTACTACTTCAAGAAAAACAGATCAGGTTTAGAAAGATGACGGAATTCTTCCACTGCAGACTCTTCCATACTTGAGAATAGGTACAAAGAACTAACCTAAAGTCTAGAAGAAATTTGTGTATTGCTCCTAGTAGTTAATTTGATGTTCAATTTCCAGTCCACTCTGTTAAAATAACCAAATGCTTGAACCTCTCTTCCTTTGTTTGAAAATGAATGATACTCAGTCCAGGAATGTCCAATAGTTATTTTAGATGTGGCTGTAGTGTAACCTGTGCAGTTATGAGCCTTTGACACTGAGGATAGGCAAAGGGAGCAGTAGAAATTTTCTTCAGCTGCCCTTTCAGTGTACTTTAGACCTTCTCCAGAAGGTCTACCATCATGGGTGAGGCCTGTCCTCAAATGCATTCTCATTGGTTTGACGTTATTCTGCAGTGAARGAATCTGTCATTTATAGCAATGTCTGATGTGAGGCAGGAAAGTGCCACTGAATATAAATGCATCACTTTTCTTCAAAGTAGACCAGTAAGAAGCTATTAGGTGGCTAGTTACTTCTTATGAGCTGAAATGCAGGCGAACATTTGCTCTGATGCCTGTTTCTGTAAAACACATTTTTTATTGTCCTAATGTATTATTTTAAATGTTGTTTGTTGCAGAAGAGGAAGAGGAGCAGGTACCTACCGATGGAGGAACATCCGCAGAAGCCATGCAGGTGCCACTGGAAGAAGAGGGAGATATGGAAGAGGATGAGGCAATTAATGATGAAAACTACCTGAGCAAGAGACCRTTAGAAAGTCCTGATGCTGAGGAATTTCCACCTGTGAAACGACCAAAAGTAGCTGTTTCTAAAGGGGACACCTTGGATGGGGCTTTGGAACCACGTGAGCCTCTCAGTTCAATAAATACTCAAAAGGTGCCACCAATGCTTTCTCCAGTTCATGTTCAGGATAGTACAGATTTAGCCCCTCCTTCACCAGAACCGCCAATGTTGGCTCCCATTGCAAAATCGCAGCTGCCAACCCCCAAAACAGTAGAGGCAAAGCCATTTGCACCCAAAACAAAGTCAAAAACAAGTTCTCCAGGACAAAAGACAAAATCTCCTAAAACTACTCCCTCGCCAGCGGTTACTGGAAGTCCYATACGTTCACCAAAAAGTGGATCCAAAGAAAAGAAGTCACCAGGTCGCGCCAAGAGCCCAAAAAGTCCTAAAAGTCCAAAGGTTCCTGCTCAAGTTCCCCCAGCACCTGTCAAGCCTGAAACACCAAGTAGAACCCCMCTGGCTGCGTTAAGTGACAAGATAGGAAAGGAAAACATTCAAGTAAAACAAGGGCAGATGCCACCTGAGCCTGCCACCAAGCCAATCGTTGAAAACCAGTCTAAGAAAGTAGCAGTAATGGACAAGACAATTGATGATTCAATTGATGCTGTGATTGCTCGTGCATGTGCAGAACGAGAGCCTGATCCCTTTGAGTTTTCCTCTGGTTCCGAATCAGAAGGGGAAATTTTTACCAGTCCTAAAAGACTTTCTATTTCAGAGACTACAACTCCTAAACCGTCTGTTTCTGCCAATAACTCAAATAAGGCAGGAGCAACACCAGTACCTCCCTCAGGTGGGACTTCAAGTTCAGACATTTCATGGACAATGGATGACTCGATWGATGAGGTCATTCGAAAAGCAAACATGGGGACACCTTCTAATCCACCTACCAACTTCACTTATTTCTCCTCTCCTTCTGCCTCACCACCAACTCCAGAACCTCTTCTCAAAGTCTATGAGGAGAAAACAAAGTTGGCTTCATCAGTAGAAGTGAAAAAGAAACTGAAAAAAGAGCTGAAGACAAAAATGAAGAAGAAAGAAAAACAAAAGGAAAAAGACAAGGAGAAAAACAAGGAGAAAAGCAAAGAGAAGGAGAAAAGCAAGGAGAAGGAGAAAGAAAAGGAAGGAAACAAGGAAGGRAAATTTCAGTGGAAGGAACTACTCAAAGATGATGATCTTGATCCCTATAAATTCAAACTAAAGGACTTTGAGGATGCTGACATAAAAGTAAAGTTGAAAGATGGCAATACAAAAAAAGAGAGAGAAAAACATAAAGATAAAAAGAAAGAGAAAGAGAAAGGCAAAAAAGACAAGGATAAGAAAGACAAGGAGAAACTTAAAGATAAAAGTAAGGAAGATAAGATAAAGGCTCCATCAGCACCTCTTGTATTACCTCCCAAAGAAATGTCTTTGCCCTTGTTCAGCACACCAACTGCCATGAGACTTCCCAGCATGTTGCCTTCCTTGTCTCCAATGCTTCCTGAGAAATTGTTTGAGGACAAAGAGAAACCAAAAGAGAAGAAGAAAGACAAAAAAGAGAAGAAGAAAAAGAAGGAAAGAGAGAAAGACAAAGAAAAAGAAAAGAARGAGAAGGAAAAGGAGAGGAAGGAACGAGAAAAGAAGGAGAAAGAAAAAGAGAAACACAAACACGAAAAGGTAAGTTGTTTTAGGTGACCCGAGAGGGCTTAGTAGTTTGAAAAGTGCACGTGGATTCCTGTACTGGCTCCTAAGTGTTATTTAAAAGCTTTAGAAAAGTCTGTGATTACAGAGGGGCTTTTTACTTTTCTGTTTTTGCTTGTTTTTTGTTTGTTTTTTTAAGTWACAGCTCAAAGGGAAAAGTCCCCAGAAAGTTTCAGGGATTGTCCCGCCTCTTTSAGTGACGAAGCAATGTGAATTTTAAATGTGAGATTGTCTTAGCTTGGATTTTGGGGGGGGTTGTTTTGTTTTGTTTATGTTTTTAACCTGACATTTCCAGATTTCCACAACTCACTTTTCACGTAGAAAAGCTGAGACTTAGATTCAACAACTCGCTTGGAACAAACGTGTTACTGTTGCAGTGCACTAGTTTTGTTCTGCAGATTTCCACTGATGGGACCATCAACCAGATACCTTTAATACAAACTTTAAATGTTGTTTCCAATAGTCTACTCTTCCCGAGCTTGTAGAGGTTTTTAAACTGCTAAGTGGGCATAAATGAGGAGCAGAATAATGGCTGTAGTCATTAGTTGTTACTATTTTAAGGCAGAAAAGAAATATTTCAAGCTCACCAGTTGTCTCAGATTTTCAGGAGAGCTACTGGATCCTCTGTTAGCAAGACCACAGCCTTGTTGCTCCGTTTTGTTTGAATAAAATTGCTTTCAAACTATGGACTAGTTTCATAGTCTGAATGTTCAAATGTGGCCTTTTGTTTTGAGCATTTAGCTTTAGAGAGAGAGAAGGGAGACCCAGTTTTTGAATAGGCTGAGCTCCTGTAGCTCTCGCTGATTTACATCGGTCAAAGATAATTTCTTCTTTCCAGTATCACCTAATCTTGAGAATACACTTAATATATAAGAAACGAAACCAGCATATTTGCATGTTATCAGATTAGAAATCCCATTACAAACTGCCCTCTTAATTCAGGGTTTGCACTAATTCTTTGTCATTTCTTCTTATAATATGCATTAAATTGTTTGAAAAAAGAAAAGAAATTGTCTTTATATATGATAACCTTGGATACAGGATTTCCTAAATCTATATTCCTAGCATTAGGAAGTGTTACTTAAATTCCAGCTTTACCAAGACTCTCTTTATGTCCTGCTTTGACTGTGATAGTTAATACAAGCTCCGACTTGGGATTTTCCTCCCTTTCCCTTTTTACCACTGCATGAGACAGTATCCAGCTGTTACACCTGCTCAACTTGGACCTAACTGCTGACTTCAAAACTTGAAATATTCTTTAAGTTGACATGTTCTTTCAGTGTAGAATCTAGGTGACCTGGAGAACTAAGAATTGTGTGCTGTGGCTRAATCGATGATCAACAAGGAGATGGTCTGTTTGCCCATGTTAATTAAATGTCCAGGCTTTAGGCTGCAGCAACGCTGTTTTATGGATTTCTCCTTCTCTTGGTATGGCATGTCTCTCTTCTCCCCTCATGCCTGAGATGTTTTGTCAGTATTTTGCTGAGAATTTCTGCAGAGATATCTTTTAAAGTTAAACGAGTGTATAAAATAGAGATAATAAGCTGCTTGTCTTTCATACCTTCGATTTTGCGTATCTTCTGCCAATCTCTGTATCTAATTTCCTTTAGAGCAATGTAACAGGCGCACAAACAAATATGAAGTGTAAAAGCTTCACTATAGCCTGAACATATTATATATATTAGGGAAGGAGTTCAACAGTAATAAAAACTTGGACAAATTAAATTGACAAAGCTGCCCATTACCTTGGCAAAATGTCCCTGTCAAAAGATAAACTTTAAAGCTAGAATGCATGAAAGAGTCCCCAGATAGAATTAAAATTTAAACTGATTCTTGATAGATAAGCTTTTTTTAAATCCACCTCTTTGCTGCAAGTCAGGATTTTAAAAATAAATTTCGCCTTTAAATCTCTTGACCGATTTTCATTTTTTGCAAGGCCGCACTGCTGGTGTCCTGGAAAAATGGAGAGTTAGAGCTTTATCAGTTGGTGCCCTGAGGTATGTGGCAAAGAAGCTAAATCCTTGAAGATTAGCAAAAAAAATGCAGCACATGGCAATAAGGGGCTTATATGACTACTAGTATTAGTTCAGGTGAAAGAAGTATTGCTTATACATAAAACTGGACAAATCCACTGACAATGTATTTTTAGTTAGCTACAAAGGAGTCTTATATTGCTGGACTTTACCTCTTTGGTGATTTGGGAAGCTTAGTAATCCACTGTAAATGCTCTTCTGCTGGCCCCAATTCCAGTATTACTCCAGAGTGCTGCTCTTTCATTTTAACCCCTAAAAGTACATGTTTCCTTAATTTAGCTTTTAGATCACACAATGACTTATTTAGCCAGCAGTTGTGCTGTAAGAGCCAACGATCGAGTTGCTGTTTGGACGCTTAACCTTCCAGGACATGCCCATTTCGGAGACCTAAGCGCAGCCGGAAAGATGAGTTCGGAGTCTCCCTACGGTTTCAGCTGTGGATGTCGATTATAACATACCAAATTTGTTACATGATATAATAGTATTTATTAAAGTGCTAACTCAGTAAAAGAATCAGTGGTAACATCTCAGTTTTTGCATATAGTTATATAGTTGTGTAACTATATAATTGCATATATATAAAGTAAGCATTCCGTCCTGTTGGGAAATTAAACTTATAGTAATGGTTTTCCTATAACTTTGTTGCAAATTGCTGGACAGGTAAACACAGACCAGCAAACAGTACTCTGTGTAAATGGCAGAAAACAGAAGTGGAAGCCTACAAGCTGGAAGTGTTTGGCCACAAGACCAAAGAGGAGAAGCTTTTGCACGGGGCTTGCTTGCAGCTCCGTGCCCTGCCTTAAGCACGGTGTGTTGTCCTTGGCGTAGCTGGAAAAGGATACTGGGAATTGGGGTGCTGTCTTGCATACAGGACCAAATCAAAACCAGACGGCTGAAGCCTTTGCACCCCACGTCTGCGACAGCGGTTACCAGCTGGGCTGGGGAGATGGCTCAGCAGCTCACGAAGCAGCTACTGACCCAGTTTCCACTAACTTTACTAGGCTGAGCTGTAAACTCAAGTAGCTGAGAAACTGCTCTGCAAGAAATGGAGGTGTCCTTGCATCGGGACAGGGCTCACTGGAGTGGTCCCAAAGGAAGCTGCCCTTGCTCATKAGTCAAAATTGTATCACTGTGCCGGCCTTCCTGCAATTTATCTTTAGCCGAGGGAAACAGGGGCTTCCAAAGGCCTGCGCTTAGCAATTGGGGTTAAGCTTCTGCTCCAAACCCCTCTTCCTAGCTAGACTTTCTTCAGCAATGCAGAAGAAGAGTAGGCTACCCAGAATGTAACTTAAATTTCCTTCTGCYCCAATCCTATAAACCTCTCCCCCTCTGCCCCAAGCCTGTGTTGTGGAAAGAGGCTTCCTCTGCTCTTGTGTCAAAAAAATAAGATTGTTGTGGAGCCCAGTTTTCCTTTCTCAGCAGACTGTAAATTTAGGATCTACACATAAATAAGTCTTTTATATACTTTTCTTCTGGCAAATGAAGCCATACCACCACTGTTCAGAACATCTTGGTGGTATTRTAATAACAGGACCAATGATGTGGGTGCTTTTCTGCACTGTGTGCTGGAGCTAAGCAGCGGCCCTTGTCTTAGGAAGTTTTATATTCTAAATAGATACTACAAACAGAGGAGGAGGAGGAGAAACATGCAGAAAGAGGTAAGATGACCTGTGCAGAGCCACGAGCCTGAGCCTCCTGTACCCAGGGTTCATTTCCATGTCTCTGTCTGGTGGACGATGCTACAGTTTAAGACAACTGGAAAGCAGTTGAGAGATGTATCGATGGAAAGTGAGAATGAAATTGTACCAAGCATTAGAAATAGGGGGTGACATTAAAAAAATCGTGTAAGATAAACCAAAGAGYARAGCGAGTCCTGTGAGGTATGCTAAAGCATATGCATGGAGAGCTTTATTGGTTAACTCTGTCAAACTGTAAGTTTTACTCACATTGCAGATTATTTTTCCAATGGAATAGACATCTCCTAGTGTAYGGATCAAATTCTTTGGGCGTGGAGCCCAAAGGACTTCGTCATTACCCATCCTAAATGTACATTTTTATTTACTATATACATATTATTTTTGCCTCTTTAAATTCCTGGAGCAGATTCAGCTAATTTTGATTCAAAAGTGTCACAGTACATTTTTGTGATAAATCTGGGAAATAATTACTTGAACTTAAACCTCAAAAAAATGTGCAAACACAGAYGGGCACCTATCAAGTTTGAGTACTAATAACAGAGCATTTCATGTTGTCATTTAGAAACATACTTAATTTTTTTTGTATCTCTAGACAAACATGAAATTGGTAAGACTTGATAAAAAAAGTATACAAGTGAATACAAATACAGTGAAATGTCAAGTTGACTTTTTAGTGTAATTTCATATTTTTTGTTTTGGTGTGGCTAGGGAGCTCACAACAAACTGTGCCAGTATGTGCTGCAGCATGAAGCATCAGAGAACRGTGGTCAGTTTGTCATCGGGCTGTCTCATTAAGCTGGCATACTCTTTGGTTAACTGCTTTCATGTAATTAATTAATTTTGGAAGTCTGTTTGGAGTCTTTAATTGGTGAATGTGTTCCCCTGTGCAGATAAAGGTGGAACCAGTTGTTCCAGCTCCATCCCCGGTTATTCCTCGGCTGACGCTAAGAGTGGGTGCAGGCCAAGACAAGATGTAAGTATGACTCCATCAGCAAAATATATGCTTTCCACAATTTGTCAGCTATTGCTTGTGATAACTCTTATTTTCAGAGGGAAATACTTAAAAATCAATGGCAAATAATATTCGTACAACTGTGAGATCTCTTGACCATTCTCATGAAAACTCAAGCAGAACATCTGCCRGTAGAAACCTTATAGAGATTTTGCATTCTGTGTTTTATTCTCCAAGTAGGACCCATCGGCTTCTAGCCATCTTACTGTATTTCCCACTCGAACCCTCCTGGAGATGCCATCTGGACTAGTGTGCTGCTTGCAATGTCATTAAGTGAGGCTAGCGGACAGTTATCYGTAGTGTAACCTACAGCTAAGTTTCATAATACTCTTCAGCTAACAGTTGTTTTATGCTCTAAAATGTAACAACTGAAATTCCTTTATACGCATCTCTTTTATTGTAATTGTTGATGATTATTCATTAATGTACTTAACACATTTTAAATCTGTTTGTTCATTAGCTCGCTAATTATTGGGTGCTGTTGTACAAATAATAGTTACTTTGTACTGCATGAGCGTAAGTAGGATGATCCTGCTAAGATCAYGCAGTGTAAACAGGTGGCTAGAGGAGCTGGGGAAACCATGCATCACTGGGGTTTTTTAGGCTGGTCCTGCGTTATATGCAGAAGTTTTCTTTTAATCAGGTTTTTCAAGATGTTGATTTTAGTTGGACAGAGCATGCTTTCATGTCTGATGGTAAACACGAGTGCCAAATAGATTTTTTCCTTTGTATTTGTTGCATTAAATATTCTAATGTCATTGCATCTCATTTACAGCCATTCTAAACTAAATTTTCTAATCACTGCTTTATAAGTTAAATTGTGTCTTCAGCGATTATTCTGTTCTTCTCTGCTCAATCTCCTGTGCTACTCCTCCCCAGGAGGTAACTGTAAGTTACATTGGTTTGAAGTTACTATGGGAATTAAGCCATTTGGGGGGTTCTGTGGGATCCCCTCAAAACTGCTAGGGTTTTTACTGTTCTCTCTGTGCTCTTCAACCTTTCTGCTTTCTCCCTTTCACAATATTTGAGCATAATCTAAAATGTTTGTGCATCAGATTGCTGTACGAAAGCTCCCATGCTTTCCAGATTGTTATCATTCCTGCTGTGCGTGATTCGAAGTGCACAGCGGTGCTGGRTGTCCCTTTAATCCATTTGCCTTGCAGAGGAGCTAAGGAGACTTTTAAACTCTTCTTTTCAGGGATTGTACAAAGGTTTGTAAAGGGGAGAAAATTGGCCACGTTTTCAAGTCAGAACTTCTAAATTGAAACGTCAGAGCCATATTTTGGCATCTCAGAGTTGACCTTGCCTCACCTCTTGTCTCACGCTGGTCTTTCCAACACCTGCRTGTGTTTTGAAAAGGGACATCAGACTCCAACTCCTTGCTGCAAATCATATGGGTATCTCATCTTCCCATTTACCAGCCTGAGGTSGGTCAGAGATGTTGACATCTCCTTTATGGCCTTTGGGGAAACTCACTTCTACCCCAGTTTCCTATGCTCAGCTTTACAGTGTGGAGCAAGGGCATCTTGATAGACTTCCATTAAAAGGCTCTGGGTGCTGCAGTCTTTCCACCTGAACCTAGACGTTGTACCCTGACCCCAGGGTGGAGGATGCACCGTTGCCTTACGATTGTCCCAGCGTGATGGCTCTGWCCCCCAGTTGTACCTTTGGGGCAATGGCAAACGATTTCTGTAGCTTTAGAATAGCCTTTAGGATTTGTCACAGTATCCCAAAACAAAACCTGGGGAGAAACTTGTGGCCGTTACTCAAGGAAACGCCATACATGCCACTGGACTCCTTGGGCTTGGGAGCTGTTTTGTGTTACATGTGGGACAGCGAAACAATCCTACTCCAAATAACATTTTTGCTTTCACCCTAAGCAATTAGCATCCAAGCTGAACTCGGAGCGTACTTTCGCTTTCAAGTGTTGTGATGATTATGAAAAGCACTGATGTGGCGTTGAGACAAAGCATTAGGTACTCTCTGCGTGGGTTTCTCTGTGKGTGCATAAAGAATTGTGAATTAGATCAGTGTTTAAGAAATATGTCTTGATAACGTTTTTGTAACCCAGTGCCTACAGTGCAGGCTTGGACCGCTAMTGCAATGCCATAAGCCTCTACTACCTGAATTTTAAGGTACTGGTTCAAAGACTAGGTAGATCATCAAAGGTAGGATGATCAGCCTTTTAAGTAGCTTTTAAGAAGCAGAGACAAAAGCTGTGCTTTCGTCCTGTGTTATGTTAAGGAAGAGTTAGACCCATGCTTCATCGAGGTTGATGATGAAGTTCTGGGTATCAGGTGTTTTTCACGTGGAAATGCTTTGCTTTGGTTAGCATGYATCTGGAGTTTTGGCTAGCATGGGATTATTTAAAATTACCACGAATGGGCTTGAAAAGGTGTGAGAAAAGTGTTTCATGATTGGTAGAAATGAATGAATAAAAATTAAATGAAATAGTGAATTATTTTAATTCCTTATGTTAAGAGGAAGGGCTATTTGGAGGAGTTTGGAGCTACTAAAATACCTGTTCAGTTTGAAGTTAGTCTGTTTTGATGGATTCCCTATAAAACATGGAAACTACCTATGGATCTCAATGAGGCCACAAAATATTTCAGGTACCTGAAGAAACGATGTTGGACTGGTAGCGCTTGAAATAGAAATTCAAAACAGAGCAGAAATAGAGCATGATGGCAGTTTACTCAAATAATGCAGCAGTCCTGGGGAAAATACCTTTGCTTTACAGCAAACAGTTTATTTCCCATCATTTCGCTTCTCAACTGGTCTGCTTGGACCAACCTCTAACGCACGAATCGGTGCTAATTGTGGCAGGGAATTCTCCTTCTTTATTGTTACAAGTATATAGTGGTTCTCGATTCAAAGCAGTCTCTGTATTTCAGCTTGGCTAATGTGTAAGTATTCTTACAACCCATACCAGTTCAAAAGATCCGACTATTAATAATATTAGGGTAATCAACTTGAAAATGTAGCTGTTGCTGAAGGGCAAGGAGAACAATATTGGAAAAGCTATTGTATTTCAGCTTTTTTTTTGCAAGTATTTTAACTACACAGGAAAAAAAAGTAGAAAGAAGATTATAATCAAGGCATTTCCATCTTAGTTGTAAACAATTACAGCAATACTTGCATGGATGCCACATTAGAAGAAATTTACTGGATTCCATTCTAATGCAATTAGAGCTAATTTTGTTCTTTAAATGAATAAAAGGTCAGCTAGTAAATCTAGTTTATCTCAAGTCCAGGCTTCAATAAATTGTTTTATTTAATTTGTTGTAAAAGATCTTATCCTTAATGGGCCTAGCTCTTATTAGTTTGCTTGGGTTCTAAAATATTTATGACCACCTTTTTAGATATGATTTGAATGATATGTCGGAAGGGTTTTTTCGCTGTTTTTTTTTCCCCTCCAGTGTTATCAAGGTATAAGATTGCTAACTGAGTTAGCATAGGAAGGCACTAGAGATGTTATCTTTTTTCTTCTTGTGTTTTAAACAGCTATGTAGACTTTTAAAATCATCTGCAAACAATGAGCAGGATTTAACTTCAAAACTTCTTAACCAATTTGACTTCTATTCAATTGCTTCTTGATTTCTCTGTGGCTTGTTAGTTTTCCTAAACTAATGATGACCAAAGTTATCATGCTTCATACATCTAAGGTTTAAAAAAGTGTATCTGTTGATGAGACATTGAAATTCTGACTAYTAACCTGCTTCGGCAAAAACACGTGCTGTGATTTTTGATACTTCTGATACATTTATTCTGTTTTTAAACACTCTATTTAAGAAAAAACACATGACTTCTGCACAAATGCCAGACCAAAAAGAAAGGAATACCACTCGCTCGTCATTTCTTCAGTGCTTCTGTGGCTTGGAAGCAGGATATATGCCATCTGTGAAATCAGGTCTCTAAACGTTATCTTAAAATGTCAGGATTTTGCTCCAGACTTACTGCATTGTATCATAGCTCTGCCATCAGTAGGGAGCCTGGAAGCCAGACGTGAGCAGAGGATAGATAGGTATTTTAAGTGTTTGACTTGTAAATCTGACCTGCCACTCTGATGAAATTGTCTCTTGTCTTAGGTATTTTTAAGTGAGTAGATATGTGACTTTCTCAAAAGAAACAGTTGCACAGATTGCACATATATCTGCATATCTATTTTATAAAAATGTATATTAAATAACCTATGGATTTTAAAATCAAATCCTAAAAAAATTTTTTTTTAATCTAGGTATTTCATTAACTTCACTAAAGCTTTTTACCAGTTGGTGGAAAATTATCAATGCGGAGGCTGACTTAACGTTCTTCTGGAGGCTCACTCTGCTGCATGATGTGCCCATCACCAAAGCCACCAGCGTAACCTGCACTAGTTGACATCCTTTGTAGGGAATCTCAAAGCAAAAGACTGGGTGGCAATAGAGACCAAATTATTCTGTGACCACTAGATGTAATCTCTCTGAGAAGTATTGATGACCTTGAAGCATATTTTGGGGAGCAGTAGGAGAGGGGAACCTGTCCTGTCCTCTTCTGTTTTATTATGCTGAATTTCGCTGGTCATCCATGTAAGAACTTCCACCACCATAAAATGCACGTAATGCACATTTTTACAAGCTGGCCAAATGGCGTGTGTTTGACAAAGTGAAAGCCCAAAGGGAACAGCAGCCTGAGAAAACACCTGACTCTGAAGCCAGCCCTACCTGAAACACAGCTGGACTCCTGGAGGGGTTTATTTTTCATAAATCAGATGTATTTGCTTGTAACTGCTACTTGTTCAAGAATTCGTTATTTTAGGTGCAACCACAGCTATGCAACAGAATTCCAATAGAAGTTTTTTTATTTATACTTTTTGAAATTCTGTAAAACTTTGTATCATCTGTCCTGCAGCATGCAGAGWACCACTAAGTTTATTATAGGGTAATGTTCTCCAAAAGTGGATACCTAAAATATCAATCTTCTACCTTCAATAAGGCCAATTTTCCAAAGGGTTGAGCTGCAAATACTCAGAAAATTAAATTTTATTGGGAAAACTACACACACAATATCAGAATTTTAAAAGGTGAGGGAACCAAGGGAGGAGAGAAGAAAAAGGTAGTAGCAAATCTGTGGAGACATTTTTTTGTTGATTTACTTGAAGACAAGAAATGATGTGAGGCAAGGACTGTGTTGGTATTCTGTTGAGCTCACTGGAGAGCTGTAGATGCTTCTGTAACATGAATATGTATAATTTGCAAAGTGCTCAAACCCTCTGGGAACTATGAAAAAAAAAGAGCTAGATATATAAAATAAGACTTTGCTGTTAGCTTCAATTAAACTAGGCTTTTGCACTTTGTATTWTTCAAGAATGCATATCATTTTTATGGTATCACCTCTGGTGGGTACTCGTGGACTTTCTTTTTTAATAGGATTGTTTCCTTAAGGATTAAAAGAAAAAGCGCGAAGAAGCTTTTGAAYTTAGGGTGCTGTTTAGTGGAGAGCGAGTTCAGACTTTGATAATGCAGATTACCGTCTTCATGGCATTTGCCCACAACACCGGGGTTCATTAAACGCCRTGTGTAGGCACAGCCAAATTGTTTGCCTCTAGCCTTGGCTCCCTACGTGTGGCTAGGGAGGAGAAAGTTGGCTTTYTATTGACTTGTCGAGCCGTGGGTTTGCATTACCGGCCAAGTAGCTCGTGACCCATTCCATTTATTTCCCCGTTTTGTGGTGGGGAAACAGGTAAAGGTATCCTCCTGGAAGCCCCTCCTTCTGCACGTTTTTATGARTAAGAGTAGTGTTTGTAGCAGTTAAGGCACCGTGACCGAACCCTCCAGAAGACGTAATGCAAGCAGCATGGGGCTCTTGTGGGACGCAGCTGTGGGCAGTGTTGGTTACCCTGCGAGAGAGAGACACGTTGCTTATTCAACGGAAAGCTCTGGAGGAGAACTTATTGTGGAATTAAGTAGGAGGGGAAAAAAAGTGATACTTCAGGGAGAAAAATGTAGAAGGGAATGTATTCAGGAAAATTAGAGTCCGGGCAGTGAAAGTCTGTGTTTATTGCAGTAGTAATGGGTATCCCAATTATTTTACCGTGTAGCACTTAGGAGCCAAAGACCGAGTGAACTGTGTGTTAATGGAATTAGCCTTCTGGGTGTCAATCCAACTTTTTACAGCAGTACAGAAAAGAACCTGTACTGGTTAAGTCATTTTTGATATGATCAATGGACCACCTAAGTGAGGAGACAGAGGAATGAAAAAATGATCAYGCTTCTCTCCAAGCCTTCAGAGGTGTGCTTCAGGAATGCCAGTGATCCTTACTGCTTTCATAAATCTTTGTATGGATCTGTTTGCTTGTATTTATACAAACACAGATTTTCCTGTTCTGTAATCTTTAAATTACTGGAGCTGGAGGACTGATTTTTAATGYCTTTTTAAAAGCAGTTGCATATGCATTTTAATGAAGATATTGTCTCGGGTATGATTCATGTCCCATTCCTGATTGTTCTTTTTTGGGTATAACATATTAGCCCCAATCCTGCAGTAAAATCTCCCTGTGTGGTCTCATATGCATCCAAAAGTCCTGTTGATTTTGGTGGAGATTCCTCAGCCTCTCCCTTGCTGCAGGACAGTAGCTTTTGTGTGAAAAAAGTATCGTATCACTTCTGTCAAAATATATAAATGATCATTTTTTGTTTTTATTTCTAGCTTCTTGGAATATTTTTTCTTCCTTGAATTCTTCTTTGAAACTTCAGATTTAGTCTTTAGCTTTTTTTTTTTCTATTTTCTTTTTTAATTACAGAAGCCACCCCAACTAATTATTCATCCTGTTTATGGTACGTGGTAGTCTGTGGCAAATTATTTTCATTTTGCTGCTGGCCACATTGGATGATGACTGCAAAGGGAATCCATAAAAAGGCTTGAGTCATTAGAAAACAAAACAACTAGCTGTGAGATTCTTTGATTTTACTGCTTATTGCTCAAGAGTAAAAAAAAATGTATATTGTATACTGCAATTAAAAAATAAAAGCAAGAAAAACACTTCAGGCAGGTTTAGACGCATAACTGCTTCAGCAGTGCTTGTGTAAATGGGCATGAGCAGCTGCCCTTTATAGCACAACAGAAACTCATCAAAAATATGTGACAAATATGTGCAAAGGCGTTGAAGGCAGATGGATATTTGTTTTAAAAAATAGGTTTGCCTAGGTAGAAGATTACTAAAGGAAGGTAGTGATTTGTTTTTGTCTTTGTTGAATGTGCTTCTTTTTTTCGTTTTTATGGAGGCTTTAATTGAAAGTGAGTAGTCTACATAGAACCAAGGATTCACACTGTAGTTCCTGAGAGCTGGATGTGGACAAGAGGGCCGTAGAGTAGAAATCATCAATAGACACAGCACCAAAAGGTGGTCCTACCTGAAAGATCTTGCAATCTACTACAGTCATCAAGCGAGGAATTGACCAGGTACTGAACCTCCAAGTTCAGGACTTGACCAACTTGCTTGACTCTTACCAAACATGTCTCAGTAACGAGCTGGAAGTTAGTTTTAGAGGTCTCTAAACCCATCCTGACATACTTTTCTAGTAGCTTAATGAACTTCTCTATGCCCCCTAGTTCCCATTAAAGAGGGTAGGTGTAGGACTGGTGTATAAACAAGCTTGTAGAACATCCATACTATTTGCCAGAAGAAATGACAGTAAAGGACAGTTTGCAATGAGTACATACGAGAAAGTTTGCAGAGAGCTCATTGGCAGAAACATGTTTTCACCAGCTTTTTGTTTGGCCATTAAGAGCTCGGCATAAGGAGATAAAGCAAGGTGGTTTTCCAGCCTAAGTTCTGAGCAGCTTGTTATTGATGATAACAGAGAAAAGAAGAAAGATAGCAGGACACCATGCTACCAGCTCTGTTTTGTTTTGTCAGAGAGGTGATGAACCGTCCGATGTTATACATCAGGATAGCGAGAAAGAAGGGATTCGGAGAGAGTGATCTGGGAGTCATCAGCAGAAAAGGTGTCTGTGGTTGTTAGGGGAAAAACCCTGGGATAAGAGATCCAGAGGAAGGAGGCCAAGGGCAGAGCTCTGTTTTGGTTTTAAAAAAAAAGGGAAAGATAAACAGTAGAAAACCTGTAATGCGGTTGCAAAAGCTCAGATGCTTTTTAAACTGAAGGAACTAGCTGGAGATGTCTGCTGGACTGAAGTCCTCAGGGATTCGAAAGCAGCCATCTCTGCCTCTGCACAGAGAGGGGCTTGTAGAAAATGACTGCAGAGCCGATTGTGTAAGTAACTCCTTCAAAAGAGATGATGGGACTYGTACTTTTAGGAGAAAAGGACTGTTTGCCTTGAAGATGCAACTTCTTTGCTAAAGAACATGGAGGTAGAGTCAGGCCTGCCCAAAGTTAAGCTGAATTAAGTGTTGCAAAGGATATTGAGCCACTAAGCAAAGAAGGGGAAAAGGTGGGTCAGGAAAGTGAAGGAGGAGATGAAGGATGATACAAGTCCAAGCCAAGAACAGAAGGAATCCTTTCCATCTGTTCCTGAGTTCATTCTCTCGTTTACTGAAAAGTGAGACAAGATGGGTAATGGCAGTGGGTTTCAGAGAGTGGAAATCACTGCAGTGAATCAGGAAGTGCAATACAGAGAGCTGGAAGCACCAGAATCGAGGAATTATGTAATCTTCCTCCCAGGTTGTGGAAGAACCAGCTCATGAATTTGCAGGCTCAGTGCCTTTTAAAGTACTAGTACATTTTAAATTATTTTTTATTTTAAACTTCAGCATTTGTGAAATCTGTTTTTAATAATCTAGTTATAAAAGAGAAAACAGAAGTGCCTGCACTGAAGGAAGGGGAAACTATATGGTAAGTAAGGAACTGCCTCTAAGGAAGTAGCAACCAAGAGGCATAAAAGAGCTTATCTAATCATAGAGGAGGTTACTAGTGAACATGCTCAAGGGAATATTTCAGGACTGGTCTGATTTCATCATTTTATTAAAAATTTTTTCACAATAAGAGGCAGGATGCTGTGTGTTTTGTTGACAGTAAGACTGAAAAGTCATGCCAGTATGAATAAGGATCTGATGATTGCCTGGATCCCCTYGAACAGAAGCCATGAGAGTGGTATTTAATTCAATAATTCAAAAATACATGTAAGGCCTTGCATTTGAAGAGCAGTAACAGAAATTTCAGCCACGAGCTGCGGGCTGATCAGTGAGTGCAGTACTACGGTAGGGGAGGGATCTTTAGTCGGTGACAGAAGGACTTGAGCTGCCAACATGACACAAGCGTGACACTGGGACGAATTGCAAGAGGTAATTTTAGCAGAGACAGTGGAAGTGGCTGGGCCGTCATACGAGATCCTGTTGCTACTTCTTCTGACATGTTATATTCGGTTCTTGAATGCAGCTCGTGCCCAGGAACGGTGAATTGGAAAGCAGGTGCAGAGAAGGGCTGGTAGCACTGTGGGCTAGTCTGTGTTATGATAGAAGAGGGGAACAACTTGGTGTGTTTAGTCTAGCATGTGAAGAAGGGATGTGATTGCTGGCTACAAACACATCAGGCAAGTAAACATTTTGGGGGGAGAAAGCTCTTTAAGCTGAAGAACAATGCTGGCATGAAAACAAATGGGAATTAATTGGCCATGAGTGTAGGCTGGAAGTTAGAAGAAGTTTCTGGGCCACCAGAGCAGGGAGGTCCTGGGGCAAGTTAATAACAGGGACGAGAAGATTAACTGGTTTTAAGATGAAGCTCAATAAACTTGTGAATGGGATTAGATGACACGATGCCTGTGAGATCGCTAAGGTTCCTCGGTCCGGGAAGTGGTGTATGCCGGGTTTTGCTGTAGCGATGAAATGCAGAATGAGCTGCTGAACTTTGCATACGCTCTTGAAAGTCGGTGCGCCTCCGTGGAAGTTATGCTCTTGCAATTCGTGTTCATAGTCCATTTTGTTTGATAGAGAGGAATATCATGTTGCAGGTAATTTATCACATCTTTTTTTTTCTGATTTCAGTGTTAAATACTGAAGGTTTTTCACTTGGGGAATTGGTAAGGGCGGCACTGGAAGTTCAACACGTTTTCGCATTTTTTTACATGAGGAGGAGAGAAGATCATCTCTGCAAATGTACGAGCTGGTCGTAGCACACCATTTGTGGGACCTACATTTGCCAATACAACTTGTTTGCACAGAATAAAATATTCAGCAAGGCATAAGAGAGAAAAATTAAATTTCCCCTTTCAGAAGTAATGTCAGTATTAGCTTACATTAGAGAGCTTAAATTACACTGATTCTCCTCCAGGGTTGCAATAAAATTTTCAGAATCGCCTGTAATCTGTGAGGAATCTAAACCATATGGAAATGCTCCTAATTCCTCTAGGTGCTTCTGACCCACCAGTCTTAGACTATTGAGTGTTTCCTAGTACAACAATCTCAGTTCAAAATGTGAATTATTTTAGTTAAAAAAAAAAAAAAAAAAAGAGTTGTACTCTTTTGGTTGAAAAAGAAATTTGTATCAAGAAGGGAATATCTGTACTTCGCTGCTGCTTCTTGGTTGCATTTTAAATATGAGTCACGGATTCAGAAGGCAATTAGGACTCTTCCAAAGCCATTTCCAATTTAGGCAGAGGACACATGAGACAGCTTCTGAGGAACTCTCCCTCCTAGAAACAAAAATCACCCGACTGTAATTTTTGACTCAACCTTTATAAATTCCGATACAGCAAATTAAAAAAAAAAAAAAAATTTGAGCTGATCACCTGGAGCAATTGTTCAGCCCTGGGGCTCATATCCTACTTTGGAAAAGCCATTTCCTTTCCACGTGCATCTTTTCCCTGCGTTTATGTTAAGCCGACAGTGGGGCTTTCAGCCGTAAGGATCGGAGTGAGATCAAATAAATGACTTCCAAAGATAGGAAGGTCTTGCACACCAGTGAATGTAGCGATCATCCTAGAAAAATTATGAATATGGCATTTACCTAACTCCACCTTTATGACTAGTTTATTTTAAACATGTTATTAATACTTGTGTAAGTAATTAATTATGTAAGAAATCTAGTTCCTGTTAACCTTTAAAAAAACAGAATCAAGAGAGAATTCAAGTTGTGCACAACCGGGTACATGGTGTTTACAATAATTCTATTTTTTTGGAAAGGGGGTGGTAGCCTTCAGTCATGATTTATGTAGACTCTTATTACCACATCTTTTCCAAGGGTTTTCTCACCCCCTTCATTCTGGAGGAACTATTTTGATTTAAAAACAACTTCAACTGATTTTTATCTTTTGGTATAGACTAGGCTTGTGATACGTTGCCAGGCAGCCTGCGGAGAGGTGTAATTCTTGCCTCGGGACACTGAGCATGTTGCTGGTGGTCGACGTTCATTTGTGTTTGATTGCCTCAAGTAATTTGGTCTTTAGGTGATGCATTTAGGGAGTTTTAACAAGTGATCGCTGGTTTTGGAGGTATACAAAAAACACATTTGAGAAAGAAGGTAACAATTTATCTATGATGATGTCCAAATGTACAGTTCAAATCCTAGCCCGGAGCTAGGCACGGGGAGGATCAAGGCTTTGCTTTTGCGAGCCCAGTTTGCTTGCAGTGCTCTGTGCTTCAGTTTTCTCCTTCACAAGAGAGCTCATAAATCTTGTTGTCATTTACATGGTGTTTTGATATCGGATTTCTCTCCAAGTCTGAAGTAACGTTAATTATTAGTCGTGGGACTGCTGTTTCCCTTTGATTTCTCCCCACCTCCATGTTGCCGTTCATGCAGCCCCTTCTTCGGGATGGGCGACAGGCCTAAGCACCCTTGTGGAGATTACTCCATCACCTTTAACGGTCGAGCACAAAGCCATTCATTTCTCCGATCCAGAGTCAAAAGTCTCTGAACTTCATTAGTCCAAGGGAGTGGTAGGCCCAAGCATGCTCCAAAACATCGATCTTCTGTTTTGATAACTGAGTTCTGAAATCAAGATAAACAGGCTGCCCTATATACAGCAGGCATTCTAATTGCACACTTCAGGCTAACCGGCAAATCAATTAGCATGTGTCGCCCACTAATGAATATTTGTAGTTTTGGAAGATTTCAGTCTTGATGCTCCATATAGTTTCTGCAGTTATTAGCAAGGTGGCTCTGAAGACCTTGTCCCCAGTCAGAACCTGGCTTTATCTCAACTGGGAAACTGTATAATTTAATTTAATATGTTAGCTGGGCATGGTCAGTCTTATTCAAATTGTGTTAGTTAATACTTCTTTTGAACTGTTTACACTGTGTGCAAAGTTATGTTTAAAATCCTATTAGCTAATACATCTCCTAGTCTAGACTAGGCGAGAGTTGACTCCCTGAAGAACTCGTAGCAGGACTTTGTTTACTTGGAGGGGAGCGGGAAGAAGAAGGGAACAAGGAAAGACGGGATAATGATGTTGTTTGAAACTATCCAAATCACTTTTGCTGTACCAAATATTTTGCTGTTCTTTCCCTCTCCTCACTTTTATTATTGCCAAGATTTTTTTTAAATTGAGAAATAGCTCTCAAGTCGTGAGGGTGACTTTGCAAGTCATGGGAGTATTCGTGCCACCAAAGGTCTGGGGCATTTAGCCATGGGAGCCTGGGGTTTTTTTTTGTTTTGKTTTGGTTTTTTGCAAGCAGTGGAAGGAGGAAAGAGCAAAAGAGTGGTTCCTAAGCATCAGTGGTATGGTGGCCAGTCTTTCTGCTGCAGTGAAGCTGCCCATGGAGATTTTCATTGAACCAAAAGCGCATCATAGACATTCAAAAACCAAAGAGAACATGTCTTTAGTAGGAGATAATGGTGGATTTCCAGACAACCTCTGACAAATAGGAGAAAGAGGTCTGGATTTGGCATGTAGGTTACTCCCAGGATAACTAGACTTCCTTCCTTCTATAGGTCACAAGCAGTTTAAGTTATGAGTCCTGCGTGTTGACTCATGGTCTAGCTCCTTCTCCTGAAGCCTGAGCTCTTGGGTTACCTATCTAAAGCAATCACTGGGACGTCAAGTAGCACGTATATCTTTGGTGTTGCTGATGTCATGGAAATAAGCTAACAACTTTTAGCTTCTGCTCTGAGTTTCTAAACACGGTCCCAGTGTGCCATGGCAAACAACAAATGGTGGTCTATCATGATTTCTCAGCATTACTATGAAAACTAGGGTGGGAAGGGGCTCTATATTACTCAGAGTTTCTGCAAAGCTTCAACTTTTTCTGTGTTTTGAAGGTTCCTTGAAGTTCAGTGCAAAACTTCTGTCAAGCGCAGCAGAGCTGGACTTGCCTCTCCTGTTTCTCAGTTGCTCCAGTCTGGTTTTTATCTTGGTTTTCCTACAGATGCCTCCATTTCTGTTTTCTTAAGATGTCCTGCTCTCCGGAATGTCGAACCTTCCTTTAAATCTCTTTCCTCCTACAGTTCTTATAACAAATCAATTGTACTCCCACAGTTACCATGCTCAATGTAAATAAGTTAATTAAACGATTTACCAAAATGTGGTCAAACGAATAGTCCTGTCCTGTGTTTTGTTTTGAGGACTTTTTTGTTTTGTTTTCTAAAAAGCCTTTTTCCTTCTCTTTTTTTCTAATGTAGAGCCTTATAGTAAGGGCTTTGTCTGTCTCATCCATTAAATTGCATGCACATCAATAGCACAGTATATCAACATTAGTTAATAAATATCAGGTCCTCTATGTATCCCCCTTCCTGGGCAAGATTATTCTATACTGTGTATTTACTAGAGCTACATCCTGTCTACTTCAGCTACTCGAGTAAGTAGCAATATTTTAACTGCTGAGTGTATAGTGTGCGTCATTTATTTGTCCTGACTAGATCCACTGCTGATTTCATAAACACTTGAGGAAAGAAATACCAAACTAGCAAATATTTGGAGAGCCCCCTAATGTAGACTCTGAAGAGGATGATATCGTCTCTCGGTTTGAAGATTAAAATCAGTGCTGTTCACAGCTGATTAACTTTCCTTTCTAATATTTCCCACAAATTGAGCTAATGTAATAAAACTTAACGAAACAAGGTTTAGTGAAGCCGCGGAGAATATTTATATGACAGCGAGCTATAGAGTAGTTCAGGCTGTCCTGGCATGGCTCTTTGCTTTAGCCTTTCAGTTGTCAGTGGATGGATGAAGCAAGGAAAACAGTCCTTGTGCTGGCTTGAAACAGCCTCTTTGCTGACCTAAAGGTCATGTGAATTAGCCATAAATACATTTATGTGGATTAGCTATAAAGGCACCATATTGTCTTTAGATCTACTTGGTAACCGATCATTTCTTTCCCATCGACTCTCACGATTCTCATTTTTGGTCTTCCAGAGTCATCAGCAAAGTGGTGCCAGCCCCGGAGGCTAAACCATCTACACCCGCGAGTCGGCCCAAAACACCTCCGCCTGTGCCATCACCGGTACCAGCACCTGTCCACGTYACCCCTCCTCCAGCTCCAGCTCCTCCACCACCACAAGCTACCGTCTCRCCGGTCCTGATTCCTCCACCGTCTCCAGCTGTCTCTGCGGCAGGAGGCTCCAAAGCACCAGTGAGGAGCGTGGTAACAGAGACCGTCAGTACTTACGTGGTAGGTAACACATACTRCAGGGCCTTGTCTTAATGCCAGTGACATTAATCCTTCAAATGGTTGTGCTTCAGGGTGACTCCARCTGACGGTGCCTGTGCTTGCGATGTTGCCCTCTGTTAAGCCGCTCTTCATCCAGCCCTTGCTTCCATGCACCTATTTTGAGGAGTTAGTAACTTAAATTTTACAAAATTTTACTTGGGCTGAAATCTATTATGTCTTCTCAGTCCAAAGTTTAAGTTTCTTCTGGCAAGTAGAGTAAGACCCCATTTTCTGCTAACTGAGCGAGAGCATACTTTTTTTTTTTAGAGGTGAAGAATTTTTTATAGACACTCTTTTAAGAGCTGAATTGAAACCTCAAATGTCAAACTTGCCATAGATTTTTCTGTCAGCCAAGTGAAGTATAAAACCCTCACACAACATCAAGAATTTGGCTTATCCCTCATTTGAAATGTGTACAATGCACTGTTTTCTACTGGGTTTTTCAACATACAACAATTCCAAATATATTTGCATTCCAAAAAATCTCTATATAAATACATTAGTCCAGTCAACATCTGCTGTGATCTTAGTCTCTCTCCGGTGACATTAAGTCTTCTTCGTTCCTTTAGAAAAGTCTCCCATCCAACACGACACAGGAACTGTGCTCACAGACACAACTCTCCCCAGTATGAGGATCGTTGTGCTGCTGAAAATTCCTGCTTTAGATGCAGTRTAAAATGGAAGTCCTGACCAGTGCTGATCATTAAAAAGCAGCAGATAACATTAACAATAGTAGCAGTGTTGTTATCCTCCCTGCCCTGGCTAAAGTCCAGCTTGGATGGTGACACCCTGCTTATCTATAGTAGGTACCAGTTTAAAACTCTCACCACTTAAAACACCTGAAACGTTTTTATTACAGTTTCCTGTACTTTAATTGCAGCCTACATGTGATTTTGGTTTTTTATTAGTCCTGTTTTTATAATGATTCCTAGTGTAAATCTACCCTGCCGTTTCTAGTGGAAAAGGTGCTCTTCACTGCTTGACTTAAACTGTAGTATTATGTTACTGGTCTCTATTTAAACAGCTGCTACATTTCACTCCAGAGTTAGTTACAGTACTAGGCTACCTCTCACAGACTGTGCATCTCTTCATGGTGAAGGATGCACACCCTCACTTTCTTTATCACTGACATAAACGTGGTGTCACTCTTGTCTTACCGCTGTGTCCAGAAGCTYTGAAATTTGCTCTAGGAGTGAAAAAAGAATCAAAATATTGTGRTGCATCCATGTGTTTTTCAGTATGCACTAAAAGCAGATATTGTAAAGATGGCATTAGTTTAAAGAAAGAAAACTTCAAACTTTTTTAAGCCTGGTACTTTGGGTAGTAATGCTGTTAGTATCTTACGGAGAATTCGGAGAACACTACTTACCTAGGTTATTTGTTATTGGATTTACAGCATTGTAGTTAAAACTAGGGTTTTACTGTGTTGGAGTCCAAGTGTGGAAGCAGGGAGAAAGACTCCTAATAGGAGGAGTTTATAAGTCAAAAGGTGAGAGGGTGGGAAAAGGGGAATAATTAATAATTATTAACCTCTTGTATGAAGGGAATTCAAGACAGAGAATGATGAAATGGCTTTCCCAAGGTCACGCAGGAAGGCTCTTCCAGAGGTCACACTGGAGCCTGCCTGGCAGAAGCACACAACTCCCTTCTTCGGGGAAGGACAGAAGGATGATCTTAGAGTCAGAGAAGGGTGATGTTGTATTTAAGGATACGCTGTGGTGTCTCCCTGTAGGATAGCATCTGAGTAAGTGTGTTCTGATCGTTAACACTKAGTGATTAGTATTAAAATAGCATTCAGAGATCACAGACTGTCCCTCCTTCCACGACYTTCCGTAATTAAGGCATCAGGAGTTACACAATGTTTTAAATGTCCTCGTTCAGCAGCCCAGGTTTGTGTTTGACAAACACTGAGTGGTTGCACTGATTGTAGCCAACCCTCGCCCTCTCCAGCCTGTGATCTTCTGAGAGCCTCGGACAGGCGTTCTGCAGGAGAACATCCCTCCTGAAAAATCAGCTTGGGAAAACATAGGATATCCATCTTCTAACAGAGAAGCCAAAACCAGCCAAATTCCCAGATGGGAAACCCATAAATTATCCATGCTGGAAGGACAACACARGTGCTGCCTGGTGTCTACCAGCCAGGCTGCTCAAGCAGATTATAACCGACCATGATGGACCACGGCTTTGCGTCCCCTCGGCGGCGTGGCGTATTACTCTTCCCTAGCAGGATTCCCCCCGAGAATTACTTTGACCCTTTTTACTTCGGGCTTAGGCAAGCGGTTTACCCGTGGAGCAGCTACCAACTTAAAAGGACTTTGCAAGTGTGAGATTAGGTTCGTAGGTAGATTTGTGATCATTGCAATCAATGAGCTTTACAGTCGAGTTCCTGGTGTGGCATTGCTTACTCCATTTCACTGCGGCGAAGGGGTTGTTCTCTGGGCTTCATGTTGTCTAGTTTTAAATCACAAAAAAGTTCAGGGCTTTTAGAGGAGCCTGTCAAGACTGATRTGTTGGTTGCAGCTCTGGTATATTCTTATTGATTTTTTCTTATTGATTTAGTGATGTAAGACATATGGGCCACCGTGAAGCAGCTTTTTTTTTTGTCTGTTTTGGGAGTGTTCGTCTACTACGTTTTAATATGATTTTTCTGAGCTGCACAGACAGCAAAAAGTCATTGTCTCAGATACGTGGGCTGCGTAAATGCATTAATGCACAAAAAGCGAGGACAAAACGATRCATGCTCTGGAGATCCAGTGTTAATGTGCAAAGCTTCATATATGAATGATGAAATCAGGGTCATGCCCCAGACATGTTGTACTTTGTATTGTTAATTGCACTTCTTTAGATGGATTTTGCGACATTTTTCATGTATATTTTACCAAGAAACTGTTATAGGAAACACTTGAAATTTCAACATATAAATATGACTCTAGCAGGATATAAAAATGAAAAAAAAAATCGTAAAGCCCTGAATATGATAAAATCCAGTAAGCAGCCACTTAATACTGTAAATGATCTGCCTCTCTTGTTTGGTTTACCCTTTAGTAAATTGTGCCGTGACATAAATGTCATAAGGGGAATGGAAAGTTACTCAGTAACAACTTTTTTTTTTATATATATATATCCTGATCTTATCGGCCGGTTGAGTCGAAGAGTTTGGCTAATAAGTAATAACGCGATGCGTGCACGTTGCCCTGCATGTTCTGCATGCGTGCGAGACTGCTGTCGCGTGCTGGTCCTCCCCGTCGACCCGCCGCGCGCGCCCCGACGCTCCTGATTTTTTTGCAGCCCGCCTGGCTCTTGAAACCGGCTGACTTGTGCTTTCCTTCCGTGCCAGGTCCGCGATGAGTGGGGTAACAAGATCTGGATCTGTCCTGGCTGCAACAAGCCAGACGATGGCAGTCCGATGATAGGCTGTGACGACTGCGACGACTGGTATCACTGGTAAGTGGCTCTCACCCGTCCCATCCCGCCGTTTCCTTGCAGGCTGTGGCTGTGTTATACCTCCCCCCCCATTTTTTTTTTTAATTTCTTTTTAATCATGAAGCTGGGAATATTCGAACGGCTGTGCTGTGTCCCRTTTACTAATCTGGAGCATAGTTTTCTCTCTGTTTCTCTAGAATTTGAAAAAAAATAAATACATTTTAAGTTGTGGCGGAGTATTATTTTTAATTAATGGGAATGGGTGATAGCGGTTGTTTTTGAAACTGCTAGGAAATATTGCTGATTGTGGTCATGTTGCAGGAACTACAGGATTATGAGCATAGTGTATACAGCTAGACATTTCCAGTTGCAAAACACAGTGTGAAAAGTAATAAAAATGTCTGCTCTTAAAAAGGGGTGGGGGGAAGTGAATCATTTTTCTAGGCATTTTCTTACTCAGCTACATAAAAACATAAGGAAGTGCAGATGTATTAAAGAAGCATTTGGAGTTATTTTAAATCTTGATTATTGTATCCTAAAACACGGACATATTCTTTTATTGAAATAATATTTTTATCCGAGTGTTCCTTTAATATATTTTGAGTTTCAAAACAAAAGAAGGGGTTTTTTTAATGTTTCTGTTCTATCATTAGTTACACTCATTAATCCGCAGAGGGGAGTGGGAGGCCAAAACTTGTCTTTCATTGCCAAGTTTTAATTTCTTTGGGTGAGGGATAGAAGCGGCGTTCGCTGAGCCCACCCGACGCTGTCTCTCGCCCCCCCAGGCCTTGCGTGGGGATTACAACGGCCCCCCCCGAAGAGATGCAGTGGTTCTGCTCCAAGTGCGCCAACAAAAAGAAAGACAAAAAACACAAGAAGAGGAAGCACCGGGCGCACTGAAGACGTCGGGGGCGGCTTTGGGTCGCAGAGTCGCCCCGGCACCTCGGCCCGTCCGTCGGCGAGCGCTGCGGGAGCGGGCGGCCGCTTTCGGCTGTTGCGTTTCGTCGGCTGTTGCGTTTCGTCGGCTGTTGCGTTTCGTCGGCTGTCCCGGCCCGGCGCGACGGGGTTTGGGGACGCTCCGATGCCGCCCGTCACCGGCCGAGGGACGTTTGCACCGAGCGGCACACGAAGGCTTCACTCGTTCATGGTACCGCTCCCTCTCCCGTGGCTCGGCAGCGCCGAAGATGAATGTTGTAAATACAGATATCTGTTCTATTTTTTTTTTTTAATTTGTCCTTAAGCCCTCTTGAGCCTTTGCAGCAAGGTGCAGGGAGAAGAGGCAAATGTAAATGGCAGCAAGTCCGAGGAGACCTTCTGGAGTGATTTCTGTAGTCTGGGTACAGTTCAGCCTCCGCTGCTGAGCCAGATAAACATAACGTGACGGGGGAAGTGGCTGGTAAATATTTTTGTGACGAGAATATATGAAGCTTTTTTCCTTGATTTTTAGTACTAACATAAAATAAACATGTTCAAGCTTTTGTGAGATATCTTCTATTTTTAAAAAAGAAAAAGTTTCTATTGTGTCAGTTGGTTTTGTTTTTTTTTTTTCTTCCGTGTGAATTGATTTTGGTGGACCTATAAGATATTTTATACTTTAGTTTGGGGTTTTTAGTCCTCGTCGGCGTGTCTTGTCCTTGCTTGTACATTCCCTTGGTGTGTAAAAACACTTCACATTAAAAAGATTTTCACACGTGTAAATAACCTGATATTTATAAAGTACTTTTTTTTTTCTTTTTAATTATTTTTTGAGGAGGATTTTTGTTTTTTGGGGGGGGGGAATTACGGGCTGCCACACACAAAAATTCAGACACCGTTAGCCGGTGTAACGCAATGCCGACTTGCAAATCAGTGGCGATACGGATGAGGTTGGTTCGTTAAAAGTGAGCCCTAACCTTTCTGTGGTCAGTGCCCCCTCGTTTATATTCTGTCCCTGCTAATTACCAGTCAGCACCGCAGCCAGGAAACTCCTTGGGTTTGAGTTTTTGTTCTGGATCGTTGAATGTTTCGAACCCGAGTCTCGTTTTCCCTCGTCTGTAATAACGCGCACGTGCAAACGCTGCAGCCCGCAGTCCTTTCTGGTTGCAGTAATAAAGAACTGGCTTTGGGTAAGTTGTTTCTCCGTTTCCTCCTCTGCTTAATTAATCAGAACTCGTCGCATTCGATCGGCCGAAGTATTCGAGGCGCAACGCGCGGGTGCAAGCTCGGCCGGCGCGAGCGCGAGCGCGTCCCGGGCGGTCCTGCCGGCGCCTGCGTCCCGGCGTTGCTTCCCCAGCCCGGCTTTTCTGGTTTTTATGGAACACCTTTGTGGTAATAACACCGAAGAATTGTTTTCAGGAGCCTTGCGTGGCTCCCGGGATTAGTAACCGGAGAAGGGGGCCTTTCACCTCCGGGTCACCGGTTCGAAACCGGCCTCGGTCAGCAGCCGGGAAGAGCCTGACTCCCGCTTCGCTCGCGCCGGCGGTGGGGGGGCGTCAGGAATCAGTGGCATAAAAGAGTTATTGGCTTCCAAAAATAGTTACCCTGGGCCGCTGCGAAGTACCCCGCGTTGTGCCACCCATCGCCAAACTCCCAGAAAAAAAAGATCAAGACAGCATAACTGGATGGGTTTTATATATATATATATATATATTTTGTATTTATCAAGATTTTGCTAGAGTTAGGGCTGTTGCCTTTTTTTTGGCTGCTTGATTTTTGGGTCTGACCATTTTTGGTCCTGCAAATTTGACTGATAATTCGATTTTTGACCCCCTCCACCACGCCACCGCTGCTGCCACCGCCAGCAGCCTTTTCCCAAGAGGAAAAAAAATGGAGAGGAATTGAGGAATTTTAAAGGTTTAGTTGCTCATTTTTGTGAAGGAGTATCAGACATTCGAATGGTTTTCGTTTCTTGGGGAACAACTCTAGCAAAGAGAAAATTTGCTTTTGATCTCTACTCCAGCAAGGCATCTGTTTGCACAAGTAGTTTGAAGTTCATTAATAGAGCTAAAAGTTTATAATTTCATGAGTTAAGATATTTCAGGGGGAAGAAGACTGCTCGCTATCTGCCTGTAATACTGACACATAGACAGGGACTATTTTTTCCCCCTACTCCTTTACTGATTCGCAGTGCCTCATGGATTCAAGCAGTACAACAAATATTAATAGTAAATGGATAATTAATAGTAAATATTAAAGAAAATGCAAGTTACTCCATGAGAWGAGCTTGTTGGATTCTGTGTTACTCCAGGGCCAGATTTTTATCTGGAATACTAGGTCCTCGCTGCAAATTAACCAAACCCACAGTCTTATTGAGTCCTGAACCCAGAAAAATCTGACCTTACTATCGAGAGCTTCAGCAAAAAAGCCCTGAAAACTGGAGAACCCCCCTTGGCCACTGATTTTGTTGGAAGRGACGGAGAGAAACGCCGCAAGCCCGGGAACGGCGGCGATGCACTTTCACCGAGATCGTCTTCCTCGGGAGCCGTGCGTCTTGCTCGCGGCCTGATCTCTCCTGCTGCCAAGGCGTTTCTCCTCTGAAGGTGTCCGCAGCTGAGCACAGTGAGGATCTTTATGCTCCTCGACTGATTTGTGATTCCAAACGTCCTGGAAGAAGAAGGAAAAAGAAAAAAAAAAAAAAAAAGCCTCGGAGGGTATCAGAGCCTCCTGACTTTGGGCTTTGCAGAGATAAAATGCAGCGTATTACTTCGCTGTATCACCTAAACCTTCTTTGTTCTCCTTTCAATAGGACGATTAAACAAAGACCTGCTAACCAAATTAAAGTRTAAAATGAACGCCGAGATACGGAAACCTCGCCAGAAAGAATGTTAATGAGGTGCGCGCACCGAAGGCGCGCTGGTGGGGTTTTTTTTTTCCCCCCTCCCCAGGGTCTTCAAACCCCGTGGTCCCCCGTCCTTGGAGCGCCTTCTGCCCCGTTCGGGGGCGGCCGCGTGGCCCTGCCCGGGCCGGGAGTCGCGTGCGAGCGCGCCAAGCGCCCAAAGCCGCCTGCGGAGCCGGCTGCCGGCCGACACCCGCGGGAGCGGTGTCGCGTGCCCTTTTCACCAAGGCCGCTTTTAGGAAAAGCAAAGTGTCCAGGAAACCTAGGTAGACAGAAATTTTTCCATATTTTTTTTTAAAACGCGACAAGAAAGCTGTTTTTAATGATTAAATAGATTAGCGCTGCGTTCTCGGCATGAGCGTTTGCATAAAGACTGGGAATTCGGACAATTTTATAGTCTAAAATAGGGGATGAGGAAGAAAGAAACTTTTTTTTTAAAAAAAAAAAAGGTAAATTGAGGGGAGGGTTAAACTAGACATTTAATCATCTGTCACGAGGAGGAATTTGGTTTATAAGTTTGAAAGCATGGCCTGTCGATTCCTCCCTAAGCCAGCGTGGCTTTGACAGCTTGCTGTGCCGCCGGGGCTCTGACGCCTCTCATTTGCTTACCGGGTTCATGGCGAAAAGTGTGACGGGCTGTCACCTGCATGCGTGCCGAGCTGACCCCTCCGCTCATCTATTTATTTATTTATTTTATTTTAGCGTTTGAAGTCGGTTCGGGCAGCATCGCTGTCTATTTTTCCCTTGTACGGAAGGAAATCGGAAAACGGCAATAAGCAATTGCTTATTTCCAGCTGAGATGTCACTTATAGCGCTGTCCTAGCAAGCGCTGCGAGACCGGTCACGCTATAGACGTATAAATCGGCTCGTAGCTTTTGTTGTCCCGGGCGCTGCCGAGCTGCGAGGGTCCTTTGGCTTTGCGGGTTTTAGCTGGTCCTCCTCCAAGGTTTCCGATGTGACTCCAATCCTCATCTGCGGTTTTGAACCTTTTCTGCAGAATGAGCTTAGCTGCCTTAAGCCCTGCGTCGAGGCCTGATTTTGCTAGTGGTTCTTTTTTGCTTCCAGAGATCTCTGGTGGGGTTTATCAGAGCAAGAGCGTCTCGCTTAAGATTACTTGAGGGATACCAAAATATACTTCTCATAATTAATACAATATCTGCCAACTCCGGGCTTTGTGGGCTGTGAAATGTCTGAGTTGGTGCTCAGAGTTGACTTCTTCTCAATATTTGCTGCAAWGAGAAATGCTCTTGTAGTCCCCAAATCCAGGCCTTTGCCACAGCTTGGCCATCAACTCTTAGTGCCACCCACTTCCCAAAAGGTTGGATTTGCAGCATCGCAGCTCAGGAGGAAGAACAGCCCTTTGACAAGTCCTCCTGGACATTTCCGCAGAATCCTTCGGCGATGCTGTGGCCTGGTGGACAGTTTACACTGCAGGAACAACTTTCACGTTCTCTGAACCTAAATTTCGCGTCATATCCATAGCCCGTCTGGGGTGTTTACGTGTACCTGGAGGTTTCATAGAAAACATGGCAAAACCATGAGCCTTCAAGCAACTGCTGCAATCCATCCACTCAGCATTTTTCTACATGTTTTTTACTCACTCTGCTCTGAACACGAGGGATCTGTTTTGTAAAGGCCTTTCAGCCTTTAGACTTGGGAGAAATGGGACCTACGTCTGCGGTCATATTCCTCTGCCGTAATGACCGTAGTGAGCAAATAACAGCTGTCTAGAGGATCTGCTACAGTTTCTGAAACACCTCTCACCCTTTGTTCTTGCAGGCACCTTTCTCAAATGTTCTCCGTATTTATGGTGGGAGCTTTATGGAGCAGATACCTTCGTGTTGTTCTAATTGCTCTTTGACAGTGGAATACAACAGGGTTGATTTGGGTTTGTAGGAGCAACCTTAATACCACTCTTGCAAATATAATACCTTACGTACAGGGACCAAAYGCCTTGCATGCCATCTGTACAGCTTAGGTCATGCTCTGCCACCATGGCCATTTTTGAGCAAAGGGATTAGTCCAGCATAAAAATTACAGATTTCCTCATCCCCTGCGTTGCAGACCCTGGAGTACATCGTTTAGCAAGTGCAGCTCCAGCTCGTGTCTGTGCCCTRTTTTCTTCGGAAAGCAGTTTGAATTCTTCAGATGTAAAAACAGGTGAAATTTGTAACTTCTTGCAAGCACATGAAAGGGCAGCTCTGCTTTGACTAACAACAGTTGGGCCTGTGGTGAGCTTTTGGCACATATCATATCCTCCTTTTAAGATGAGAAGTTCCCACTCCTAGAGAGTAACACTATGGTCTACTTAAGTWTTGTAAGTCGTTAATGAGTCATTCGATATCAGCCAGCTCAGTTTGCTTACATGGAAAGGGCTCTTGTTTCCCCTGGTGGCGTTGACTTGGGCTTGTAGAGCAGGAGAGCGCTGAGCTGCGCCTGATCCTTCCTCCGCATGGTTGCACAAGGCTACGGCTGTGCGATGGACTCACCTTGGATTCCTTCGAGAGGTGGTGACAGAGCTCCACCTGCATGAGTTCATCATCCTGCCAGCGTTCTTCCCACACCCAGGTGCCCACATTGGCACAACCGTGCTGCGCAAGGCTGCTGGAAAACTTCTCCAGCCTGCCAATGGGCTGCAGAGCTGGGGATGTCGGCTGGACTTTTAATTTGCAGTTGGCCTTGGTTGGTGGCCCTGTTGTCTTTACGAGCACAGCCAAGCACTTTGGTTTGGGAAGGAGGGAGCAGGGGGAACATATTAATTGCTGGGGCTCCTACTAAGCTACGTTCAGGAGTTGTACAAGTTGTCCAACATGCGGGTGGGTGGAGGGAGGAGCCGTAGCCCATGCCCGAGGCACCTGTGAGTATTATACCAGCTCTGTTTACCGAAGCCGTGTTTAAATGGCTGCGTAGCTGTATCATGCCTTTGTTTTTCTTGTAGATTCTGGATCACATACACTGGTCATGGAGTTAACACTTACCAAATAGCATTACTTGGACTCCTGGTATGAGTTCAGCTTTGGATGCACGTGTTGCAAAATAGTTCCAGAGCTGAGTGTGCTCTTGGCCTTGCCTCCCTCAAAGTACTCAAGTCTTCTGCAATGACTTAGTACTTCAGCCACTTATCTCCCCTTGGAGTTATCTTTATCTCAATCACAGCTGCTGTGCCACTTGCAATGGGCCCCTCGCTTTTACTTGTCTGACGCTGCACGTTTCCATTTCAGACAGAGGGCTTGTTGCCCTCTTCTGGAGCTTCTCCTTCCACACCTCCAGTGTCCAGGAGCATGAGGGCTGCTGAGGGGCAGACCTTTTACAGAAAATAACCCAGCTCTTCCCTGCTGGTAACGTACTCTGCAGCCAGAGAATACAGTGACTTACTCCTTGTAGGAACTGAGGCCATCAGGGGACCTCCTGAGACATCCTGAGTCCAATCTTGCCATCACGATCCAACATGCCACACAATCCCTTTCCTAAATTTGTGTGAATTTGAGCAAAGTAAGCAAATAGCCCCCAAATCTGCTGGATGAGGGTAGTAATAGCAGAGGACTGTTCAGGGTGGCCATTTGTTTATTGGCTTAAGGACTCTAGAGCTGCGGTTGTTCCCATCAGATGCGCTTGGAGAGGTCATGGGACCCTGCTAGAATTGCTCATTTTTTCTGTGAAGGATTGATTTGTTTTATGCCTGCCTTATGAATAGTGAAACCGAAGCAGGGCGGTGAAGTGATTTGTGCCAGGTCACAGAACATAAGCTGAGGGGGCGACGGGCACGTCCCAGCTCCCCGGCTCCCCTCGACGCCAGCCAGACGACACCGGTGCTGGAGCCGTCCGAGGTCAAAACGGGCAGTGTCTGCAATCCAGGCACATTCAGGACCAGGAGAGTTGGTTACTGATAAAGTAAAGGAGACTTTTCTTCTGCTTCCTAGCTTCAGATATCTTTTAGCAGCTAAGTCTTACTTTCATAGTGACATATGATGCAAAAAACACCGCCGAGCCTTGTTCGGCCTTGCATACCTTTCCAAGCATCTCTATAGGAACCTGTCACTGAGGGAACTCACTCATGCTGAGGTTTGGCCCCAGAAATAGGTCTCAGCTGCAAGGATATCCATATGTGGGACATCCAGATGTCCCCCTGCGAGTTCCTTGCAAACCAGTGCCGCAGGAAGATGTTGGTGTGAGGGGTGTCCTTKTGCCTGTCCAACCTTTCCATCACCAGCCGTGGTATCAGGCAAGGCGATTTCAGCAAAGCGCTTGCAATAGTTGGAGTGGACGTGGTTGTTTTGCATAAACTCAGACCTACTTCATGTACGTGTTYGGTTAAAGAGGAGATGGTCTGCGCTATGCTGAAAAGGCTCTTTTGAACCCAAAGACGTGTCTGTGCAGAAAGCCCTGCTGCTTTATAGCAGGGGTACAGGTAGACGAGGCTGCAGCTGATGAGCAAACTGGAAAGGAGAGCATCCCAACCGGCGGTGACAAACTCTATCAGTCCGTAGRCATCTGATAAAGGCATTTCCATTTCTGCGGTCCCAGGTCAGGAAAAAGCGTTTTTAAATCCACTTTTGCTTCTTCTTTGCCAGTGTAGCTGCCTGACGTCTCCAAGTTCAGGCTGTTCAGCTGCCTCCTGTGYAATTTTCCAAACGTTGCTTTTCTGGACGTCTTTTTTAAGTCTCACCTTCACTCTAAATGTGTTCAGATTTGGTTTTGTTCATATGATAATCACAACATTCTTTATAGATKTCTATGTATATATATTTAAGCCTTGAATTATTGAGATTTGCTTTCAACCTTCATTCTAGTTTACCATTTTTGTGTGTGGGGATATTTTAAATGAATATAATTATATTTAATAGCTTTTGTAGGTACTAAAGCATCTTTGATTTGAGTCCTGACTTTTGTTATTACCCCTCACACACGTACACATCTTTTGAGATATTCTCTGTTTAACCTATGCCTAGAGATTAATTAAAGTGTCATTAAAATGCCTTTAGTACATTTTGTGTCCTACATGCTTGGAAATATTGGTGGTTTTTTTTCCCCCACAGTGAGAATTGTTGTGCTTGTACCAACAATAACTGGCATGTGGCTTGTTTTGTAGATCAGACATAATGAATGCTCCGAATTAGGAGAAAACGCATTCATTTTTTAGGTGTGTGTGTGTTCAAAGTTTTCTCAAGATGAGCCAGTAGTTTTTGCTTTGTATTTCACCATCATTCTTGGCCAAGTCCGCTGCCACAATCAAGCGCTCRGCAAAGCAAGGTTAGCCCCGGGGACACAGAGGGTCACCGGGATGGAGACCGAGCCCAAACAGATCTTCCCCACCAGGTACCTGGGCAGAGCTTCAACCAAGTCCAGCAGTTTTCAAGCTTTGAATGTTTAACTGTGTACAGTCCAGATTTGGATATAAACTCTCCTCTTTCAATATTCCCATTTGGGGAGAACCCACAGCTGCAAACGAGCTGAATTTGCTAATCCGGAATTACAACATAATTACTCAGGGTAGGTGTATTTACAGTCACATCTTCTTCAAAAACCCGAGCTGGTCAGAAGACAGGAACAGTTACGCCCTGGCTATTGCTACTGATGACCATAAAAAATTAAAACAAAAAAATTGCTTAATTCCTCTCTTTCTTTTTCACCACGTTGTTTCCAGCCTCATCATCCTCCCCGATCTGCATTACTCAACTGGGGCGTAGCGTCAACGCTGTTTCCCTTTCGAGCGGGAGCCGGCGCGYGCCCGCGCTCGTGCCTGGGACGCAGAGCACTGCGAGGAGCCGCCTGCGTGGAAGATGCTCTACGAACGCGAGATTGTTATCGCCGGTGGAAGACGAGTGAGCTTCACCCAGCGGGCTAGAGGGGTTGGCACATCACCCTGCAGAGCTGCATGCGAAGAGGGAGAGAAAAAAATGGGGATTTTCACATGTCCCTGGGCAGGAAGCTGTGCCCATCCACGTATGGCAGTGAACAGCCTGGGACAACACACAGACCTGTCTCGTCTCCTTCTCCTTCTCCTTCTCCTTCTCCTTCTCCTTCTCCTTCTCCTTCTCCTTCTCCTTCTCCTTCTCCTTCTCCTTCTCCTTCTTCTCCTTCTTAAGAGGAATAACAAAACCCAACAAATGCATGCAAGCAATTGGTATAAAAAGCAAAAAATATATGCAACTCTCCCCCAAAAGACCTATTTCATCTCTTGACAACACCTTTTTTAAGGATGAAAGAGGTTTGTAACCAGCCCGGAGCTGTCCTCGTGCCCTTGGCCGGTGGGACACTCTAGGGCTGAGGGACCCTCTAACGCTGGGGTCACGGCGGCTTTCAGCACTGCAGCGAGCACGGCTGCCCCCAGCCCTCTCCGAAGAGGCACCGAGAGGATGAAACACAAAAGGGCAAATGGCCAACTTCTTGGGGAAGATCACGCCGGAGATAGTGGTGCAATTATAATCCCTCTCTGCAGCTGAGAAGAGT
>NW_028185038.1:15619047-15630979 GCF_003343005.1 Rhea americana | reverse complement strand
GGACTCAGGGACTGGGGCCACCGTGCTGCCTTTGGCTAGTAATTCGCTGTTTGGTAAGAGGGCTGAGAGCGACCCACCTTGCAATTAGCAGGTTCATTTTTTGAGAAACGCTAATAAGCACCCTGGCGCAGGGAAAGCCGGGGAGGCAGCCGGGCGCTCCCGCGACGCCGCATCCCTCCTGGCCGTGGGAGACGGAGGGCAGCACGTCGGAGCTGCCTTCACCCCCACCTTTGCTAAAGACCAGCTTGGAGCAGGACATCTCTGGTGGAATGTGCTGGTGGGAAGCCCTGGAGATACGGTCCACTGCTGCGTTTAGGCRGGGGCTGCCCACTGTTGTTGTCTCCCTGTAAATCTCCGCAGCCTGCCTCCGCTTTTCGCATCTCCTTGCCAGTATTGTTTTCCTCCCTCATTTTCTTGGTAGGTACCAACATCTCATGTGTCAGCCATCTTTCATCACCACCACCAAATCAAGGCCAGGTTGTAGGCACSAGGAGCCCCGTCGCCCTTGGCCCCTCGGTCCCCCCTCGCAGGTCCACGCTGGGCCAGCCCCGTTGGTTTCTGATTCGTACTGCTGTAGCTCCGGTCAGGATCTAGGGTATTATTTATCGTGTCTAGTACCTGCCATCAGTCATGAAAACTCAACAAAGACCCTATTGGGTTTATCTATAGGCAGCTAAACAAACGTATCTTGCTCTTCCGTTATCTTCTTGTTAACAAAACACTATCAGGATGTTCTAAACATCAGCATTTACCGCACGAGAGCCCTTTATCTGGCGTGATATATAGAGAGCCCATCAATTAGCACGGGGGGCTCAGCAGGACCTGCCACGCTTCGCTCAAAAGTCSCAGCGCTGTCCCAGCGCTACATCCCCAGCCAACATCCCTGTGCGTTTCCCAGCCGTGGGCACCCCTGCGCGAGCYGGAAGAGCAGAAATCACCAGGAATTTTTTTGGTTTTGCATCGCTTTTTACCRGGGTCACTGCTATTACTTTGCTTTGCACGGAGAAGCGACCTATTTTCTCAGCTTCCTGAGCTCACTGCGGACTGTTGAGGGTAATTGGGTTCCTCTGGCTTGGAGCTTCATTTGGGTCATGCCGGCTGGTGAAGAGGACAGCGAAAAGAGACACGGGCTTTTGTTCAGAAAGGCCAGACTGTTGCTTGGAAATACAGGGAAGATTGCCAATAAACAAGGCGTCTCCTCTCCCCTGCCTTCATTTTATTCTAGCAGCTGGGAAAAGCAAGACCTCATCAGCAGGATCGATCCCGTGGGCTCTCCCAGGGGTGCCCCGCAGTAACGCCRCTTTAGCAAAGCAAGTCCTGCCGGTGCTGGGTCCCCGCTGCGGCTCGCAAGGAGCCACCAGGACGAGCTGCTGCCACCAGCCTCTGCGATCAGCGATAGCCACTTTTTCTTTCTTTCCTCCCCCACCCCCCGACAAGCAACTTTGCAAAACGACTGCGCTCGCGGAGGAGGCAGCTCATGCCGCGCCGCAAACCACGACGCGCGTCTGGATTGCAGCGGGAAAGCGATTCGTCGGATAAACACTGGGTCGGGAGCTTCCACCCCCATCACCCATTTACCTCGGATTATGTGAATATCTTGCAAAAGAGCAGTCRCATGAGCAAACGCACGGCCCAGCCCGGGAACCGCTGCAAATGTCTCAGAAGTGACATTTTTTTGCTCTCGTGAGATATTTTCCGGTAAGTGGGTATCATAGCTCAGGGCTTTAYGTGCTCACCTAAGTCGGACTCACAAGGAGGCCTTGAAGAGGCGGCAGCAAAATTTAGACAAAATTGGTGATTAAAACCAGTGCAGCCAGTGCCGGCAGTCTGGGAAAGAAGATGCGATCAGCACTTTGGGCCAGGCCGACGCAATTAGGAGGGCGTTTTGCATGGAGTTGAGTGGGCCATGGTGGGAGGGAGGCCAAGGAGGTGCTGCAACAAGGAGGAGMGATAAGATCCCGAACCAGGGCTGGAGCTGTCTGGACAGAAAGAAGTAGGAGGCACCTTAGAAATTATATTGAGAGCTTATCACCACAGGCCATCTTCTCGTTTGCATCCCTGAGGGGCCCAGTGCTGCGCCACTGCCCAGCCTTGCCCTTGCTCAGCCAAAGGACACCTCCATGGCAGCTCTTGGTGGGCATCCAGAGGATGACCCATGCCTAGAAACTATCACATCAGCTCCATGGATGGGAACATTGTGAGARGGTTATAAATTTTGATCTCTGGAGATGTCAGTCTGCCTTAAAACAGAGCCCCAAAGAGATGATGAATACCTTTGGTCCAAGAACTTGTGATGACAGGTACTGGGAGGTGTAAAGCTGGTGGCCAGCAGATAGTGAATTTAGACATTTCACAAAATCGTCGCGTGATCGAGCTTGGAAGAGACCTCAGGAGATCATYCAGTCCAACCCYCCTGCTCARGCAGGATCATCCAGAGCAGGTTGCCCAAACATTTGCATTTGTTAAGGTTGGGTTCAGGTGCTAGGTCCAAAAAAGCATCCATGAGGATTAAGGAGAGAGAAGTAAAGGCCTTTACACCCTGGGTGGGTGGGTAAGGAGCTGAGACAGACGCGTGTGTAGAAACACGATCCTCACCACCAGAAAACTCCCCTCGGCAGCGTCTCGCCGAGCCTCTCAGCGCCTGCCCGAGCCCTTCCCAGCACAAGARGGCTGCAGGCTACAAGCCGACCCAAAGCAGCACGTTTGGTCTTACGAGGCCCAAGGAGTGGATTGAAAACAAAATCGACCGGTTTGGCCCTGCATGGGAAAAGCYGGGCTGATGGGGAAGAAGCAACTTAGCTGTGCACGGACCCTCTTCCGTATTCACGTGTTGTCCCCGCTTACGGCCAGGACCGACCTTTAGCACCTGAACACGGCTCCTACCAGAGCTGTTGTCCCCCAGCAACTTATACCCAGAGCCGGGTAGAACTACACTTACTTAAAAAGCAAATTACTCTGGGGAGAAGGTGGTCATAGCCGGCGGCTATTTAGGTATTTATGTTTGGAAGGTGTTTGGTTTTGCAGATGGGCGGTCTTTGCATCTCCGTGTGGGTTTGACATTCAGGTATTCACCCCGCACCGCTCTCGCTTTGCTGCTGTTGGCTATTTTTTTCCTGCAGCCACTATTAAAGTTACTATTTGATAGGAGAACAAAAGACAAATAGGAGTCATTGGTGCAAAACCTTGCCATCTAAGCACGATCTTTCTGGCCCGGGAACTCGAAGGCCCTGATTTGTATGATATATAGTTTGGGTACAATAAGATCGGCTGCCGTTATTATTCCCTATATTACAAAGATCACCAAAAAAAAAAAAAAAAGAAGAAGCGCACATGCCGACGAGTTTCTCTGATGGGGGTGGGCCGAGGGGGGGGAAGAATAAAAGTTTAATAAACGTGTGCTGTGTTGGGGATGACTTTGTGGCGACCTTTGTTGCAAATGGCCTATGCATGCGGAATAATGGTCTCCGTGCAGAGAGGGAAATGGCTTAGCGCTATCGTCGTTGCTTAGGCAACCATCAGAGTCTCCATCTAGCAGAGAGAAATGAGTTATGAAAAGGCTTGAGTGAAGAAGGGATTAACACATGATCCCAGGGACAGCCCGTCAATCAAAAGCGGCGGCGAAATTACACTGCTCTATTTGAGAATTTTCTCCGGAAACGCAACCTTAGCGGGTGTACGCCCGTGGCGGATGCGTGCTTGAGATACGTATAGCGCTGGTCCGTGGATGGGAAACCTATGTGGTCCGCGTAGCGCCGAGGCCCGGGGATGCGCGCGAGCACGCGTGTACTTGCACGCGCACAAGCGCCCCGCGGCCCTTGCGGCACGCTTGCATCCTTCCACCCACTCTTCCCGCGGAGCTGTAGGTTAGCCAGCCGTCGTGCCCATGTGAAAAARTACGAAAAGAATTAGAATTTTAGAAAGTAAGATGATCCAAAATGCATGCTCGAGCCTTCAGTTTCCTCATCCCCCCTCTCCCAGCCCTCTTCCTCACTGAATGGTCCCTCCGGACCTGGGTTTCTTTCGAGCTTCTCTGATGCTGCAGCATGACCACCTCAGTTCCTTGCTGCCACAGGAGAGCCTGGGTGGCATGAATGCCACAAAGTCATTTATGCACCTCCAAAACRAAAAGCAAAAAGAAACAGTTTATCCATAGCATGCTCTAAATGCAAAAAAACGGGGCAACAAACAGAAGATGGCTTTAGGCTGGAGGCCGCGGCTGTTTCAGGAGCACACACCTGAATATCTCCCACRGGTTCTCCCTCCTAGGCCCTGGAGCTTGTAGGTCAAGGGCACGGGAACTAAAGCCCCAATTAAGCACCTCCCGGTTTTCGATATTGCAAACTCTCCGGGAGCTGCAATCCCTGGCTCTGCTCAGCCGTGTGTAGCTATGCACACATTTCCCATGGCGACTGTTTGCCCGGATTCGGCTGACGAGCTTTGCATTACCCGGGATCCGAGCGAGGTTTCTGCTAATGTCACAAGCGAAACGGGGCCACGGCGAAGGGAGGGCTCCTGCGAGGACCCGGCTGAGGAAAGGCCTCCACATTTGTTCTGTTCATTGGCTGCTTCAGTAATAGAAAACTTTCTCTTCCAGGAAATTTCGCACGTGCATTTATTTTTTTTTTTAAGGCAGATGATCATTACAGTGAAAGACAAATTTCTCCTTGGCTTCTCCACTGTCTGAGCTGAGCTGCTCCTGCACCGACGTTGCTCGGGCAGGAGATTTGCCCCTCCAAAGCCTCGCTAACCTCCCAGCCCTCTCCAGCGCAGCACATCCCCCTCGTCCGCGCAGCCTCTCGCACCCTGCCAGGCACACGAGCACYCGCGGGTGCCCTCAGCTCCTGCACATCTGCGCCAGGCCCCCGCCACAGCTCCCCCTACCCTGGCTGTCTGGTGCTTTACAACCAGCCCTATATGTCCCTTATACACATGGGCTCCTTGCCATACCCCCGCTGCCACGTGCAACGCACTTCTCTTGCACCCACGGGCTTCTCCATACATGCATGAAACACGCGGTGACTCCCTAAGCCCCTAGAGACCCTGCTCCATGCACGTATGCTCTGCATCGCCCCTCTGTACATCAGATTTATACCTGTTTTTTCAGCTTTCTCCCGCCAATGCTGCCCTAACATACCAATGCATCTTCCTGGTGGACACGGCTTTGTGCRTTTGCCCTTGCACCCAGCACCAGCACGCACGCTGCAGGCAGGGGCARCACCCCCGTCCATCATCCCCCAGGCATTTCCAGCATTGCACCCACCCGCGCCCCACTGCCACCCAYGCCCAACCCTCGCCGCGCAGCAAAAAATGCAGATGAAAGCACCCACGACCGTGCAAAGATGCAGATGCTACCAAAACACACGCATAGCCCACGCGTTCCCGAAGGCACACACGGAGCAGGGCCACCCCCTCCACCCCCAGGCTCACGGGGGCCACCGGCAAATCCCGCAGCCCTCCACGGCTGCGASCGCCTCGGCCCTGGCTTTTTGGGCTGCCCTAGCCCAAGCATCCTCCCGCCAGACGCCGTCCTCTTCCTTCCCCCCCCCTCCCTGCTTGCGTTTCCTTCGGGTTTATTTCCCTTGCTCCGCTCGTTTCCCCCCTTCCCTTCCCTTCCTTCCCTTCCCCCTGCCACGTCCCCAGCCTCCCACACAAGTTTAAAGCCATCAGCCCAGCCAACGGTTAACCAAATCGCCTTGACCTCTCTGCTATTTGATATTCGCCTCCTTGACACTCATTTAGGAGYGCGCAGCGGTAAAGCAGACATTGGACAAGTCCAGTCTGAAACCAAAGCCCTATGAAAGGAGGAGAGAGATCAGAAGAACCTGATAGCCAGGAACTTGTTCTCTCCAAAGGCTTTCTGGACATTTTAGCCTGGATCAGGGGTCCGTGGAGCGCCAGTTCGTCGCCAAGCAGGGTGTAAACGTTAAATGTTAGCTATTTGTTCCAGAGATTGGCATGAAGATCGAGCCTCTCTGCCTCCTCTCCCCCCGCTTTCCCCCCTCCCGCAGGCTCTCCAGCCCGTCCGGACTCTCACAGACACTCATTCATTAGAGGTTTAATAACCCTCCCGACACACTAACAGCCTTCGCTCCGAGCGGAGGTGACCCTGGAGGGGGCTGCTGGGTTTGGGGGGGGGGGCACCACCACGCACCCAGGGGTGCAATTGCCGGGCAGAGAAAGGCACCTTCCCTCGCCCCAACCATCACCACCACCCGCCCCAACACACACCTATAAAAAAATAATAAAAATAATAAGAAGAGTAAAACCACTTTGATGCTCGGGTGCCAAGAAGCCCCTGGGGCGCGTCCCCCTCCCGGGGAGGCGGGGGGGGGGGGGTGCCACGGGGATCCTGGCCGGGTCGCTCCGCCACCGCCGCCCCCGGCTCCCTAGGGGGATGCCGAGGCGCGGAGCAGCGCGGAGCAGCGCGGAGGAGTCTCACCTAGCCGAGCCCGCTATTATTTTCAACGGGGCTAATTCAATATTTATCGCCTTTGCCCCGTAATGCGGATGCAGGCGTCTAAAGCAGCCCCTTTTCGAAACTCTGATTAGTTCAGCTTCGCTCGGTGCCTTTTTCCTCCCTCTTCTTTCTCTCCAGTTTGCTTGCTCGCTTTTTTTTTTTTCTTCCCCCCCACCTTTTTGTGCGACTTTCATGCGCTGCAGATAAGATATAAAATACTCTATCGGGCTACTGTAATATTAAAGATCAAAAGTGGCATCAATTGAAGACCAAACGCGCAGAAAACAAAGGGGAAGGCTGGGAGATGTTCATCAGCTAATTACAACTGCAAATATTATGCAAATTTATCTTGGCACAGAAATGGAGAAAGCGAGTTTAAGTGCGGAGATAATGCTGGAATATTGAATGTTCAGATGAGGGTGGGACGTGGTCCAATAAATTCGTCTGAGGGAGAACCGGTATTATATATACGTGTATTCCTATCAAATCATCTACACTTCAGATCGGGAGGTGGGTGTGTGGAGTGATCAAAAATCGCGCTTATAATTGATGCTTGAAATTCCTTGACGAATATTGCACGGAAGATGCCGTGCACGAATATTAGAGAAGCAGAGATTACCGGGTTTGGGTGCGATTGGTGAAGGACCGCATATAAACCCCTGAACCTATGGCAAGGAGATGGGCAATTGCAGCACACCCAGGCTGAGGGTCCTCTGCACCAAGCAAACCCCCAATATGATTTTTTGTTGTTGTTCTCGTTGTTTTTTCCCTTTAGGTAAAGGGGAAACCAAGTTATTTTGCAACCTCTCCACCTTTCGGAAAGCGTCTCCCACTTCCTGGAAAAAAAAAAGAAAAAAAAAAAGACCATGTTAAACCTGGTTAATTATTAAACACTGTTCCCGTGCCGTGAGAGCCAAGAAGGGCTCGGAGGGAGCCAGGGAAACTTAAACCGAGCAGGACAGGGCTGGCAACACCTGCCCTCCGAAATTTTAGCCCCAGCCTGCCCGCAGCGAGATGCCCCACATTGACCACGAAGGGGGTTTAACCCCCCATTTCTCCCCCCACCTCCACCCCGGTGTTATCCAGAGCGATCGGGGACAAATTCCGCTCTCACGTCGGTCCGACGGGGCGGCACCGCCCGCAGCCCCCTTGGCTTTGGGGTTAGTTTGGCCGGTTTTTGGCTCAGCCCCGAGCCACGTTAATTGGGAGATGAAGTTTTAGGGTGCGTCGCTCTCGCCGTGGGAATCTTCTCCCTCCTTCATCCCCTTCTATTCATCCCCCCCTCCCCGAGACGGTAGCGAAACGGGTTAATTGCGGCGAAAATAAATAAATAAATAATAAATAAACGTTTGAAATTCAGCCCTTCCCGGTGCAGGTGAGGAGGCAGAGCCCGGACTGGTTGTTCCTTTCAGGGATTGAAACGATTCCCTTCAAATTCGGCCAAATATCAGCACATCTGCCCCTCCTCAGCCTCACGCACGCCAATATCAGTAATTTCAGGTGAATCCTCCCTTTTTAATTTCTGCAATGAGAAACACAGATCAGCGTTCATTTGCATACAAAGCAACTCGCGGTGTTTCTCCGGTTTATGAGAAATGCCTTATAAAAAAAAAAAAAAAAAAAAAGAGAGAGAGAGAGAGAGAGAGAGAAAGAGGGGAGAGACTGCTAGCAGAAATCTTATCGATTTTTTTTTCTCTGTATGTATTTATTCGGGAATGGGGCGGAGAGAAAAATTGAACATTATTGGCAGCCCTCCCTTTAAAAAAAGAAAGAAAGAAAGAAAGAAAGAAAGATGCAAATTGTATTTTATCTTAACTCGGCTCCGCGCTTTATTCAATGTTTATGATTAATTATCTCCCTTTTAAATAAAAAATAAATCATGTAAAATTAGGATCTCGCTGCTTCGGAGGGAGGAAGCAAGCTCCAGCTCCTGGTCGATTTTGCTCATTTCAGCCTCAAATTGACACACTAATTAAAGCGCGTCATACATCCCGCTCTCTTTTTTATTATTATTATTATCAGATCTACCTTCTATTTTACCAATTAAAAAACTGCTAAAAAAAAAGTCAGTATCGCTGCCCCCAGGATAAAACCCGACTAAAATAAGGAGCCCCCTATTTTTTTTTTCACAACGTTGCCCATCGCTTTCCGCCATCAGATTCATTGTGATGTATTAGATGCAATAAATTATCCCATGTAACAAAACATTGGGAGCTGAAAGGGTGATAATCTGGAAAGCAGAGATAAGGATTCATTATTCCGAATCATTATGAATCCAACGTTGCCTCTGACTTCTTTCTTAATCAGCTCCTCTGATCCTGGATATGTGAGCAGCACAGATAAGGAAAGAGTCATTTATAATTCTGTACCTCGTCTAATATTTTAAATAAAGTCAGAGGCAAGAAAACGCTATAAAACACAAGCAAGAGGCGGGCTCCGAGTGAAATATCACTTCTATGTTGTTATAGCCGCAGTAAGATTTAATTAAAATTCTCCACTTCCACGTGCTTTATATATATACATATATATATATATACACACACGTACACATACATATTTTGCACCTTGTTTGTAATTGATATGAATTTGCATTTGGGGCTATTTGTTGAGGTCTAGGTTCGACTTTATTTCGGAGTCGCTGATCTGGGTAAAYGGAAGATGAGGGAGGGAGGGAGGGAGGGGAATTATTTTAATTTCCGAGGTTTTCCCCGGCCCCGCTCTCCCTCCCCACCATTTACACAAAGTCATTAGGTCGATCATGCCAATGTATGAGGCTACGTTTAATGGAAATCGTTTTAAAGCGAATATACTCTGCCCACACAAAGCATAGGATCAATGCCAAACGGGCTGATTTGGGGAGAGCGAGGCGAAGGGAGTTTTCTTTTCCCTTTTGGAAATGAAGATCGCAATGATTGTATTAAAAAAAATCTCCTATACGAGGTGATTTAAAAAAATAAAAAATGGGGAGGGGAATATTATTGATCATTAACAACTTTTCTCAAGGGTGGGGGCCCAGCACTATTTTTTTTTCTCTCCGCAGCAACCCAGGCAGTTTAATTATAGAGAATAAAACATATCTAACCTCCTTTCTGCAGCGGGTGGAGTGGTTATCAGTACCAATAACGTATGGATTATATTTATGGAGGGTCCGACAGCAAATCTCGGTGCAGGCGGAGCCGAAATCGTGTSTGTGTGTGTGTGTGTGTGTGTGTGTGTGTAGGTATTTATTTCGCCATATAGGGGTATAAATGTGTGCCAGGAGATATGATTAGTCCCAGGCACACCGAGGGGTAGAAACACCGAGTCCCGAGTTAGTTGGAATACCCACAGGGGGGTAGATTAATTTAATTTATCTATCTATCTATCTATCTATCTATTTATTTATTTAAGTGATACCCCCCCACCCCCGATAGCTCTCTGCCTCCTGAACGCCTGTTCGGACCCGATCTGCAGGCATCGAGGGCTGCGAGATTTCCGATCAAGCCATTTAAAGCCTCATTAGTTATGTTTAACCTTTGCATCGCCACCCGTCGCCGGCTCGGGAAAGGAACCTCACGGTGCGGGGTGTGAGTGTGAGTGTGAGCGTGAGTGTGSGGGGACGCGCCTGCGTCTCTGCCCAAATCCCCTCTGCCGCCYCTCTTCCTCCCTCCTCCTCCCACCCCCAACAACAGCAGCTCCCGCCGGGACAAAACAGCGGAGAGACTCCAGTTTCCMGGGATTTCCACGCATTTCGCAGGAGGATCCCTAATTTTTCACATTTCCCCCCTTTGCTCCCAGGGATGCGCTCGGATAGATCCACGGCAGCCTCCCCACCACCACCGCCGTATCCCTCCTCCCCTTTCTCCCCCCTCCTTTTTTTTTCCCTCCCTTCCTGTGTGCAATTTTGGAGGGATCCCGCTGGCTTCTCTTGCCTCCCACAGCGTTATTTCGGGGGAGCAGAAACCGCGGGGAGCTGAAGGCGCCGCGCACCCGCGGTTGTTTCAGCTGCAGCCTCCTTTCGCCCGTGTCCTGCCGGGATTCAGCCCTGGCTTTGCCCCCCAGCTCTGGGCACGGTGGCTTTTTAAATACCGATTTTCGAAGCCGTTGGGAAGCAAAGCGGAGTTTCGGGCTCAGCCCGTCTAACCGCGTTTCTGGGGTGCCCGAGTTGGGGGGGGGCAAGAGCCGACAGCCTCTTTCCATTGGCGTTTCGCTGCGGGAAGGCTCCCTTCGCCGCTCTAATGAGCTTTAAGTTATTACCTTAATTGAATGTGTTTTCTAAAGATAGAATTGGGAGGCGATCGCGTTACCTTTCACCTTACCGAGAGTCACTCTAGAAGCGGAGATAGCTAACTCCCAACGTCAGCAGAAAAGGAAAAAAAATCCCTCCAGGACTAGAATGTTTTTTTTTTCTTTCTTTCTTTCTTTTATTTTCTTTCTTTTTCCTTTTTTTTTAAGTGATCAATTTTCAGCCCTGGTTATTAAGCCGCGTTGCCATCGGAAAGCGGCGCCGCTGGCATGTGCGGACTTTCCGCCGCCGCCGGCGCGGGGACCCTGCCAGAAGCTGGGGGGGGGGATGTCTCCCATGGCGGGGGGGAGGTCTGCAGGGAGTTTGGGGCTTTCTCTCCGTTGTGTTCCCTGGGAATACATCGCTGCTGGCTTACACCCTTCCTTGCCAGCGGTGAATGCTTCTTTGAGGGGTAAACTCAAATTTTGGAGGGAGAGGGGGGAGATTTCTTCCCCCCCTTCTCCGCCCACCATCCCACTTCTTGCCGGATCCCGAGAAGTGGCTGCACACCCTGGCAAAACACCGCGGCTGCTCCAGGCCGCCTTTTCCCAGGCGCTGTCCCCGAGTGCTGCTGCTTTGCCGGGTCGCTACGGCTCGTCTCGCTTTGCTCGGAGCCGCCCGCCCCGGGGGAGGAGAGGAGAGGAAGGGGGGGGCTGGAGAATTAATATCGACCCTCCCAGCGATGGGGCACAAATAGTAAAAATAATAATAATAATACAATAATATTAATTATTATTATTAATTATTATTGTAATAATAAAACATCAGCACAAAATCGCGGGGAAGTTTCCATGCGAGCAAATCTGCCGGCAGGAAAAGGCAGGACTCCTAGAGGGCTTTGTAGGGTGGGAATGGGGAAATGTATTTCTTTTTTTTTAAAAAAAAAAAGTGATTTTTGAGCCGTGGGGCTGGGGGCCAAGCAGAGGAAGGAGGAGAGGAGTCAGCGCTTCTGGGAAGGACTCACGTGCCCCCGTCGAGCCTAGCGCTGCCGCCCGGAGCGCCCCGGCTGCGGCCGGGCCCATCCCCGTGGCCCCGCGGCGGCTAGCCCGGCCCGGGTGGGTATGAGGAAACCCGGGGGCGACCTGATCCTTGTCACTGCGCTGCATAGAGAGGAGGGAGACTGAGGCTAGAGCTTCCCTCGATGTGAAGCTCCCGACAGACACGAGTGAGGATTTAAAGGTGGAAAATCCGCCCCCCCCACCAGCTCCCTT
>NW_028185038.1:15615099-15617638 GCF_003343005.1 Rhea americana | reverse complement strand
GCCCGGCGCGGCAGGCGGCTGTCGGGACACGGGGAGGGGGGGGACGGGACACGGCAGCGGGCTGTCACCTCGGGAGGTTGCGCGGAGGACCCGAAGGGATGCGTCTGTGCGCGGGGATCGGGGCCTTTCCACGCGTGGCTTCCTGCAGAGCAGCACACGTAGGTGCGCCGACCCGCACATCGCATCCGTCTGTCTGTACAGCGATGTCCGCGTGGATGCGCCTGTGCGCCCGTGTCTACCAGGGCGGCTGGGTGCGCTTGTATATTGTTCCCAGGTGTACTATTTACCGATGTAGATTTGATTATAGTAGATMCATCTATGCCGTAGAAAAAATATATATGTTATATATTATACTTAATGTATAATATATAATTATATATTATAATATATAACATAAACGTGGTTTTACAATCTAATTAGAGGGAAGAAAAATCCCCAGGCGTTCCTCTTTTCATACCTTCCAAACCCAAATCCCACCTTCGCGGAGGAAAATCCCGCCGTTAACCCTCGCCAGGATGAGGACGGAGCTCGCCCTTCCCCAGCTCCCGGCCCCGCGGGGCTGCCCCGTGGACGGAGCCCGGGCAACGGGAATCAGCTCCCGACGATAGGAATAGAGTTTTCCCTGTCTTCCAGCGCCCTTGAATTTAGATCTCTCTTCTCTTTGCCCCTTCTAGGAAATTTACCATCCTGCAAGCTGGCGGGAGGCTATTTTAGCTTGACACTAGGTGCCCTGGAAATGATTTGCACTATCTAAAAATTAGTATCTTCAGAACAGAGAGGGGAGAGAAAAAAAATATATTTTTATGCATATATATGTACATAGCAGCTCTTCTTACCTTCACGTGTCCACAGACAGGCAGCAGGCTTTGGGTGACGGATTTTAATGTAACCGGGTAATTAATAACCACGGGTCCGGCTTGTTTTCTCCATTATTTATGGGCCGCAGGTGCGCGGCGAGGTGGCCGGGGCTGGAGGGGCGCCGTGGGCAGCACCTCGGGGCGCGCACACCGCGGGAGGGAAGCGTCTCCCGGGGGGGGGGTTGGGGTCAGAGAGTCCTTCGTCGCAGCGAGGAGAGGCCGGGGCGGATTATGCCAGGTGTTTTCCCCCCTCATTTCCCCCTCAATTCCAGCTAAATTTGGGAGCTTGGGAAAATAAGTGCGAGCCGGGGGGACTTCGCTTGCCGGGGCAGGGGCAGCGGCCCGTGTGGACGCGTCCGCGCTCCGACGTGTTGGGGGGATCCTGCATGTGCGCTGGGAGATTTATTTTGGCGGAGGTGGAAACACTGATCGATGGCAGCCGGCCGCTTCCCAGAGCAAATCGCTCCGGTTTTAATCCCGGGAGGTCAGGATATGTCCCGGCGCCTCGGAGAGAAACCGCGGCGTTAATTCCACCGCCGCTTCTCACGCCGGCGGCCGGGCGATTTGCGTTTTCTGCGTGAGGCTCACGGCCAGCTCCGAGGTTAACGAGGGTTATTATTATTATTTTTAAAGTCGCTAAACCCAACCGCGGCTTTACACGTATTTTTTTTCTTTTTTCCCTGGGGGGTGCGAAGTGTTCGGGTTTAAACCGGGTCTCTCCCGCAGCAGCCCGGAAGATGCATTGCCCTTATTTAAATTCCCCTTAAAGCTCGCTCTCAAAATCGTCCTTAGCGTTAAAACCCGAACTGAGAAATCCTTCCTTCCCGGCACAAGCAGCCCTTCGTTAGGGCTGAGACTGCCTAGCTGTCTGCACCTAGGGAACAACGAGCCCTCGCCCTGTAAAACACCGCAGATTGACAACAGCCCCATACAGGGATTAGTATTTTTTTTAAGCAGCAGTCGCTTATAAATTACCTCCTTCAGCCGTCAGCATTAAGATCAGGGAGATGATTATTTTATGGATATAATTTACTGAAAGCTTAAGCGATAGGGAAATAAAACGACTCCCTTTCTCTTTTCCCTTTGGTTGGTAACACTACCTCGGGCATTTCCTCAGCCTCGGTGGATTTGGGGCTGGCTGTTCGCGCGGATTCCCCCCCCTCTGTTTTCATTCCTTTTTGCGGAGGGGAAGGGGGAGAGGGACCTTTCCGCGATGCAGCCGCGCGCTGCGGGGACGGGATCGGGAGCGCTCCGCACCCGCGGCCGCTCGCGGAGCCCCGCGCAGGGAGGGAGCCCTTCCGCAAGGAGCCTCTCTGCAAAGCGGAGAGAGGGAGAAAACAAAATAAAAATAAATAATATTAAAAGGAGAGCAAGAATCCTCCCCCCCCGCCATCGCCTCGGCGCTTTGAGAGAGGAATAAATAAAGGCGAGAAGGAAACTGACCAGGCGGAGCTGAAACTGACCAGGGCTCTGCGGCGGGCGCGGGTGGGGGGGCACCGGCCTCAGGGGTGACACTCCCCCCCCCAGCCGGCTCAGGAGTGGGTGACAGGGACCCCCCCACACACACATCCACTCGGCTATGGGGTGATAGTGACACCCCACCACCCCCACCACCGCCCCGGCCAAGCCCTTTGCCCGGATCCTCTCCGTGCTCCTGCCGTGCAGTTTGGGGAATGCGGCGG
>NW_028185038.1:15610990-15613727 GCF_003343005.1 Rhea americana | reverse complement strand
GCACGGGGGACGGGGATGGGGGCGGGGGGGGGTGCAGGAGCCTGCCGGGTCGCCGGCCCCGCAGTGACAGCCCGCGGCGTGTCAGCCGGGAGCCCAGAAAAACTTCCTTTTACACCTATTTTGGTCAGGGCGAGTGGAGGCAAAGGGGAGGCCTTTGTACCCTTTGAGTGCTTTTTATTTTTTATCGGGGGGAGGGGGAAGCAAAAAAACTGGCTAATCGCCCCATCKCTCCCCCCCTCCTTTTTTTTCCTCCGCCTTCTGGGACTTTCAGGGACTTTCGTCAAATGCGTTTCCTCCTGACTTTTCAGGGTTAGTCCCATTTTCTCCCCCCTCCCACGGCTGCTGCGGCTGCCACCCCCTCCCCATCTGGGGGGAAGCCGGAGCCCYGCATCCGCGCACCCTGCCCTCCCCTCCCCGGCAGAATTAACCCCCGCGCACCCGAGCCCTGTACGGCGGCTAGTGGCGATATTGGGGCTAATTGCCTCATCCATGGTCTAAAATACGAAGAGGAGCTGAGAAAACTRGATTTTCCAGGGAGTCCGCTGCTCCTCTCCACGGGGGCCCCGCGGGGCCGGCGGGGCTGCTCCCGCTCCTTCYCCCTTTCACCGACGACACCTGGGGTATCTATTGATGTATTTTATTTGCTTTGATTTTGCATTAAACATTTCTCCTTTAGACTTTAAGGAGATCAGCTTCAGAATAATTCCCCTATCCTCCCCCCCCCCCCCCTAGACAGGAGGAGCGGCACATTTGCTCCATCGCTGGGCGATTTTGCGTCCTCTATGGAGACCACCCCATTCCCTCCCCCTCGTCCCCCCCCCCCCCGTAATCCCAGGGCCGTAGATCGCTCGGTTATAACGGTGGGGCGGCCGGGGGGGGGGGGAGAGAGACCCAGCTCACCTGCCCAAAGATCCCTGCTCAACACTGTGCATCGCCCCCCGCCCCGGGGTGGTTAAATTGGATTTTCTTTAAAGTAGCTTTTTCCAAGTGCTGGAGCAGTGACGGCTGGGGGGGAGAGGGGGCTGGGGAAATTCAGGGAACCAGGTTAAAGGGGCAAATYCTGAGGAGACGCTTCGGCCTCTCCGTAAGATGCATCAGAACTGGGGGCACGGACTGAATGCTTTTGCCTGCAAACGCTTTGCAAACAAGATCCCCCCCCCTCACCTTAAATCTCTCCCCTCCTCCGAAGAAGGGTGGACAGGACATCCCCTCCCCCGCAGCCCCCCAAGTCGTTCCCCGCACGGGGCACCCTCAGCCCAGGCGCACCTTACCGACCGCGGCGGCGGGGTGTCCCGGGGGAGCTGCATCAGGAGACAGCCGTCGTGTACCCCCCTCCCCCAACCAGTGCACCCCAGGAACTGGGTCAGGGAAATGAGAAAGCATCCTGCCAAAAAACAAACAAACAAACAAAAATCCCCCCAAAACAAAAACAAAACCATAAAATCCTTCAGGCAAAACGGACCCCGTCTAGCTGCGGGGAGAGAGGAAATGAAAGCAGAGCGGCGGAGTTAAAACGCGGCTCGGGGAGGGCTGGGAGCATTTCCACCCCCCTYCAGTCTCCTCTCCTCCTAATGGGCAGCCGGGAGCGGTACCCGGCTCCCCCCCCCCCGGGCCGCGGGGCTCCGCGCTCGGCCCCGGCGGCCCCGGCGGCGGCTCTGGCAGCTCCCGAGGCAGCGGGGGGCAGCGCCGAGCCCGGCCCCGGTTCCCCCCACCCGGGAACCGCTGGACCTTCCCCCGCCGCTCCCGACCCTGCCYGCTACGGCCGGGCAGCCGCGGTGCGCCGGGCCCCCGAGCCCGCCCCCGGCTGCCCGTTGGCCTTTGACTTTTCTACCTACATCTATATACATATACATATTCTTTTATATATATACATATGTGTATGTGTGTGTGTGTGTGTATATATATATATATATATGTATGTATACACATATACATCGCTATGGTTTGAATGCCTTAACGGTAGGGTGAAAAGAATCAAAGTGGTGTTTTCGTGCCCCCGAACCCACAGGCGGACGGACGGCACCAGTTCTGCTGGCAATAAAAGTAGGGGGAAAAAAAGAAAAAAAAAGGTGCCTGAAATCGGCGCATGTGACAAGCGCATTTGGGTGCTGCTCGGGGTTCGGTTTCTCTGCCTGCCGAGGAGCTCCTTGGCCGAGGAGCAGTGTCTAGGCTGCATATTCAGCTTAACGCGGGTACGGGCGCTGCAGGGGAATGGTGTGTGCGGAAGGTGTTTGCCCCACGGAGCGAAGCCCGCCCCAGCGACACCGAGCAGGGGCAATTGCTCAGTTCTGCCACCACCGGGAAAAACAATTTTTAATTAGACCTCCCCCCTCCCCCGAATAAAAACTCGAGAGAGCCGCTGCCTCTCGCACCCGAGCTAGACTCTCTTGCCGGCTCTGCAGAAAGACACTGCGCTGAAGACCACCCTGTAAGTGACTCTTCTCCTCTTCTCTCCTTCTCCTCCTCTTCTTCTTTTCATCTAGCATACGCTTTCTTCCCTTCTTTCCCCTTTTCCTTCTCTTTCTCTTTTTCTTCTTTCCTTCTCTTCCTCTCTCGTACTTCTCTTTTTTTCTTTCTCTTTCTTTCTCTCTTTCTTTCTTTGTCTCTTTCCTGCTGCTTCCTAGCTTTTTCTTTTCTTTTTCTCTTTTCTTTTCTTTTCTTTTCTTTTCTTTTCTTTTCTTTTCTTTTCTTTTCTTTTCTTTTCTTTTCTTTTCTTTTCTTTTCTTTTCTTTTCTTT
>NW_028185038.1:15607740-15609589 GCF_003343005.1 Rhea americana | reverse complement strand
CCTCTCTTTTTATTTTTTCCCACCCTTCTTCCCTCTTTCCCGGTTGCATAATAATTAGTGAGTAATCCAAGTGGCTCTAGGCTCCAAAGCAGCGAATGGCACAAAGTTCTCACCGGCTTAAGCCGCTGGAGCTTCTCGGGTGCAAATTGAGCAAAATAAACAAATAAATAAACAACAACAAAAAAAAAAGAAAAAGAAAATAAAAAGAAAGAGACGGCAGTTAAGAGCGCTGCAGCGGCAGGAGCCGCTTAGAGCCGCTCGGTTTCCCTCCCTCGCTGCGAGCCGGGAGGGGAGAGAGCGAAAGAGAAAGAGGCGCTGGGAGAGGTGGGTCCAGGCAGAGCGTGGACTTCCCAGGGATCGCTGCCGAGGGATGGGATGGGTTTACTCCTGCCTAAAAAGTCAGGTGCTAAAGTTCAGAACTCCTCAACCACGTTTCTCTCCGTCTCCCTCTCTCTCTCGGCTCCTTCCCTTTCCTCTTTCTCGTTACAGGTGATCAAAGAAGAGAAACAGCTGCAAAAGAGCGGAAGATACCGAGGGGATCTCGCTTCGTAGAGATTTTTTTCCCCCGAGTTTGTTTGTTTTCCCTTCTATTTTTTTTCTTTTTTAAAAAATTATTTTGCTTTTTTTTCTCTTTTCTCCTTTCCTTTTTGTTTCTTTTTGGAGTCAATCGTTTCTCACCCCCTCCAACTGCAACCAAACCAAAACAGAAACAACCCCTGAGCTCGCCGAGCTTCTTCTTCTTCTTTTTTTTTAAAGTTTTTTTTTTGTTGTTGTTATTGTCACCCCCCTCTCGTCCCCTACATCAACTCCGCGCCGTCTCCCCCTCCGACTGCAAGCCCTCCGCGCCTCGCCGAGGAGGAGGAGGAGGAGGACGACGAAGGGCAGCGAGCTCGGAAGATGGAGGTCTCGGCGGAGCAGCCGCGGTGGGTGAGCCACCACCACCCGGCTGTGCTCAACGGGCAGCACCCGGACTCGCACCACCCGCCGCTCGGCCATACCTACATGGACCCCGCGCAGTATCCGCTCGCCGAGGAAGTGGATGTACTTTTTAACATCGACGGACAAGGCAACCCCGTCCCCCCCTACTACGGCAACTCCGTGCGAGCCACCGTGCAGCGGTACCCCGCGGCCCACCACGGTGAGTGCGCTCTGCGGCCGCGCAACCTCCGCCGGCGCGGAGCCTCCCGGGGAGGGGGCAGCGGGGCCCGGCCCGGCCCGGCCCGGCCCAGCGGGGAGCCCCGGCTCCGCGCCGCCGACCGCCCCGGCGCCCCTTGCTACCGCCGGGGGAGACCTCTGACGGCGGGGAAGCTACGTCACGGGTGAATTTTGGGTTGGCTTCTTGGAAATAAATCAAAATCCAGGCAGGCTCGCTCTTTTTCTTCCTTCCTCCCTTCCTTCCTTTCTTTTTCTTCCTCCCTTCTCTTTATTTCTTTTTCTTTCTTTCTTTCTCTTTCTTTCTTTTACTTTTCTTCKTTCCTTCTTTCCTTTCTTTCTTTTTCTTCTTTCTCGTCTCCTTCTCTTTCATTCACTCTCTGTTTCTCTCTTTTTCTTTCATCTTTCTTTCTCTTCCTCCCTCTCTTTTCTTTTCATCTTTCTTTCTCTTCCTCTCTCTTCCCCCCCYTTYYTTTTTTAATAGGTTAAAAATTAGGATTCTTGTATTGTGTTTTGTTCCTGCGCGATTAGTGATCTCAGAAACAAGGTGCAGAGTCGTGGAAGTGAGGATGACTGTCCTCATGCTTCGGATGTTTAATTTGCACTCAGCGTGTTAGACTTGATGCAAAAGTTTTGCATGTTCTCTCAGGGTCGCACTATGGTGTGTGTATATATATGTGTATATATATATATATAT
>NW_028185038.1:15588200-15607385 GCF_003343005.1 Rhea americana | reverse complement strand
AAAAAAAAAAAAAAAAAAAAAAAAAAAAAAAAAAAAAAAAAAAAAACAGAGAGATGAAGGAAAGAAAAGCAGACTCCGATTTCCTAAGTTGGAGTGACCTCCGTAGTGGCGATTCCAGAAAGCCCGAGGCTTGAAATGGAAACATCACCCTAAAATAGAGGCGGCTAACTGGGAAGAGCGAGCGGCCGCTGCAGCCGAGCGGGTTTCAGGGGCTGCTCTCGGACCTCAGCTACTTGTTGAGCCAGAGTCCCGGCATCAGGCTCTTCTCAGTAGCTGCCTTGTTCTGCTGCCAGTCCCTTTAAAACAGCTATTTCGGAGGATCAACAGCCTTTGTCCTTTCCTCCTTTTGTTTTCTTTTCTTTCTTTCTCTTTTTTTTTTCAATATATCAGCAGAAAGTGGAAATGCGGTCTCTCTGATCTAGCCTGAATATTATTTACTGTGCTACTTCCTGGATAAGATAATGAATCTTGACCCTTTCTATTCGTATAACCCACCTTCCCTTCCTTTAGAGCAGTTACTTTCAGTATTGTTCACGAAAGTCTACTATGGTGAAAACTAGCATAGGTGCTTGGAGATTTTATATACACACTGAAGCTCACATACAGCCATGCACGTAGATACTGCACTAACTCTCCAGCTATCTGTACCTCTATAGATCTGTGCTTGCATGTCTCCTTCTGTAGATCTAATAGCCTCTAAAGACAGATATCACGATACCTACAAACGTTAAGGATCTCTGGACGTCAATGTGCTTCCAGGGCTTTAGTCGTAGGCACGAACTTGGTCTCCAGTTAAATAATCACATTTTTCAGCATATAGCATTTTGTTAAATTCGCTATGGATTTGGGCAGAATTATTTTTTTTTTCTTTTGGTAAGGACAGCGATTATTTTAAAATAATAGGTATGATTCCTTAAGAACAGTTATAACCAAAGGCAGAAAGGTTTGCTTGCGTAAATCTTGTGTCTGCTTGCAAGGTCCAGCCCTGTCTTTCCAAATGCAAGTGAAGCATCCCTCGGGATAAGTAGGGATGGAGAGTTTCTTTTGAGGCAGTTGGTACTCTGTGAACGTGCCGCATTATTACGATAAAACTGCCTAAAAGTGCAGCCTCGTGGAAGAAAAAAGGACAAACCGTGGCGGTTTGCAAAGTAAAGTAGGTCTGTAGGAAAGGTTATTGCCCCGTTTGCGAGCTGCTCCTCTTCGTTTGGCCAGAATATTCCCAGGGTTTGCAGCCTGCGGCTGCTTTCAGGGGTTGGGACTGGAAAATTATTTTTAAAGCTAAGGAAAATAATTTCTGCACTGGGGCAATTTCATGCAGGATCTTCTCTTAAAAGTCAGCATGGAAGAGAAAAAAATGAAGCGGGCTGGCCAAATCCCCCCTCCGCGCCCCAGGGCTGCCAGCCCTCGGGGTCCCTGAGCCCCGGCCTCGGCACCAGCCCTGTCCGGTCTCAGCTTTGGGATATTCAAGGTTTTTATTTTTATTTCTAAAAGCACGAGGATGAGGTGCAATTCTGGTTGATCCTCCAGCCGTGCTCTTTGGAAAGTGGCGGGGGAACGGGAAGGGGTTCAGCCCACTCTCAGCGCCAAGCCGGGGTCGCACGGGTTGCAAAGCATGGTCCAGGGAGTGTAATCCGCTTTAAAATTTTTATTTTTATTTTATTTTGTTTTATTTTTTGCTTCTGCTTTCTCGGAGCAGGGAGCCAGGTGTGCCGCCCGCCGCTGCTGCACGGGTCCCTGCCCTGGCTGGACGGGAGCAAGGCGCTGGGCAGCCACCACGGCGCTTCCCCCTGGAACCTCAGCCCCTTCTCCAAGACCTCCATCCACCACAGCTCGCCGGGACCCCTCTCCGTCTACCCACCCGCTTCCTCCTCCACTTTATCCGCCGGCCACTCCAGCCCGCACCTTTTCACCTTCCCACCGACCCCTCCCAAAGATGTGTCCCCGGATCCGTCCATCTCCACCCCCGGCTCCACCGGCTCCACCCGGCAGGACGAGAAGGAGTGCATCAAATACCAGGTGTCCCTGGCCGACACCATGAAGCTGGAGTCGTCTCACTCCCGGAGCAGCATGGCCTCTTTAGGAGGAGCCACCTCCTCCGCTCATCACCCCATCACTACCTACCCACCTTATGTCCCAGAATATGGCTCTGGACTTTTTCCCCCCAGTAGCCTCTTAGGAGGATCGCCTACGGGGTTCGGGTGCAAATCGCGACCAAAAGCACGCTCAAGCACAGGTAGGGTTTTTGGCTACTCCGTGCCCATTGCAAGGGAGAGGAGAGGGCAGAAGTGAAAGCGAGCCGGGAGGTGGGGGGTGAAGGCGCAGGGCCTCGTCTTCCTCTCCTCTCTGCGCAAACACACGCGTGATGAAGGCGAGGTGGTGGTGGGTTGGGGGGGGGGGGAGAGGGATCGAGGCCGTTCCCGGTGGAGGAGGCTTTAAATTCCCTGGGCCCCCGCAAACTCCACCGCGGCGCCTAATGAGGAAACGAAACCCAGGGAACCGCAGCATCTAGTGTCTCTCTGTGTGTTTTAATAACGGGGCTAAATCCCAGCCAGCTTCCCCCCGCCGCCCTCCGCCTCGCTCTCCCCAGCGCGGCGCAGCCCGGGGCCTCTTCCCATGCCGCGCCGGCGGAGCAGGGGGGAGGYTTTTCCCCCTTGGTGCGGCGAGTTCACACGCTCCAGCTCCGGCCCGGTCCGCAGACCGAGCTCGGTTCACGGGCTGCCCCGTGCAAAGCCCCTCCGCGATGTCCCCGTGTGCAGAGCGGAGGCTGGAGGCGCTGCCGCGGCCGTGCGCACCCGCGCAGCTGCCGGCCGCGGCGCGGCGGAGCCGCTCTGGCTGCGCGGAGTTACGTGGACGGGGCTTGTGTGCGCGGGTGTGCGTGTGCATCTTGCAGAGAAATTCCCCGCGACTTCTCCTGCGAGCATGCGGGAGTGGGGCTGCGTGGGGGTGTCCCTGCGAGCGAGTTTGCGTGTATACGTGTGTGCGTGTGCATATGTGTGCGTGTGCATATGTGTGCGCATATGCAGAGGAAAGGGCGATTAGTCAAAACTCTCTCCTTTTTTTTTTTTTTTTTTTTTTTTTTTTTTCCGTGGAGGCTGCTGCAGGGTTGCCTGGCATGAATGAGATCAGTTTTCAGGGTTTTTCCAGGGTGACATTTACTCTGTCTGTCTGAGCAGGGACTGTCTCTATTTAGCTGATATGTTTGAGCTAATCCAATTATTTTCAGACTGCTGCACGCGACAGTTGCATTGTTTATCCAGCGCCAGGAACTTTAATAGAGTCCGGATGCGGTTAGAGTGACAAAAACCCCCAGACCTGGGTGTTTTGTACGTGAAAGCAGGAGAGAGCGAGAGAGGAGAGAGAGATGGAGYGAAACAAAAGAGAGGGAAAGACGCTCAAACAGCCCGAGAATGCCCAGTTTAAGCGGAAGGAACCAAACCGACCGCGGTATAACCGGGGCAAACTCCCCGCTTGGCCCTGCTGCGGGGAGGCTGCGGGCTCCAGGCGCGCAGCGCGGCCTCGGCAGCGCAGCCCCCGCGGCGGCAGCGGTGCGCGGTGCCCCCCGGCTGCTGCGCCCGATTTTCAAACCGTCTCTCCACTCCCCCCCCAACCCCTCTGCCTCTTCCCCTCTCGCTTGTTTTCCTTTTGCCACTTTCTGTTACTTTACCTTCTAGAAAGACATCTGCGGTTTGTGATAAACCAACCCCAGGAGCAACACCTATTTTTTTTCTTTTTTCACAAGTCGATTTTAGCAAGCTGGGAAGCTCACAGACCAAGTGCTGGGGGGGGGGGGGGAGAAAGAGGGTATGGGGTAGCCGAAGGAATGGAAGAAAAGGAGGGAGGGTGGTGTTTTTCCAGGACCAAAGAGGGAGAAACTTTTTTATTTTTTATTTTTTTTCAGTGGGGGGAAAGTGGAGACGAGAGGGGTTTAGTGCAAAGGCTCTGGAAAAACGGTTGCCGTTTGTGGTTAGAGCGCGGCTGCCTCTCGTTTGAGTGTGCCGTCGGACCCAAATGCAGGCTAGGGGAGCGGGGAGGCAGCTTTGCGCTGGTAACTGTGCTCCAGCCAGCCTAGGTTTTCCACTGCTGCTCTCAGATAGGCTGGGAGTACCTTTAAGAGCTAGGGAAAAAGAAAAGAAAAAAGGAAAGAAAAGGAAAGAAAAGAAAAAAGAAAAGAAAAAAGAAAAAAGATCCCCCCCCCAAACCCTGTGCAGCCCTCAGGGAGAAGGCTGAGAAGGAGCAGGTTTTCCCCCGAACACAGGAGCAGAGCACCAGCCTGTTGCGATAATCGTGACACAACGGGGCAAAGTGCATCTCGTGGGGCAATTCGTGCCTCAGAGCCAGGGAGCTGAAGGGTTTTTTGGGGGGTGGGATTGGTGGTGGGTCCRGGCTGGAGGAGGACAGCAGGCTGCTGTATAGGAGGAGAGGAAGGAGCTGGGGCAGGGCTCAGGCTGTCCTGAGGCTCTTTGGGACCCCCAGGTGCCCAGGGGTGGACAGCCAGACTGCATGCGCGGTGGCGAAGAGAGCGGGGCTGCCGTGGGTTGGTGTCTGCAGCCCCTGGGGCTCGCTGGGGAAGCTTTAATCGAGAAGCGAATCAGCAGYGGATATTGGAGGAGCATTGGCAGTGGCAGGGGGTGTTGTGGTCRTGGATCCCTGATTATCTTTGGGGACCTTCATGTGGTTTGCCCTGAGTCCAAAGAAAAGTCTCTCCGGCTCATCCRTCTCCCAGGATAGCGACACAGGGCAATGCTTGAAGAGTGACCCTGGGGCCTACAAAGAGGAGCAGGGACTTATTTTTTGGTATCCATCTGTCCCTGTGGTGTTGGAAACTCCTTTTTCGGGCTGGTTGGTTCTGATTTTGGGGTAGAAAGAATGACCTCAGCTTGGTTTGGAGCCTGTTGAGGCTCACCTAGCCCATGTAGTGAGACAGGAGCTGCAGGAGCCTGGTCTGCAGAGGGGACAAGGAAGCTCCTGACATTGCAGAAGTGCCTTCAGGAGCACTGACAGCCCCTCATCTTCCTTCCCCTTCTGAGTAAGGCCCTTTCAGGAAGGTYGAGAGCAGATCCAAAGCCTCAGCTTCTCCAAAGTGTCCCCGAGGCTGGAATGGGGTTTGCTGGAGGGTTATCATCACTGTCCCTGCTGGGCCACAGGCTGGATGCTGCCTGCTGGGAGACACCAAGGRTGGTGCTGGGGAGGGAAACAGGATCAGGCCCTGCCTGGAGTGGCTCTCCTCTACRTAGGCCTGGGATGTGGCTCAGCTGTGGCCTTGGACATGAACGTCCTGGAAGCAGTATGCAGCTTCAAGTGGCTAGACTGGGTCTGGCATGGATGGGTCTGTCGGATGATTTGGGAGGAGGGAGCTTTTTCCAGGCAGGGGGGCAGCTGGGAAAGCTTTTCCAGGCCTTTTCACCTCTGCTTTCCCTAAGTGAACTATGTGCTCTCTTGTTTCCAGAAGGCAGGGAGTGTGTAAACTGCGGGGCTACCTCAACCCCTCTGTGGAGAAGAGACGGCACCGGGCACTATTTGTGTAACGCCTGTGGACTCTATCACAAAATGAACGGGCAGAATCGGCCCCTGATCAAACCCAAGAGAAGGCTGGTGAGTTGCTTTTTTCTTTTCTCCCCCCGCCCCTTCCTTCTTCCTCAACTCTTGCTCCTTGCTCTGAGCCCAGGACAGAGAGAGGAAACTCATTCCACCCAGAAATCTCATCCTACCATGGCAGAGAGACAGGGGGGTGCTGCCCACAGAGACACTCGCAGCTGCTGTGAGCCTCAGTAATCTTGAAAAACTACAAAACCGGCAAAAAAGAAAGGGCCAGCCTTCATTAGGGCTTCTCGCGAAACAGAACTGAGCTTACAGGTCGCTATAGGGCAGAGGCCTCTGTGCGGGGCTGTCAGGAGGTAGAGTCGTGACTCAAGGCATGTAGCCCTTGGGGAGAAGAGCAAAGTTCTTTCCTCCCAGTGACCAAAGACATTTCAGGAGAGCAGGATTTCTCAGAGACTTCCCTGACGTCTTTCCTCTGCTCCCAAAGTTGCCATCCCTCTTGGAAGAGTGGTGTTTTGGAAAGGTGTTTTGGGGAGCAGGTTGGCTGCTGTGATCTCAGCCTTTTGGGCATCAGTGAGGTCTTGGTCCTGCAAAGACCTGGCCTGAGAGGATCCTTTTGGCTTTTGAACCTGCTGGTGTCATTTGTGCCGGAGCAATGGGGGGTGTTAAATTCTGTTATTCCTGCGTGGTAGGTGCTTGCCACTCGCTCCGAGTTGGTGTGGAGGYGGCCAGGAGGTAGTGGATGGCAACATCTGTGAGCAATCCCGGCGCGAGGGCCGGCGAGCGTGTCAAGTTGAGCGCGTGCCTCGGACCACCCAAGCTGGGGGACGGCGACGTGCACATATAACTATCAGAAATAATAGCTTCAGACCTTGCGACGGTAATATATCCAGGCAATATGTTATAGCATCCCCAGCGATCGCTTTATGAATTTCCCTGGAAGCCACAAAAAGGTCTGGAAGCTGTGGGCACGGCTAATAAATGCGTTGAAGTATATTTGGCAAATAATCAGGCAAACCACAAGGGGAAAAATATATCAAGCGGGGGAAAAAATATGTTCCCTGCCTGGGAAGTTATTGAAGGTTTAGAATTGAGGCACGTTTRGTTTCATTATGATTAAAAACGCCGAGAGGCTGCTGGGCGCTGCTTGAAACGCGGGGAAAAAGCGAGTCTCCCCTCTCCTTCGTGAGCTCGCGGGGCGAACGGGACGTCTCCCGGCTCGGCGCCGCGCGTCCCGCGGGGCCGGATCCCGTCGCTCTCCGGCTCAGCGTCAAGGCGCTGGTGGCTTCGGTCGGGCAACTCTTAGGCACCTATTTATCTTTCTCCCCCGCGACAGGCCCGCAGATTTGGGCCGGTTTATTTGCCGTCCGAGGCTGCGCGTAGCCCGGGACAGGGATGCGGCGCGATGGGCAGCGGCGGTGGCATTTTTTGGGCCATGCACATCTGGGAGAGGTGCAAGGTCTCTCCTTCGCCCCCCGCAAATCTCCTGCACGCAGAGCGCAACGCAAGGCAGACCGTCCCTGTGCTTTGCTCTGCTCTCTTTTCCCTTATAAGAAAATGTTGATCTTGCTTAACTCGCGCAGGTCTTTCACAGCCTTATTAGAAAAAGGAAAAGCTTTCTAGGGAGGGAAGTGCAGCCTGAGATTTTTAATTTTGGGGCAGTTCTCTTGTTTTCCTCTCCTCCTTCCCCTGGCCCTACTGTCTTAAACACACATGGTTTTCTTTTCTTTTCTTTTCATTTTTTTTTTTTCCTCGTTCTCTCTTTATGTGTAAAGTTAACTTCCTAGGAAAAAGCTGCCGGATATCTGAGCCCTGGAGATAACCCATAAACAACAGCTCCGTTTCCCCAACCCAAACACACAGGAGCTTGAGCATATCCAAACAAGCAAAGGGGGAGGCAGAATAGGAAAGCGGCTGGGAACGGGGTGGGGGAGAGCTTTCAAAATGTGCCTGATGGAGCCACGAAAGAATGTCCCGAGTCACCCTGAGTCCAGCGCATGCAAAATGGAATAAACAAATATATGCATTTTAAAGGGTTGTTATTAAAAAAAAAAAAAAAAAAAAAGGAAAAAGGCAAATCTTGTCTTGCAAAACCATCCCTATCTTGGGCCTTTCAGTTAAGAGTCTAAGTCACTAAAAGTTCCCATCCTTTGATATATCCTCTGCTAAATAGAAACTTCTGATTTTTCTGTTTGGTTTTTCTTTCTGTAGTTTCTGAGAAAAAGAAAAGGTTTCCAACTCTATCTGCATCTACATTTATTTCTTTTGCTAACCTTCTCCAAAAAAAAAAAAAAAATCAAAAACCAAACCCCCAGAAGGCAACAGAGCTGGGACTGTATTTGCATTTCATTGCGTATATGTGTGTGTGTGTGTGTGTGTGTGTGTATAAAATATATATACATACATACATACATATATATATATACACACACATATATATGTAGATCTGTATATGTCTGTGGCTTGACTTGCTCTCTCCTGATATTGAGTTTCATCCCAGGCACAATGAAACTAATGACAGGCCTGCGAAGGGCTGGGGAGAGAAGGAAAATAAATCCCGAGATCCTGAGAACCCGGCCCAACCCTTATTAAATTCATTGGGTGCCTTTGCCAATGCTTCCTTTGCGKGAGATGGAGCGAGCCTCCATTTCCAGGGGATCCTGTGGATGCAGGAGTCCGGCCCGGGCCGGGAGGACCAAGCCGACATGCCCCACTTGCAAGGTCCTGCATCCCGTCCTCATTCCCACCTTGTCGTTGATGCTACGGAGACTAGGATAAAACCTTCTCTCTTTCTTTCTTTCTTTCTTTTTTTTTTTTTTTTGTTTTTGTTCTCTCCCTTTTATTGCCTATGTGGATCCAAAGCTCTCCATTTCGATGTCCAGCCGTGCTATTTTTAGGAGGATTATAGCCAGCTTCTCAGAAGGCCYRTATGCAGATTTATGTGGGCTCAGGCTAATTTTAGGAAGCTGTCACTTGTAGCTTTTTGGACAGCCCATATAAATCTGGACTCTGCAAGCATCCCTCCCTTAAGCATCTTTATCAGCACTCGTTTTCTCCTTCCACATTTTTCTTCATTCCACCTTTTGATCAACACCAACGTTTTGGTTGATGTGCTGAGGTTGCACCCTCCCTCGTGTGCAACTAGGTCATGGGGTCTGGTCCTACAGAAGGCATGAAGYGCCTTATAACTGATCTCATTACTTATGTGGTCAGGATTGGGCTAGTGACAGTGAATGGGATTTTTTTTTTTTTTTACAATAACGTTATTATTCATTGTTTCCTGCCCGCTGCCAGTGTCTGCAGTAGGAACTGGCACATCATGAGAGGTACAGTCCAGGACCAGAAGAGCACAGGGTTTAAAATACTCTGCTAACAACTCCAAGGTTTCACAGGCAAAATGCAGCAGATGGAGAAGAAGCCCGTGGACATTGCGCTTCATCATTTTAGGAGGAGTCAGGCGAGAATTTCTTTAAAATCCCGAGAAAGTAGCAAGATGGGGACTAGGCGTGTCTTTTAAATACATTTCCCATATGAGACGTTATGGTGAGCGCGTTGTACAAACCCCAAATATCTTCAAAGGGGATGTTTCCCCTGTGTGGGCTGAGTCAAATATCACTGGTTTCAGAAATTTCCTTAGGCTTGATTCTGGGTCTGATAAGAGCAAATCCGCCACCGAGAGACTCGATCCGGCCTCTGCTCCTCTTCCGAGCCACCCACTGTGGTCCACRGGAGCCAGGCATGCAGAAAGCTGCAGGCTTCCCCCCACTCCGTCCTGCTGCCCGGGGCTGGGGTGAGATGATGGCTCTGCAAACGCGCCTGCCCACATGAGCCATGTTGAGGCTCACCAGCTCTGGGTGGTAGGGGGTGCACCAGCTTGTTGTCGTGCAGCTGGATTTTTGCACCGAAAGACCTATTACGGTGTGCTGAGGTTCAGGAATTGCTTGTGGCCCCACAGAGTGGTGGCAGCTGGATGTGCAAGTGGGGCAACGGAGCCGTCAGGCCCTTTTTCATCTCTTTCTCAAAGATAACCTCCCCTCTTGCAGCCTCTGCCTTCCCTCTGTCTTGAGCCATATTGGGTGGGCAGGTGGCGTAATCCCACGTTTGGTCAGCAGAAGTSAACCGAGGTCCTCCTTGTGCTTGAGATCAGCTCATTTCAGCTTGGTTTATACTGTCTGGTGATCAGGCAAAGCTCCCTTTGATTCTGAGGCTCTCCAGAGTCCCCCCAAGTCGGTGGGATTCGTCCTGCTCGTTTTGAGGTCTGCCCCCCTCTTGGCAGCTCCAGTGCTGCACCGTCGGCACAAAGCCAGTGGCCCATGGTCACGGCTGAAGCCTCTCTGCTGCCTCTTCCTTGAGGTCTGTGCAATCGGCTCATGAGAGCCCCTTGCTATTAGAGCAGACTTGCTGTGATGTTTCTTAACTCTTGTGGGCATCATATTATTTATTTTTTAGACAGTCTTTTTTGTCTAATTAAAAAAAAATTCCTACTCTACCTAAAACAAAACCAACCCATCCTCTCTCCACCTACGCTGCATTCAATTATGATTAAAATTGCAACATGACCTAACAAGAGTTGGTATTAAAGCTAGAGCTGTGCCAGTGTCCATGTTTGCATTTTGGGTTTGTTGTACGGTATCCAAAGATGCGGTGTTTTTTTTTTTTTAATGTTGGATGTGCTACAATGTGCGGCTGTGTGGGGTGAGGGGTAAATTTGAAACAGTAATAGCACAAAAGAGAGCATTAAAGGCTCAGTTCTGCAAGGTGCCAAGCATTGCTATGATCTGGCAAATCGCTTGAGCACATGTTTTAACTTTAAGCACATGAGCAGTCCCATTGAAAGCAACGCATCAGGATGAAATCAGAGCTCTGGGACTATGTCATGTTGATGAAGAAGAGATAGGACTGGGATCTAAAGGTCTTTTTTGAGAGCTGTAGGCACTYGCACACACGCAAACATGCATACGCATTCATCTAAAAGTCTGCAGACTCCTTTTCCTCCTTCAGTGGCAGAAGGATAATTTGTTCACCGAAATTACAAATTTTAAATGATAAACACAAATGCATGCACGTAAAAGAGAAATGACTTTGCTAAACTTGACCTTGATGAATTATTATTGTAGCTAACAAAAAAAAAGTCCTTTGTACACCTTGACATGTATACTTTTGCTGTTCCTCCCCTTCTATGAAATGGTAAATTCTTATTTCAGGCTCATTACCCATCCTTAAATAAACATGAAGGTTTAGGCTGTCAAAGGGTGTAATTAGAAAGTTGGAATTTGCACTCTTTGCCACAATGTTATTTCCGATCTGGAGCCCGTACGCTTTGAAGCTGAGCTGCACTTACAGGACTGGGCCTTGCTTGTGGTCAGATCCGAGGTGCAGCTGCCCACCAAACGCCACGCGGGTCTCACCCGGCGCCCGTTGAAGCTGGCGTGAGTCATGCCGTTGACTCCGGCAGTTGTCGGTTCAGGCCCTCGCTGCAGAATTAGACCCCTGGGGGGTCAGAGGAATTAAGATGGAAAGACATGCTGGCATTTAAATAATATTTTCCCCTCTGGAATGGGTTGTGCCAGCGCTGCTAATTTTGATGAGTTCTATCAGAGGTTTAGCACTCACTTTTTAGGATGCCCTTTGGCACCCGATTCAATTCGTATATAATTTGGGATTAAAGTACCTCAGGGATTTTTTTCAGAATTACTATTTGTTCTCATAAGCCAGTTTCTGGAGGCCTCTTCCGATGTGCGTCAGTCTTGCATGGTTGCTGTTTTCTTTCTCAGCAATTTTGCTGATTGCATCTTTTTTAACACTGGCACTTTTCTCTCCCTCTCTTTCTCCCCTCCCTCAACCCTCCACCCCGTGTCTCCCTGCTCCTTCCCTCAGTCTGCAGCTAGAAGGGCGGGCACATCCTGCGCGAACTGTCAGACCACCACCACCACCCTGTGGAGGAGAAATGCCAACGGCGATCCCGTCTGTAACGCCTGCGGGCTCTACTACAAGCTGCACAACGTAAGTGTGATGGTAACACTCAACARCGGGGCCTCTGCTCCAGGGGACCATGGTCCAAATGCTTCCTGACTTCAGGAACTGCGGTCCTTGACGGTGCTGAGCCCTCCCTTCGGGGAGCTTGAGGGTCTGAGTGACAGGCCGGCGTCAGGAACAGTCCTCTCGGGCAAACGTAGTCAATATGATTTGGGAAGTTATAAAACAGGAGTGGCCAAGGGTAATGTTAGAGCTTTCCCATGCCTGAGCCAAGAAAGGAGGGGTGGATCAACRCAGAGAGACATTATCCACCGCTGATTGGGCTCAGCGCGTTGGAAAAGACAACATGCCGCCTTGCAAACTGATATCCCTTCTATGCACAGCTTGGTTCCTGCAGCAAGTACGAACTCCGGAAAAAAGCAAAATGTGCCAGCAACTATTTAGATCTTTCTTCGGTTTGTGGCTGTCTTTGTCCCGTCCCTCCACCAGTCCCCAAAGATGATTTATTTAGGTCTCCTGTTTGCCCTCGTTGACGCAAGCAATTCCTAAACCAGAGAAGACTTGATTTAGTTAGTGGGTTGTAGAGTCTGCTCAACCTGTGATGTGAATTTTAAAGCATCTGTCATGGAAAGGAAGAAGAAATGAAATGAAGTGGTTGGCAGATTTAATCTAATATCTCCWTGCAAAGCCAGCTTGCAGGAACTAGGGATATGTACCGTAGGGAAAGAGCTAAAGGGATCTAAAAAGTGTTTTGCTGAATAATACTGCTAATAAAGGAGTCTTAAGGCCACTCCTGCTACTCTCATTCCATATGTGGCATTAGAATAATTGTTATGTAAGAAGGAGAAGACTTTCAATTTCTTTGCTTTGATATCACTTCTTCTTCTTCTTTTTTTTTTCTTTTTTTTTCTTTTTCTTCCTAGTGGTCATTTGCTTTATATTTCACATAGAAATCTCAGGCTATGTTTTGCCCTCATGTCCACCCACACAAACACATCAAAGATGGATCGAGTTTCATGGGACAGACAACTCTTGTGATGTCTCAGTCCCTTCCATTTGTTATTTCAAACTCTTGGGTTTCTTGGACTGAAATGAGTTTGGATCAAGTAGAAGAGAAAARAAAATAGACTAAATTTTCACGTATTCCATGACCAACATCTCTCCCGGAAAAAAGGAAAATTTGTTTACTCATTAGTTGGCAGGTGTCTCAGCACGTTTTGGGTCCTATGTAGCAAACTATAGTTGCCATCAAGTTCTCAGTCTGATCACTGAAAACAAAGGAGATGGACTAGGCACCAGTAGTGAAAACTCTCAAAATATCATAAGAAAATATTCTTCTTTTGCTATTTCCATGGCAAAAAGGAGCAAAGTCAGCCAACTTCACAGTGAGGAACTGTGCTTATGCTATATTTTCATTTTGGCCTTGCAGCCACCAGAGATAGGGGTCAGATCATGGGACCTGGGACACCTACAGTATGGACACCTGTATCAGAGCTGCTCCCCTCGCCCCCAGCACCATCCATGGAAGGAAATAGGTGCTTCTCAGGTGTCACTTGTTGGACCTGGTGGAGATGTCTGTATTTGGAGATGATTTGCACCTTTCAAGAATCTATTGTTCTCCATGACTACAAATGGAAGCAGGGTGGTAAATTCAGATGTAAATAACTACATTGTAGACATCTGAATGTAGGAATCCCCCCTAAGGTGTCCAGGCTGGTGTCTGAATTTCTCATTTCTTCTTCAGAAACAAGTCTGTGAGAGCACCCATCATTAATCTCTCCTTCTCTCTCTCTCTCTGTCTCTCTCTTTTTTTCTTTTTATGCAATAATGTTGTGAACGTGATTGGCCTGAATCAACCCCAGACCCACTGTTTAGGGAAGCTTAGATCCAGCTGTGAAATTTGTGACATGGGGCAGGCCTTGAGCAGATTGGAACCATTTTCAAATTCATTAAAAACACAGTCAGCTGCTGAAAAGCTCAGCACAGCTACTTACTAAAGTCAAGTAGCATCTTGCCTTATGAGCAACTCCATTAATTGGACCTACTTAAATGAAACCCCCAGAGGACTGAGATATATGTACAGCAATATGACTGAATGAGGATATCAGATTCTGGCTATGAATGAATATATATATATTTTTTTTTAACTTTTCCCAGTAGATAATGCTTAGTTATTACTCTGATGAGAAATGGGCGATGTCACTGCATTAGCCCTTGRAAATACCACCCCCAGCTCCAAAGATCCATGGTGGCAAAGGATTACAATGTTTTTCTGCCACCCAAATTGCTTTAGAGTCAGTAACTGTGAAGGCCACACTGTATTTCAGAAGTAAAGTATAAGTGATTTTTTGTGACTGGTGGTAAGGCGGTGGTGGTAGCTTTATGGAGATGGCTTCCCTCTTCCCTCAGGAACTACCCAGCTATGTTAACCATGTCATGCATGGAGCTAGCACAACCCTTTAATCAGCTCAGAGTAGAGAGGAAGTTTGGTGATTGCACATGGACAGGTTTCCTTGGCTGGTGCAAGCTGGTATTGGCCCGTTGAAGTGCAATATCCATTTGTATAGGCTGAGGTCTTGCTCCTCTTGCGTATCCAAATCTGCACCAATTCCGAGWCAAGAGAAATGTTAGAAATACATATATTGCTAAGGCTCATCGAGCATGTCTCTTCCAAGCAGCCCAGTCCACAAAAGGTTTGCGTCAGTGCCAGTCGAAGGCCTTCGGCCACTTGGAAGACGATTTTACTGTGTTGTAGGTGGGGTTGTAGGATGTAGTGGATCAGACACAGGAAATTCCTGGCTGCTGTGTTATCTTCCCCATTTTGTTTTTCATTTCTGTCTAATGAATTTTATTTAGACCTTCACGTTGTCAGTGTATTTTAATGGATTCATCTGAAGATGAAGCTTGCCTGGTTTTTAAGTTCTACCTATCAGTGAAAAGGGAATAATACCAGTACCATTTCTTTCTTGGGGTTTGTTTTCATGTTGATTTCTACAGCTGAAGCAAACTCAGTTGTCAGTAGGATTCAAGTAATAATCATCATAATCTTGGGGTGCATTTTGGCTTTTAGTGAAGCTGCTGGCATTTTTCTCACTGACTTCAGCAGGAGCAGCCTACATTAACACCAGTATTAACAATGACTAATATTTTACATTGATATGGTGCCTTTCATCCTGTGGCATCCCAGAGTGCTTTCTAAGATACAGCCACTCTGGAAGATTAACCCAACATTATAATGACTATGTCTAAAGGATAAATCCACTTCAGTGACAGGACCTTATTGAGGTCGGTGGCAAAATCTCATTGTCTTCAATCAGAACAAGATCAGACCTATAATATGTAAGACTATCCCATGGACTTGATCTGTTGAATATGAGATTCTTGTCCTTGTTATTTTAGTGCTTCTTAGAAATGGGATAAGCCTTCACTCATTTCAGAGTTGGGTGGATGGGTGGCAGGGCCTGTACTTGCTGGAGGTGCACAGCAGATTGGCCTGTACTCATAGAAATGTGTAGGTTGCTATTGTTTTTGGTAAAAAGCCCTCAGAAAAGGCAGGGCTGTGTGTCCCAAGAACAGAACTTTTGAACTTTTTTTTTTTTTTTTTTTTCTATGATAAAACAAAAAGCATAATTTCTAGCCAGGCTGCCCATAATTAATTAGCTCGATATGAAATTAATGAATTTCATATACATGTGTTAGGCTGGTTTAATTTTGATGTAGCCTGTGTTTGTCATTTTTATTGAAATGAATTTTCATGGAAAAGGGCTTCCCTTTGGCTCTCTCATTTATACACCYCAGAAGCAGAGATAGGTTCATCACTTTGATGTTTTGGGGAGCACTTCAGTTTTGCTGGGACCGTTCTTGAAAGTCAGTGGAAAGCAAAATTTTTTTCCAGCTTGCCAGTATGATTGTGCTGGTCTTTGTTATTGCTATTTCCCTGAGTTCTCATCTGTTTGCAGATGGCATTTCTGACCCCAGCTGCAGGGCTGGCCTTGGCTTTTCTGCCATCCTGAGAAAAAATGGCATTCCCATCCTTCAGGTTCACGTGAGATCATGGCCGGGGCCAATGGCTCCTTTGCAATTGGGTGACGTTTGGGAGACGTCGCTGTGGGGACCCAGGCGGCATCCCATAGGCTTGATCGCAAAGTTGCTGGCCAGCGGGCTGGAAGGTGGTTTGTGCTGACGGCATAAATATTGCTGCCCTGTGACAGTCACCTGGGGCTGCCTCGTGAACGTTGAACCTGAGGGACATGTCACTGCCGGTTCACTTAAAATGGGCCAGGCAGAGCTTTTCCGTTAGCAGCCTCGGCCAGAGCTGTTAGCGGTGTAGCAGTTGAGTGGCTTCCTTGTGTGAGGGCCCGAGTCCTCTCTGTTAGGACAGGAAGCCAAGGAGAAGGGTGATATTGTGTTTAAGGCCCATGACATTTGAGGTTTTTCCCTGATACTGCCCCAGGGTTCCTGGCAGTCTGCGCATGAGTGGGCATCCTCTTTCCCACCTCTCGTGGTCTGCAAGCTGGGCTGCTTCCTCTTTGTGTGAAGTTAGAGTGAGCCTCTTGTTTGCCCGTCTTTAGGATGGGGTGCAGTTTCTTGTCGCTGCTGTTACGAAGAGCCCGGGGTCCCTAATGCTGACTGAGAGGATGAAATCTGCATTGCCTAAACTGGAGCAGCTGAATCTGTTCCTTCCTCTTGCCGTGGCTCTGTCCTTGTGTGTAACAGGGAGCTATTGTATCCCGACCTCCCCAGGGAGARAAAGCAGTGAGAGATCCTTCTGCTGTGGTGGAAAGCACCAAGCAGTGGGTTATAAGCAAGAAGATAAACTTTTCTGTGATCTTAAAGAAGGGAGCAACTTTGTCCCTTCCATTCACTTGAAAGATAAAAAATGGAGATCTGCTCAAGATCCTTGCAGGAACATCTCTGTTTTGTCCTTCACCAGGGMTGAGACAGTAGTTCCCGGTGGAAAACCAGTCTGTTTTTCCCTCCTCTTCTGCACTTTGCAGAATATCCATCAGCACAGCTGTGTCTTCACATTTATTACGAAAAGCGATGTTCAAAGCTAGGTATTTTTCCCTCAACTGCCTTGAGGACTGCCTTCTGCTATGGATGAAGTCCTACAAAGGAGCCAGCACAGACCTGTGCCTGACTAATTCCCCATGTAGGCTCCCAAGTCCAGGTTTTTAAGGGTGTTTGTGCTKGTTAGGTGTCCCTTCCCGAAGGTGGTGTCTGAGGCTTTCGTGGTACCTACACTAATGTGCGTTGTGACGCCGGCTCTCCAGGCAGCAAGATGAGTTCCTTGCAATAGTTAGATAGATGTTTTGCTACYGTTCCCTATCCCTGATGGGATTGCTATTTCTGCTGCATACATCCATGCAGGAGAATATAATGCTTTAGTTTCCTATAGATATGTCCRCATGCAAGTAGAAAATGTCCCTCTGCCAGCCAGCACAGATACCGCTCTATGCCAGAAATTAACCCGAAAGGATGAGGGCATGGTCAGAGCAAAATCTTTCCAACGAGGACAAGTAGTACAAACATCAGTCACTTTTGTGAAGGGTTTGCCCAACTCCCTAGTGCTGCTGTGGAGGTTTGGGATCCCTCACAGCCCTGAAATCCCAACAGCTGTTGTCGCTCATGGTTTGAGATCAGTGAGGAAGCCTCAGGCTGAGCTGGTGTCTGTAGGGAATATTTCAAGGTGCTAACGATTAGTCTCATTTGCAAACACACTGAAGTTACCTAATGCCCAGATAGCTGAAAATTTTTAACCCCTGCAAGTTATTTGGTTGCGTTTTGCTCTGGTGAGACTCTGCCAGCAGTTTGCTTTTGTCTCATCCTCAGAAGTTTCAGCCTGACTTAGAATTTCCTGAAACTTCCCAGGGCAGATTCATCCCCGACCTGGACTTTTTGGGGAGGAGGACTTGTGTAGCCACGGCAGGTGGGGAGGGTGGGGGTTGTTGGCTGGTTCGCCTTTCCCCAGAACATCCCAAGGACCGCTGAGACGTCGGGTACCCGAATCCCACGGTGGTTTGGGGAGAAGGGATGGAAGCACAAAAAAAATAATTGATTTTTGTTTAGATTAACAGACCCCTGACTATGAAGAAAGAAGGAATCCAGACCAGAAACCGAAAAATGTCTAGCAAATCCAAAAAGTGCAAAAAGGTCCACGACAACCTTGAAGACTTTCCCAAGAGCAGCTCCTTTAACCCYGCCGCCCTCTCCAGACACATGTCCTCCATCAGCCACATTTCACCTTTCAGTCACTCCAGCCACATGCTGACTACACCGACACCGATGCACCCTCCATCCAGCCTCTCTTTTGGACCTCACCACCCTTCCAGTATGGTCACTGCCATGGGTTAGCGAGAGACTCCCCTGCTGAATGCTTACGGTCTCAAAATGAGATTTACTTTATATACTTGCATTTTTGCAGGCGTGCGGTTATGGGTCTGACGTCCCGAATCAAATGGGAGGGGGAAAAAAGAATAATAATAAAAAAATGTTATTTGAAGGCATAAAAGCGAAAAAAAATTAAAAAAAACTCAGAAAAAAACAACAAAAAGCACAAAAAAGAAAAAAAAGAAAAAAAAGAAAAAAGCAAAAAAAATGTTTTAAAAAAGTGATGTTTGCCACTTTTTAAAGGAACTCACTATGGCGTCTATGTATTCTTACCCACTGAATCTGGATACCATTTGTGAATAAGCCATTCAGAACTTGCATTCCCTATTGGACAGGATCTCTAGTGCTGTGAAAAAAAAGATAAAATAAAAAAAATGCTGAACATTGCATATAACTTATATTGTAAGAAATACTGTACATTTGAGGAAGACTTTATTGCATCTGGGGAACTGTAAAGAAAAAGGCATGGAGGACTCCGAGAGGATTTTTTTAAAGGAAAAGAAAAAAAAAAGAGGATGGGAGGACAATTTAAAAAAAACAGAGAAACAAACAATGCAGACCAAGAGGAAACACGGTCTTACGAACAAATGGACCAACTGCCAGTCATGTCTTCTCCTTTTATTTTATTTTCTGATTTTTTTTGGTTTCTTTTTCGTTTCTGGGGAGGGGGAGGGGGCTGGCTAGAGCGGTTTTGATGATGCATTAACTAACTAACTAACTAAATAACTAAATAAATAAAACCTGTAGAGAGATCATTCATTTCRGGCCGTGGGCCTTTTACATAGGAAGTACCAATGGTGTCAGGCAATCAGTGTTAACATGCGGACATTGCCAACAAGGGGTTTTCAGATAGCCATTCTCCAGGTCTATATGCATTGTGAACAAGTTCCTGTAATTGTTGTTTGTATGTATAATTCAACGCACCAAAATAAGAAAGATGTAGATTTATTTCATCCTATTATACAGACTGAATGGTTGTACAAATTTATTTACTGCTAGTGATAAGACCTGCTTTTTGTTTGGTTTTCATATTTTTTCCTCCTTTTTTTTTGAGAATAAACTAGATTAAATTCTGTTGACTTAAAAGTGTTTCATGCTTGGGGGTAAGAAGGGGAACCTGTTTCTTTCTTTATTAATTTTTTTTTTTGCATTTGCTTTGATGGCATTTACTGCATAGCTTCCATGGGTATGGGAATGTGTGTCTTTTTCCACTCATGCTGACAGCCAACATGGTGTTTGTGGTGGTTTCATCCACCACAAATCAAAAAATGCAGAACAAAG
>NW_028185038.1:15564527-15588155 GCF_003343005.1 Rhea americana | reverse complement strand
CCCCCCCCCGAACTCAAAATAAATGGACAGCATGCCTGTATAACCCCACTGCTTGGAGTATGCTACCTGTCCCTCAGATTACAGCCCAGCCCTGCATGTTGCTGGGCTCCCACCAGGGACGGTTCCCATGTAGACTCTGGCCACCACGCTGGCAGATCCATCTCGCTGCCAATGTGGGGCTGGGCTGCAGACAAAGGTACTGTCCATGCTACTTTTTTGGACCCTACAGGGAAAGGCCCCCAGTCCTTGGAGAAGAGCCCAACGTGGATACACTCCCGGGAAAGCGCTTTCTGCTGTGCTCTGCTCAGTATTGAGTGGTAGCATTTGATGGTCTGAAGTGGAGATCTTGGTGTGAGGTTGAGCTGGACCAAACCTGGAGCCTGTCCTCAGAGGAGTGAGCAGAACCTGTTACAAAAGACTAGATTTGCTGGTAGACAGAGGAGGATGCCAGAAGTTCGAAGAGCATTGGCCAACCTCTCCCCCGTCATGATATTTCTTTGCAATAGCACAATTTATATTATGTCATTATTAACAATAGCAAATTTTGGCTATTATAATTTGCTTTATGACRGTTTAATCCTTAGGAATTATACCTAGTCTTTGGTATTTACAGTTCCAGCTTTCTTATATCATTATAAGAGATRTATATTTACCTTCCAAGTGAAGGCTTAAGCTTCTTAGCAGCCAGCTGTCTTTGCTGGAGATTTAAGCATGATGTGGCAAGACAGGAACTGGCAACATTGTGAGAAAATAGTAAAAACAAAAACAAGCAAAAAAMCCCCCAACCTCAACACCTAAAAACCTCAACAGATGTGACCTGCAAATGAATTATTTTTTGACAGAGGATAAAAGAGCTGCGTTCTTCCACCCCAAAATATGTACGCTACTGACTTTCAGTGCCAAGTGAATATAAAATATCACCATATTTACCAGACGTTAATTTGGATTCACTTTACCTTCAGAGCTWACTTTAGAGGGTAACAGTGGCATGGTTTTATCTTGTCTGTAGGACAGCTCACTTGAGTAAGGATATTTCGTGTAAGGAAGGCTGACAAAATCACTTCCTGGAAACTTTTAAGATGAATATRCATGGTGGTCAAATAATAATTTGGTTTGGGAATAGGGTGGAGGGAGGAAGGGGATTGATCTTTGTTTGGGCTTTTTCTCTCCTGTTTCAAAATGAACCTAGTCAAAATATGTCTACCACGGAGGAGGATTTAACAGGATGTAAGTGGAACGTGCAGTAATCATTTTGTAATGTTGTATATTCTTTGCTTTTTACTCTGTTGACAAAATGTGTAAAAATAGACCAACGGCACACATTCAAAATCTTATGTTAATCACCTTCTGCTTTCTCATTGAGTATTTTAAATATAAAGGCTAAATGTGGAAATAAAACAGAGTGAAGAATTACTAAGATGCAAATGGAGATCTTATTGGCTCCTAATTAATCATCTGTGAACTATAAAGCTATTTTCAATTAGTCTGACAAATCAAAGGAAATAATCATCTTTGCAGATATTAAGCTTGAGAGATTATTATTTTTTAATTCACGGTGCTACAGCCTTTCCCTCCTTTGGCTCATCAACAGATTGCAGTTGGACTAAGGTATTGATCCCAATTCCTTGGTCATGRGGTAAATTAAATGAGGATTTGGACAGCAGAATCTTGCACTTGTGTTACTAAGTTTGAATCTTTCCACTGACTTTAGTTTCTCACTCTAACTCTTTCTTAAGACCTGGAAACACTTCCTCCTTGCAACTTCCTCCCAAAAATGTTGCACAGGTCTTAGTGGCATTGAGTGAGATGAAGCAGCTCACAGAATTAGCATCCTTAAAAGGTTTTGAAACACAAATGCAGACACTCTGCCTGTATACACTCTAGAAAATACAGTTTCTTTAGACAGCTTTTATATCAGCAATAAACGAGGTGGAACCCCCGTTGTGAGCAGGCTTTTGCAGTCCCTTCTCGTTTCGAGGCGTACTGGTACCAGGAACAGCGCGAATGGGACGTCTTACGTCGTGTGCGCCACGCGTAGGCTCAAGCTGCGGTGTGACATGTCAGATCAATGCAAGTGGCCTGCCAGCATCTCAGCTGCTTTTTTTTTCCCCTAGTGATGAGGATCTCTAGAATAAATATTCCAGAATTTTAATGTCTTAGAGGGTTTCTTTTGTTTGTTTCCTTCCTTCTCTGTAAAATATGGGGGAAAAGCTGGTTTTACAGAAAAGCCCACAGCTGTTATTCCTTGGCAAATCTCTTGTGAATGGTGACTCTGCCTTTCTTTATTTCTGAAGGAGCAGGGAGGAGCTGATTGACAGTGGGCAGATAGAGCAGAGAGGCTCTCCGCGCTGATCGTGGCTCTGCTTGGATGATCTTTATTGCACAGAAACACCAGGGAGATCCTTTCTGAGGGGCCAGATCCTGTGGTCTTTACACAAGGAAAACTACTTTGGGGAATTCTGCTTGAGTAATAATAACTGACGAGCTGATGCAACTGTGGTAATGGCATGAGCAAAAGTCCATTGACATCAGTGGAAAGATTCCCACTGATTTCAGTAWGACTTCAGTCAAAATCTCCTAAATATTAATTTCAGTGTTATCATCTTTGATTTATCTACTTTAGTCAACTTGCCGGCTGCACTGGTGCTAAGTCAGTACACGTGTGCACACACAGACACACAAAACCGAATGGCCCTTTTTAAGATTACAAAGCCTAATACTCCACTAGCTGCAAAACCTTATTGTTTTTCAGCTATGCATTTGAATTATGAGGCACACCTGCACTAGCGTTTGAGTTCAGACTAGGAGTTGTGTGCTTTTAAAGCATTTTCCCAGTAGTCTCAGTTTAGAGGATGACCCCAGATTAGACAGCGTGCCTCACCTGATGTGCTACTAGCACTAATGGAAGTTCAGTCCACAGGGCCAAAATAAAACTAGTCTGCAATGACTCCCAGAATAAGGTCATTTTTTTTCTCTCCCCAGTTTCCTTCCTTTTTTCACTGCATCTCTTGCTAATGTAAACACTGCCCTAAGCAGCACATTCATGTACTCCTTTTTGACCACCAATTCTTCTGCTTCACTCAAGTCATGTTGTTCTGTGTGTGGAAGAATCAAGGCGAGTGGYGAAGGGCCTAGAGGAAACCTGTCTTGTGTTTTTCAAAGCTTGGAAAGTGGATAGARTAAGAGACTGGAGGAAGTTCTTACAGAAAAGGCAGATAAATAACTGCATATTTATCCCTGCCTCTGCACACAGGCCCTATATAGCACTGAGTAACTCACTTAACTCGGTCTTGTCACACAGGGACAGTCACCAGTTGTGTGACCTTCATTTCTGGGAATGTCCAGTTGGTGGTCCTGAGGCCCACCTTGCAGAAATGTTAAGTGCTGTTAGCAGTATCTGAAGGCAGGGATCTTGTGTCTGGATTAATGCTGTAAAATACCAAATTCTTTAAAAATATAGTGTTTATCTCAACCTGAATCCAGGGATTCTTTAGTTGTTTTGTGCCTCCTCTCTTGCGCCCCAAAACTGGAAAATAATAACACATTCTCTCCCCAAAGAAGTGTTGTGAATGTAAATCCATCACCTGTGAAGTGTTCAGATACAGATGAGCACCATGCAAAACCCATCAGGTTCAGCAGGTCTGCAGGAAGAAAGGCGTGAGAGGTAAGCGAAATACAGGTCTCCTGCTCACAAAAGGCAATGTCATCTCAGCACACCGAATGAGGCAAAGGAAAAAATTCCAGGTAAGTGCCGTAACTTCTATGTAGAAGGAAAAATGGAGGTGGAGGGAGGGTGGACAACGCAGTCTGGTGTTTCCTAACATTTGAGYGGTCGTCTTTAATCTTCACACTGAGTTTTGAGTGCATTTCTGTGGTTGTATTTTTCTGTAAATATTTTCTGTGTTTAAGTATGGATKGGTGGTTATATGTGGTATGGATTCCATGCTTTGTCAGAAAAGGAAGTGTGGTGAGTGTCATGCATATRTATTCATATGTCTAGACCCAAAGAATTGGAGGGCACAACATGACTGTTGTCACCTGCCTATCTTCATTGGCTGTGCGATGTTTTGTGTGTACCTACGTGACTATCTAAACTCTATTCTGAAACCAAGGCACTACACAAATATATAGCAAATTTATACCTGTTTCACAGAGTTGCCTGAAGCTACACAGACTCCTGGGTGGATGTTGGATCACTCTATCTTAGAAGTATATTTCCCTTGTTATAATTTTAAATTAAGGCTATGACCTGAAGCTCAACTCATTTTTTCGCTCAAGGTACAAAACATCTGGTTATTTAACCTGTCGTTTTACATTTCCATTCTGGGTTACTGTCAGCTCCAGAAGCACTGAAATAATTCATGAAAACCTGTCTGCTGGGATGGTGGAAATGACTGAAACACTGAGGGAAAGCTTGTTTGTAAGCCTCGTAGGGTGGTGTCCATGCTAACATGGATAATTAGCCGAACTTCTGGATGCCTATTTAGGTTTAGCCCATGAACTGTTTTAGTTTCCAGTTACTACTATATTGAAATATTATAGTGCAATCATTTGCTTAACTATTTCTGTATTAGAACCATACTAATCTTCACACTACTTGACTGGGTAMCTTTTTTTTCCACCAAGCCACAAATCACCCAGTGATGTAAATCAGGTTGGTCTCACTGACTTGAGGGAGCAAGTGCTGCCTGCAGATCCAGGTTGCTTTATTCCAGATCAAGATACAACCCTTCAGCTCCAATTCTGCTTTTAATTACATTCTCCCCTAATGTTCATCAGCCATATAGAAGCTCCCTTTCTCAGCTGAGATCATTATGAATAATTAAGAAGTCAGGAGAAAGCAATATTAACTGTTGTAAATGCAGGGGGTTTTCAGCTGCTTCTTGAGAGTGTTGTTTCCTTTGCTTGGCATGCCGAGACTGACTGCTGCCACAAAGGCCAGAGGAGGCCTCTTAGCAAGAGSTGAAGTTGTCTTGCGTGCAAAGCTGCAAACCGGTGGCAGAAAATCATTGCTTTTCTGCATGCACGAAGAAATGATTGCTGATGAATTTACTTCCTGCAGAGCTATGCTGGAACAGATTTATAGATTCTGTGATAAATTCTCAACTATATTTAGGGACTCTGAGGAAACAGTAATGAATAGGCCTGGGTCCTGAACTGTGATCTTTGGTTGTAGCTGCTTTATTATATTATTATTATTATTATTATTTTTTAAGTACCAGTTTGAGACAGGAAGTGGAGGGGAATACAAAATTATGCTGAGCCTGGAGAGGGGAGGATTGTCAAGGAAGAGCTGAACAAGACCCATGGGAAAACAAAAAATGAGGTAGGAGGGACTGAACCTGTGATGGATTTCTGAACAGTCACCCAGGGCCTTTCCATTAATAGTAGGCAGGAAGTTTTCCTTTATGAAAACCCTAGGAAGTTTATCAGACACTGATAACCTCTCTATAGGGATATTCATACTGTGTATACTGCATATATATACCTAATAGGAGTATCACTGTCTATTAACTTCTACAGGCTAGCTTTTCTGTAAAGTCGTATATTAAAAAAAAAAAAGCTATGTGTTTATACATAACTTGTATAAACCTTGTATTGCCTGTCAATCTTGTCCATATTTAGTAGGCCTTTCCCAAAAGGGTTRTGGGAGCAGATGGTGAAAGCCCATGAGATTTAATGACGTATATCTGATCATGATGTATATTCATGAGTCTTTCATTGATGCCACAGAAATGGCTGTTATCTTTGCACTGCAAAGCTGTCATTTTGCATTAGGAAATGTAAAAGCCAGGTGCACAGCCCAGTAAGAACACCTCTGCTTATTATTTCATTGGCAAATTGACTTGAAGTTTGGTCGTGCAAACCCTGCGCATCGAATTCAGTGTCTTTGCTCTGAGTTGTTGTCTCAAAATGCSCCTTCTTTCTACCCTAGCCCTCAGAGCGACCAACAGACAGTGCTTCTTTGGCTTTAGCAGTGTGTTGCAGATTTAACTTACCCATTGTAAAGAGAAAATCTGCTCAAACTGCTCCTAGCATGTTGCAGGGGCTCCACTAGTGGAGCTAGTCTCTGTGAGATTTTTTTTCAGGAAGGACTGGGTTGGGAAGAAGGCAACAAGTGGTGTTTCCTTGCCTCGTGAACTGATAGAGACCTTAGGCTGGTCAAGCACATCAGTGCTTGCTTTACCTAAGTAGATTGGATCAGCATAGAGTGYGTTGGCAGCTCAGATGAGATTTATGATATTTGGAGAGAGAAGGAAATCCTGTGTGCTCACAGAGTTTTTCTTTCCATTCCCTCTGATTCTGCTCATCCACCTCTCTGACTTGGTAACATGCATCTTTAGTGTGTGTGTAGAGTGAATAACTCCCTTCAACTCAGGTCGGCCTCCAGACTTTGAGGATCAGGTCTTCACTCYAATGTTGCTAAAATCAGCTTCCATGTCTCATTCTCTGCTCACTTCCAGGAGTTATCAAGTAGGTGCCTTTGACTTAGCTCTCCTTTCAGGTCATTGGATACCCAAATCTTCTCTCTTCTCCACCATGAATTTCCTGCTTGGTTAAGAACGTGAATTTTCCTTTAAGGCAACGAGAAAACTTTAGTTAATGTGACTGGTGGCATGGGATGAGCAACATCTCTGTCACACCTACAGAAGATTACTGATTTTGATAAGTGTCTGGAGGAAAACTGATCCAAATAAGGAGATTCTTACTGTTTCAGGATAATCACAAAGATTTCTAGATTTTTTAGATAGGTCTGTTATCTTCTAACTGTCATCTTTGACCRTTTTTCAGCTTAGGATGGAGTATGGCTGAGAAACATGGTCATATTGCACTAAGGAGGGGATATACCCTTGTCATACCTTCTGTCACATGTGTCCACACCAGCTGCAGTAATGGATCAGGAGCATAGACTCTGTCATAGACTCAAAGGCCTGCACGAGCTCTATTCGTAAGCATATCGCATGTGGGACAGCACCCACAAATATGACTGATCAGATTGACATGCAAAACAACTTATTCTGCATCCCGTATGCTAGGTCGAAGCCATACTTCTGTGTATAAAAATACATGATCTAATTTTAAACGCCCCAGCACTGACGTATCTACTCATTAAGTTCTGTGTCCATTCCCCTGTCTTATGTACCTCATTCCTAAGATTTTCCCCATGGCTTCTAGCCTTTGCCCAAGTACTGATTTGCTGACTMTACTTTTTACATTCAGTAAAACAGAGGTAATTTGTACATGCAGCTGGGGATCTTCTCAGCAATCTGAATCAATTCCTTGGATCCAGTGCCGATCCTCTGGGAGATGTTGCTTTCAAGAAGTCCTTCTCCTCTCTCTCATGGTCTGTCTCCAGAGCTGCTGACACTGATGGAGAGACTCTTGCCTAGTTCGTTCACTTTGGATCAGCCCGAAGTGAGGGTCGGATGTTGGATTTCCAGAGCTGTCARCCACTCTTGGTCCTCAAAGGAACAGACAGCCTCTCCGAGGTGATCAATAAATGCCATTGCCTGCCCTAGAGCATGAAGCTTTTCAAAAAGAAACTCCCAGGAGGAGTTTCAAGCCTGGGATGTAATCTTGTCCACATGCAGTTGATATTCAGCGAGGGGGGTTATRAAGGTGGTAGTTTTCCTTTGAATTTTTCACAGCATGTGCCCTCGAGCAGGGAAAAAACAGGTGGAAAACAAGTGGCCTGATCCTTCTCTGACACTGCTTTTTTATACCAGTGTCCTGGTGTATTTACATCTCGCTTATACCTAAGGGGGTGGAATTACACTTTATTTATATTAGACTAAAATGAACATTTAGACTGAGTCTGTTGCATTTTAARGTGGTCAGAAAAAGCCCATCTCTGCCCTCAGTTGCTTCAATGTGATTTTGCTGGTGTCAGAGCTGTGAAACTAAAGTTGGCGTTAATCCAAAGAACAAAGTTCTGTCCTGAATTATACCCACCAACGAAGCTGCATGAAATAGGAAATAACATTTGAGTTCAGACTCTTTGAACTAGATAAATATCCATCTGGGAAACTGCCCTCTTCAGGTATGTCTAATCCATTATCATGTATCATTAGCGATGAAGATCTTCCCAGAAAAATTTAGACCTGATAGTGGAGAGGTCTGCATGTGAGGTACCTATCTGGACTCTCAGCAGTCAGCAGAAGTAAATAGGCTCTTACAAGGTTGGAGCTTCTACTTATTTTAGATGGTCACTTGAGGRTAAAGTAAATTGCATGCCTGAAGTCCCCATTTCTTTTCAATGGCTATCAAGGGGGCCTAGACAAGCAGCTCTGCTGGAGACATCCACATTATCAACACCCGGAGGTAGGAGAGACAAGTCCCACCATGGCATCAGTCCAAAATTCACAAGAATTTGCCTTTGTGCAAGGCAAGGATGACTTTGCTAGTCTTCAACCTTTGACAAACAGCTTTCTGTTTAGTCTGGAAGTGAACTGGCACTCCTTGACACCAAGGAACTCTTAGCTTTAGTCTTAAGTATAGAAGGTACCCTAAGAAGGAGTCCTGCATCACCCCTCTCTCAAAAATCCTCTCCTGAAAAGCAACCCCATGACCCAAATCTTTTCAGATCTGAGCACCTTCATTTTTATTGACCTTGCTAACATTGAGTTTGATGCTGCAGTGATTCTTTCTTGGCTCTTTTATGATCAACTAACCTACATGAATCACTTTTTTTTTTGTGTGTGTTAAATTTGGTATCAGAAGGCCTTCTGGCAGCAGCAGCAATAATTATAGACACAAATTATTTTAGTATTTATCTTATCTAACATCTSAGCATGTAATTGGAGGGCACCCAGACACGGCATTGATGATAAAGAAGCTTGAAATGCCATTGTATAAGTAAAAAACCAAACACATAAACACTCTGAATATYAGTTACGTAGAATTTAATGCTTCACACATCTTAAGGGGGTATTTTTTMACTGTTAAAGCACACAACTGAAGTCAGGACTCCTGAGTCCTATTCTGATGTGTGCATTGATCAGTCAAAATTTTGGTCATATAAACATAATTTTATGAATTTTATGAATGTATTAGGTTTAGGTTTAGGATCTGATGCCCAATTCTGTAAATTGGTAGGCACTTGTCTTTTTGCACATCTGAGAAATGAGGCTAATGTCATCAAACACTGTGAGAACATTTGAGATGCAAAGTACTGTATGTCCCTCATCATATGCAAGAATAACGATACATTTAAGAATATGACATTAAAAGCACAGTCGCCAGAACAAAGCAGTTGCCATAACAGCACTGGCTCTGTCCAGGTGCAYTTAGTGTCCTCAGAAATGCTAAAACCTCATTTAGCATCCATCTAGTTAATATTGTAGTGCTTTGCCATGGCAGAAMCTAGGTGGTGTTCTGTTTGGGAAAGACTGTTTTCTGAGGATAAAGTCCTTGTCGCTCTTCTAAATCTGTAAGTATGACAGCACACAAGCAAGCATGGTTATAGCAGAATCAGTGGGTGGTTTCAGTTGTTGATCTTAAGAAGTTAGAGATTAATAACATGAAAAATAATTCTGGTTATGAAAGATGGTGTTAGATTATGACACAGCATTGGTTTCAGCTCATGGGAAATCAATTCCTGGTGGAATAGAAAAGTTCACAGTCTCCCTAGAGTGCTTTTTTTTTTTTTTTAAGTTAGATTTACTAGAAAATAACATTTCAAAGAGACGGAGACTCATTTCAGAAAAAAACTGTGGGAAAAATAATCCCCAAACATATCATTTCAACATTCTCAAAATGTTTTTCTTTTGTTGACATATTTGTTTTGATGTTTCCAAAGCAAAATGCTTTTTTTTTTTTWTTTTTTTATTTTKAAATGGCACTGTTCATAAGAAACTGATTTACTTACCTTAAAAAAGAAAAAAAAGAAAAAAAAAAGGCATGCTCCCCCTCAAAAAGAAAAAAAAAGGCGTGCTCCCCCTCAATTTCAAAAGGCTCATTAACCTAAAAACTAGCAGGTCAAACTGAACAAAATGGTTTTGCCTTGGCCTATAATTATCATTTTTTATTTCATCATGAAATTAAAAAAAAATTCTGTTTCATTTAGATCAGAACTAAGTTTGCCACTCCTTAATTTTTGGCTTTGTTTCTGAACTGAAATAGAAACCAAAGGAAAAAAAACCTTTCTACTGAGGTGTAAATGTTTCTAGATCATGCTTTGGCTTAATCTGCTCTGTTTGTGATCAATAATCAAGCTAGGCCAAAACAAACTGACTTTAGAAATCCCATCATTAACAGAGATTGTGACTTTTTCTTACTTTCTCTAGACACCCTWTAGAGCTGTCTGGTGTAAGGAAAGCTTTATTTTATCTATGAGTGACATATTGAGCAGTACCCATGAATGAGACTGCACACTTCTGTTCAGAAACAGTGATGAAAAATAATGAGGATGGGGTGTAAAAACAGCGCAAACACACTCAGATGGAGCRAAGAGCTGGACTTCTTGGCTGGTCGTATAAATCTAAAGGGTTGCAGCCACATAGGCCACACAGTTATCAGTTAAATTTTCAAATAATAATTGCACTACTTCCCACAAGATTTTTGGCATGAAGATCTCTGAGGCCATCTTGCCAGAGGAGCACAAACAAGTAGTTAGATGAGCCCTGGGCTTACAAAATAACGTCTCAAGAGAAATAACATCTCTCTCCTCTCCTTCGCCATGTCCTCATCTCCCCAGTTTAGGGTGCAGCGTGTGACTGCATTTTTGTACATGTGTATTTTCCTGTATCTGCTGGGCTATTTTTGACTGTGGTGGATGTTTTCTGACCACCTGGAGTGCTGTGGTTGGCAGAGACAATTCTGTGAGCAATTTGCCGAATGGCCCCTAGTTTTGGGGGAGGAAGTAGCCTTACCTGAGCCTTCCCCACAAAAGTGCAAAGGGACACCACTGCAGCATTGTGTCTCCAAGAGAGCTGCTTAGCTCTACGGGAGGGCATCAGGGGTAGGCACCAGCCTCTGCGCAATGCAGAAAATCAGCCCAAAATGGTCTCGAAAGGCTCATCCTAAAGTGAAGGCGTGTTAACACGTTTGTAGGTTAGGCACTGCTTTAGTTTGTCAGGACTGACTTTTGGAAGGCTGCTAAGGCATGGTGATATATTGGGTTTTTCCAAGGCATTGAGTATTGGCAAGGCTGGGAAGGAGGACTAGACCAGCCGTGCATTTTCACAAGTCCTTCAGCTGCTGCCTTCTAATCCAGGAACGTAAGGCTGCCCAAGTGTAAATCCCACTCTAATAACAGAGCGGGGTTTGATCTCCTGCTAATAATAGCTCCACCTACTTGATATGAAGCACAACTCCTTGACATTTGTGAGGCCATCTGAGTGAGATGCAGTGGGAACCGAACACGCTGCAATAACAACGGTACTGACATTGCTGGTTTCATTTCAACTATTGCTAATCAGGGTCTCGGCAGCCTGCAACTGGGGTTTCTGCTGTGGCTAGAGCAGATTGCTCTCCCCCAAAACGAGTTCCCCGTCATCTTTTACCTCCCATTGCTAGAGATGCTGGCACAAAACGGCCTCTTGGACTTGGTTTGAAGGGGGACAACCTGCAGGGTAGAGAGGAATATTGACTCATATGCCGACCTTGCATTAGCATTGCAAAGCAACAAGCTTTGATTTCCCCATAAAGACCAGGCAAATTCCTCTTCTGAGCTCCCTCCTTTTCCCCGCTTCCTCCTTGCCCCGTCTGTCCCCTCCAGGAAAAAAAAATCTCACTTTGCCCCCAAAAGAGGCCAGGGGAGTGTTAAGGCTCCGCAGCTGTCGGCACGAGCAACGTCCGAGGCCGGCTCTGCCGAAACACGGTTACCTCCCCGCGACCTCCCTTTCCAGCGTGGATGGGAGATATTGGATGACTCTGTGAGTGCTGATGAAAGACAGGGGTGATAAATAGCATTTGAGCCATGTTTCTCCCCTCCTTCAGGCAGAATTTGAGAATCCCAGGTAGACGGCCTTGGCAGGGTGATTCACGACGTGCCGCGTACACATCGCTCCCTCCGAGGACGAAAGCTGACACTTCCAGGACGCTGACCTCGAGTCTGAGCACACTTCAAACGTTTCAGCACCTTCAGGAAAACTGCAATTAGAAGTTACCTCCCTGCATTTAACACCTAGGGACGAGCAAAACACATGACTGGGGAAGGAATGGATGAAAAACAAAGATTAAAGAAAAAAAAAAAGAGTAAAACCAAGTCATTATTGACACCAGTTGCACAAATTTGTGCTTTTTGGAAGCAGGTGGAAAAACTTTTGTAATGTCTCACACACTCACCTTGCATAGAAATACCACCCCATCCTCAAAAACAAAACAAATCCCCCCAAAAAAAAGGAAAAAAAAAGAAAAGATAAATCAGAGGTTTTGCACTTTGTGGAGGCAAGAAGGTGCTCGAAATCCTGCCTTCTGCCAAGCTCAGCTGCGTACCCAGCTCTCCCCGTGCTCCCCTCCTGTGTGGAGTACGAGCTGCAGACACCAGCAGCTGGGTGTAGGCAGGATCTCAGATATCATGGCAATATAAATAAATAGAGAAGGATGATATAAAATATACAGGCAGATCGAGGGGCTGATAACTAGATAGCCTGATAAGGTGATCAGGGCAACTGCACTTYGGCACATGCATAAACACGTGGGTTTTGCCCCTTACCCTAAGGGCAAAATACCCGGCACCCAACGTGACGCATGCTGGGCAAATGCAGCCAGAAGTGCTCCAAAAACTAGAGCAAAAATAATCCCTAGCTCGTGCAGCACATTTGGAGCAACAGCACTTTCTATAGGAAAATCTATGTGAATGAGGTCAGTATATTTTTCATACCTATTCAGCTGGGGAAACTGAGGCACTGAGAGGTGCTGAGCTTTGCCAGAGTTCGCCTGCTAAGACTACAGCCTAAAATCAGCTTTCCTCAATCCCATGTTGCATCTGCTCATTTTACTAGAATAAATTATTTTTAAACGTAGCTTTTTGAAGCATTTTGATGCACGCTGGCTGTCTCGTCAGCAAAAAGGGAGCYGTGGTGCGTGCTGTTGTGTGCTCTCCCCTCAGAAGCGATATAGCAGAATGTGGCTAGCAACATCTCACCTTTTTGTTTTCTGGTAGGTATTGATAAGTGGGGCAGATATAATTTGACCAGTGATGGTTGAGAATATTGCCTTAYCTGTAGTCACTTATTTAATTCAGCTTCTGGTACCAAGCAGTCAGCATTTTGCACTGTGTGGTATGGAGAGGAATGGTTATTTTCCAATAAATAGTACATTTTCACTAGGGACCAAAATCATTTGAAAATCCCAGTTGAATTTGCTGAAGAAATATGTGACCAAAATAAATAMAGGAAATGCTTTAAAGTCAGGGCATGCAGGTATTTTCAGGGTAAAATGTTTCCTTTGTGGAAATAACTAAACATTCTGATTTGACTTTTTTTAACCTGAAGGTTTTTTCATTTCAAAATGGCATTTTCTTTGAAGGATTGACCTCATTTAGAAAAAAAAAGACATAAAAAAGAAATAAAAATGTTTTATATGACTTCCAAACGATACTAAGCATTTCATTTTTGACTGAAGAAAATGTTTATGGCTGACCCAAGTGACTTTTTTGTTTGTTTCGTTRAAAACAAATGAAAACTTCCAAATCTGTATTTTGCTTTGCTTTCACTTTGTCTTTTTTTTTTTTTTTTTCTCCGCACTTATTATGCTTGGCCGCAGCACTGGAAAATACAGTAAATAATTACTCAAGTGAATCACTGCTGGTGACCTCTTTGAAAATGCTCTTGGTGATACAGCTCAAAAAATCGCCCACCTTTAACTTCTTTCCTTAGGTCTGAGCACTTGTTAATTAAGCATCACCACTCAGTGCGGAGGTAAAGGATATTATGGCGAAATGAACGCAAAATGTTGTGTGACCTGGCCAAAGATATCAGGATAATCAGTTTTCAGAGCAAGAAGAGAACCTGAGGTTTCTRGAGTGTTTCCTACTCAAACTAGGAGGCAGTTCTGCCTCGCTGATAGTAGTTATCTGTCCATGAGCAATGAGGTCAGTAGCCCCATCACTGCAGGGTCTAGGTGCTAAATCAGGAGAAGAAATAACATTTTTTTTCTATGGGTAAATGACAAGTTCCAAGTCCCGGTGATGTCTCACCTGGGACATTTCACAGAAGGTATAAATGCACCGGTGCAAAAACAAAACAAAATAAAACAAAACAGAACTTATGTGGATATGCAACTCAAATAAAAACCACAGCTTTGCCTTCCCCATCCTTGCGCCAAAACTATGTTGAGGTTTGAGAAAGCYGATTTATATTTTTGTGTTCACTCCTCCAAGGTAGGACAAGAGGCAGGATGTGCTGAAATACCCCAAAGGGCCTCCTGGTCTGGAGGGGTTTCCAGCGYGCTTCTGCAGAGCCCAGATCAGTTCTTGTTTGTGATAGAGGTTGGAGGTGGGGCTTCTCTTGCCGTATGAAACCTTCACCTCACCTCGACGTCCTCAGCTTAGAGGGGGTTTGAAGGCTGGCTCTTTACTGTGGGTGACTGACAGCGATCCTGGCTGGAGGATGTAAGAAGGGCAAAATAAAATCTGCACTCCTAACAACCAATTTTACAGCTGATCCCGGGCACTGTTGAGAGCCTTTCTGAGACTGAAGTGAGCTGCAAAACTGTCCGCTCTCACTGAAATGAGCTTGAATTTGAGAACTTGACCCTGATCCTGAAACAGAGCAGAGTTAGGCTGGAGGATAGGGACTGGCCGTGGGGGAGTCAGGGAGAAAGAAGCAAGACAATTTAATAGGAGAATTACAGGCTTTTATTTGCATTGTTTCTTTTCCCAAGCTCCAAGCTTTGCATAAAGCTGTCTTTGTTAAAACATGATGTCGGGCTATGGCATTGGATTGACAAAAAGGYATTTATACCGAGGTTTAATGCAGCCCAGAAACAAGGTGTAACTGCTTTAAATGAAAATCAAGGGGAGACAGCCTCYCAGGAGCCTCCAAGTTTAAACAAATTAGGAGAAGTGTTTCTCCAGTTAAATTGGAAAGGGTGTGCTGCGATCCAGAAGAATGGCCATGAGTTCGCTGTGTTCACACCRTCTTGGGTATTGTAAGGAGCTTTCTTGTGAAACTGTTTGCCAAACCAGGAGTCCTAAATTGAAATGTGTTGACAGAAAGAATCTTGTTCCTTATTTATAATTTAAATACATCTTGAGGCAGGTTATGAGATGATGCGAATAAGTCGCAATCCACCCTCCTTCCTTCTTCTCCGCATCCCGATGCTCTCCCCAGCGCTGCCCGGGGCTGCCAGAGCGCTCGGCTTTCTGCGTGCCAGCGCTGGGCACCGTCCCCTCGTCCTGCATTTCAGAGCGGCAGGAGGGTGCAGGGAACCTGGCAGGATCAGGCCCTTCACCTCATGCAATCCTCTGACCCTGAGGGAGCCCACACACAGATTCGTACCATAACAAGTAGCAAACAATTTCATTTCACTTGCAGGGAGGGAGACGAGCACTTTGAACCAAYGAGGCATTAAATCAGGCCTGCCAAATACACCTTGATGTGAGGACTTTATGCCAAGATCAGTCTATCTATCCATATAACCTTTTATATTCCAAGCTCTTCCCRCTTATCTATCTATCCATCTCTCTCTCTCTCTGTATATATCTTCCTTATTCCAAACTAAGTCTGTCTTTCTGTCTGTTAATCTGTCTACTTATTTTGAGGGCTGCCATCAGGATAGTGTCTATTATGGGGTTTTACTATGCTGGTAAGGACACATTGAAAACTTTTTAACAAAATAATAATTGCATGCAAATCAGGTTGGGACCCAGTTTAGCATGACAGTATGACTGAAATGAATTAAAAATTAGGTGTTTGGTAGCAGGTTGTATTGTGTAGTGGTCAGAGCAAGAATTTGGGGGCTTTGAGTTCGACTCCTGGCTTGGCTTCTGGTCTGCTGGGAGTTGTCTCCTCGCTTAGGTCTGTCCTGAATCCCTTGTAATCTCCCTCCTGCCCTCAGAAGGTGTTTCTCCTCCTTTTCACCTTTCCAGGCCTGCTGTGGGCGTCATAAGTTTCTGTTTTTGGCTCAGCAAAGTGACCTATGGGCTTTGTGGCATCTATAGGTGTTCTGCTTCTCCTCCCCTTCCCTCTTCTTTGTCCCCATGTTTTGCTTTCTGTATATAGTAAAACACACGCTTAGCTTACTTGGATTGTATTCACATGTATTAACTTCTACAGCCTGCAGCAAATGATGAAAACCCATCCTGGTACGGAAATAAAAGTAGCTGCACATTGGCTGGTAGAGGCAGAGGAAGAGCTTCAATGTACACAAGGAAATGGAACCTCTAATTTGCATAAGACTAGACTGTGCTAATTTGCTAAGTGAATAGATAGATGAAAAACAAAAACATGCCTCAAAGCTTGCATGCATGGTTTCTGCAGAAGCCAGTGCCCCAAAGGGGTCGGATCCCAATGAGAAGCCAACAGAGCTCACTGGCTTCTGCTGGAGCTGGTGCTGATCGATGGGTGCACAAAAAGCAAATGGTCACCGCTTGCATGAAATCACAACACTTGTATTTGAAGAGTAGCAGGGAGACACCTGGCACTAGTGATGATGTATCCAAGAACAAAGGCATGATTCCCCAAATCTCCAGAAACCTAGGATTAATGTTCACCACCTTTGCTGGTGAGGCACAGAGAGAGGCGGACAGGAACACGCTTTCATTTCCTCTCCTTTCCCAGTGAAGTGATTGCCACTTTCATAGACAAAACTTATATTTCCTGAGGGAAATGAAATCATTGGAAGTCTTCCCTCTTTGTTATCTATGAAGGAGACAGTCTTCAGGTCTGTACTCAAGAATCATAATCGTCTCCAGCAGCAAAGACAGAGAGACTTGGTATTTACCATYGCATGTACAAACACACAGTTATAACGTATACACACACACACACACACATATATATACATACATATATAGGTTAATATGCATATACATATTTATATAAATCTGACTGAGTAGATTTTCCATGTAGAATAAATACCTGGAATCCTCAGGATCAGACAGTTGGATGCAGTACACTTTTGCTAAGCATTTGCTATTTTCTCCACCAATTTGATTTATTTAACTAACAATAAGGAGTGATCTCAGAGCAAGAAAAAAATAATCATTTCTCGATGCGAAAAAGCTCTAAAATAATAAATGCCAAGGGCTCGCTGAGATGAAAGACCTGAGGTGGTTGTTCTGGAGGAAGGGAAGCTGCTTTGTGGAAGTGCAATAATATTTTCCTTGCCTTAAGACTATGAAGGCTTTTCTGTTCAAGCTTTCCCCTTGAGCTTTAGCAGGATACGGCCGTGTTATTACACCTTTGATAGTGCACAGCCAGGCGATAGCTGCATTAGCAGGTGTGTTAGGGGTTGCACTGGAACTTTACAGTCRGGGCTTGTTTTCAGGAATCCGTTTGATTATGTCTTTAAACAGTACAGCTAGGTGGCAAGAGGCAAGAGACTGCCGCAAACTGGTCCCTGTAGACAAGGTCCTGGGTGGTTCAGAAACACTGCAACTTTTCCAGACGGAGGCTATGTGAGCCCCCCAAGTTGCTAAGCTGGGTATCTACAAAAGTTWTTGCCATTGCTGCCTGCCTTTGGCCTGGCTTGCTGCTGGCTGACACCACTGAATGTGAATATAGTAGTCATGATTCTTCAAGTCTTGTTGAAAGGTGTCTAAATGCCTGCTGATGGACATGGTACTGGGACTTGCAGAATGGAAATAAATATAAAAATTTCCTAGAAAAATAGCAAATGCAGTATATAGTGTGAGAAGGAACTTGAGGGATGAGGGAAGTCAATCCATCTCTCTCACTTGACGGTGTTTGAAGACACGTTCAGTGATACTCCTTATGGGCTAGTATTTAACAGCAGTTCTTAAAACCTTCTTTTCCTGTGATTAATACACTTACCATTAGAAATAATTCATTTCATCTTGTCTGATGTCTCCCAAGGAAAAACACAAGACTTCATAGTATCCCTAAACCACCAATTACTTACATGGCAAGCCCGGGAGATCACAAGTCGCCCTTCAGGCAAACAGTCGTCCCCCTTTATGGAAAGTAACAATTTTATTTTTGGATAACTGAAAGTGGAGGACCATGAGTGAAGCACTCAATTTGTCAGAGAAATGCCGACCATTTTGTAGCTGAGAATGACTGTGAAGGCATCTCCTCTGCCAGCAAACCACAAGGGAAAAATACAGAACTATCAAAGTGGTTCATGAGCTGAGATATCATGCTGTGCGTGCTACTTTTCTACTAGGCATTGGCAGTCCTCTGGTTGTCTACCATACGGGATATCCAAAAGCAGTGAGATATGGGCTCTGAATGTGAGCATAGGCTGAGCTAGAACTAGAATCTTCTACAGGAAGGGATGTAAGACTTTGTTTTGTGGACAATTCTATGGGTTTTGCGTTAGATACTTCATATTTACCTATTTCATGAGCTATGCAAAAAAGATAACAGGTGTCTTTGCTCTCATCAACCCATCATATTAAAGAGTGCATGCATTTATATAAGTGACTTCTGTATGCCCAGGTTCTGTATGTCTCCTCTGGCAAGGAGCTCCTAAGGAGAGGTGGCCCTTGCTTGTGAAAACACTTGCTTGTTTTCCTGGATATGGTAGTGTTGYGTTATCCTTCTTGTCATGATGTAAGCATGTGCTGGAGGCAGTGGGAAAAGCCTATTCTACTGATTTTAATATATTATATTACTGGCATCCTGTCTGTTTTTTTTTGAAATAACTCCCTAATTACCTACTGACCACAACAGGGATCGGTAGAACTGTAACCCCTTTTGTAGCATCTTATTCAGAATCTCCTTCAAGTTCTGAGGAAAATCCAACATGGAACTGGATGGGAATTTATTTCTCTGCATGGCCTGTTCCTCACTGAGTGGAGACTCCCCTCCCTTTGAGACTTCCTTACTGTCTGAAGCTGATTATATTATTTTTTTCATTGCCCGGCATCTATTCTATTCCACCTCTTAATATGAATTGCGAGTCCTCTTTTGTGTGATCYTTCTCTCCTTTCTTTGGTCTTTCTTCCTTCAGGGGTGGCTCCCAACACGAAAGCTACTGAAAGGTCTCATGCGTCTCTGGCTCAACCACTGTTATATATGTATATATAGGTATGTTGGAGTATTTGGAATAAGTGTTTGGGGCGGGGGGTTGACTGGCTCTATCATCGGCCCACTTCAGGGTACAGTTGCTGAGCTGTGTCCCTGGAGGCTGAATATGCCGGGGCAATGAGCGCTTGTGGAAACAGCCGCTGATTCTCCATCTATTTCCCTGGTTCTTGTCATACCTTCTTGGAAATCTCAGAGGGTTCAATGCCTGCACACCCAACGTTGTATCCCTTCTCCAAAACATTTCTACCTACTCCAGGCTTCCACAAGCTCTTGCTGAGGCACCCAGTTTGGCAGAGTCCTCTAAGCCATTTTGTAGATCTTAATGATTGCACAGCCCTCATTTTGAAGGCTCCCCGGTGTTTGCTTCAGGTATGCCAAAAAGCGAGGGTGCGGTACAGGCTTCGGTTAGTTGGCACCCACTGACTTGAGTCAGTATTTTCAAGCCTTCAGTTTTGCAGACGGTGGAACCTGGAATGCTGGCTTCACTCACGATCCTCCTCCTCCTCCTTCCTCCTTTCATCAAGGTGGCTGATGCACGAGCATACAGAATGCTGATGGGAGCAGCTGTGATAGAGACCACCTTGGCTGGCAAGGTGAGACCTGAGTGGGAGCAGAAGCAAGACCCAGATGGCGAAAACAGCCTAGTGCTTCCTCACACCATAAGAAGGGATGCTGGGCCAAGCAAGGCACTCAGCTCTAATAGTGGACTGTGAGCTTGAATCATACCACTTGGCCAAGCATGATATGATAACTATCTAGAGCTGTCTACATACGTACCAGGTTATCTTGGCGATACAAAGTGTGGAAACAACAGTAATGAGATAATACAATGCCATGGCTATGTATTGTAACAACTAGTTATGGGGCAAAATTGAGTTCAGGCTGAACTTATGCATCAGAAAGAACCTTCCTTACTGTGAGACCTTGTAGAGGGTGAAGCAGTTGTCATAGCAAAGCGGAAAATCTATCATGGTGCTGCTAATATGGAGCATTTAAGGCTGGACTGAATATGAGGGAACATACCAATCCCACCTTGTCAGCCTGCCTGATCCAGCCTGCCTTTCTCCCCTTTCCAAAATATTATATCTCACCTGAGATCACGCAGATCGCAGTGACAATAGATTGGAGAGACCATATAACCTGGCCTCCAACCAAGGCAGGATTCTTCCACCTGCCCTGCCTATACCACACACAACAAAGAGATGGCTGTTAGTTCATGATCACTTTTCCCCCCGTTTTTTAATCCTGGAGTAAACACTACAGCTACAGAAAGGATGGTATGCAGAYGTGGGGCTAGGCCTGGTTCCCACTGCAATGGTAGGAATGGGAATTCCACTGCAGGCTAAGGGGAAGGGAGAGCCCTCCAAGCGAATGTAATGTGGGAGGTCTAATTCCTGCCATCCCAGGCCTGATTTGTAGGCAACAGACTATTCCACTGGCTTTCACGATGGCTTTTATATCTTAGGTTTGTTGGGTTTTTTTAACATGAAAGCAGGAGTGTGTGGATTTTGCAGGTAAATTATAATGAAAGCTGATGGGTGCTTGTGTAGGCTTGTAGAGGTTTGTGCGCAGAAAGCAAGTAGGAGCTGGAGGGAATAGCTGAATGCCCAGGGAAGGTTTAATTAGCATATAGTGAAAAATCTAAAGGTTATACCTAGCTCCAATTCAGTGAAACACAAAAAAAAGACTGTTCTCAGAACATACCCTAGCAGCAAACCATGTCACACCTGATGCAATGTTTTCCTTTTGGGCCACCCACCTCCAGGACATGATTATGCAGTGAGAAAGCAGCAATGCTTTGCACTTTCTGTTATCATGGTCCTTCTTAATTATACATGTGTAAGCGTTCAGACATGGCTGCAACGAGCATGGTACACATCCAGAGGAAGCGAGATTCATGTGAAAATCTCCTAATGCTTGGCAAGTGTTTATTAACTCAGTCTCCCAACATGAGGAAAAGTATGTCGAAACTCATTTTCAGAATTAATTTAAGAAAACAAACTTAAGCAAGCAAAGTGACTTGCTCAAAGCCAAAGAGCTCTTTGGTGTGRAAGAGCTTGCCTTAAAAACCCAGAATAAGAGATTCTGTCCTTCATCTGTTCACTTGAGGTCGTGTTCCCATGTTGCTCTGTTTCTACAGAGACTTGAACAGAGGGGTCCCACTCTGTGACTTAGGAGCTTGGTCCAAGTCCAGAGAACTGTGTTTCCATGATTACTCCTCCTTTACGTAAAATGGCCCTTGTACAGGCTCATCTTGCTGAGCCGTTTGGTGCTGTTCCTGCATCTGACTGCTACCACAGGGTAGGACTGCTGGATCACTTTTCCACTCTGTAAGAAGATGCACTTTCTTAGGATGTGTGGAGGCCTGGCTAATTTCAATAAGTCGTCTGCTTGAACAAGAGCTACAAGCTTAGATCTACGGAATGAATATTAGCATTAATATTCATTGCAGTAGTGTGTAGAATTCCTAATCAGTGATCGATGCTCTAATGCCAGGAAACAGTAACTGTCCTCAACAATCTCAGACCTAGATACACCAAGGTGTAACTTCCAGTTATCTGCTGGCTTCCATAGATTTTAAAGAGAATTCGTAAGTTGGGAACAAAAGTAGCTTCTCAGACCTTGGCCTAAATCTTTGCAATACAACACCCTTCCTCCTGTCCTTYCTTTTGTCTCAGTACAAAACTACTCTCCATGTCAAAAGCTCTCCAGATGAGAACCAGTGATCCCATGCATGCTTCATATTTCAGGATCAAGGTCTCTATTAATGACAAGGCTCAACAATGGGACAAGACCTACAAAGAGAGGGAGAAGGAGGTGCCAAGGGTTTCTTGTGATTATGCGGTTAGTGTGTGTTTCTCCAGTCTGCAATAAAAAGGGAAAGAAAACCAGCTAGACTACAACAGGCATCCTTGTGTGGCCTCCAAACTGCAGCATCATTCACAGGCTCACTTGGAAACCCTTGCGAAGTTTTATTAACATCTACTTCTCCATGAATACCCATACTTCATGCGCAGAAACTCAGCTTCACCTCCCTCTTCTACCTTTTTTCTTCCTTGTGTGTATGCTGATTCTGTCCTTTTCTTTCTCTTTTCTCGTGGTTGCCTAGTAGCTAGTAGTTCACATTCTGCCTTATCAGATTGTGCCTAGTTACAATCTTTCTGTATGTGCCAAGGATAATACACTGTAAGAGCATATGGAATWTTTTAGTGGGCATTGTTATTTTTTTTCCCTCTTTTTGCATTTTTTTAGTTTTAATCCTTGCATATATTTATTGCCATTCATATTGTCTTTTGTCTCTGACAAAAGCTGACATCCACAGCCTGAGAGCTATCAAAAGAATTATGCAACCTGAGGAAGGCAGTTTGATGTTTTGGGGGCACTTTTCAGCAAAAAAATGAAAAAAAAAAAGATTGCATCCACTCTGAAGTGAATTCATCCCTCCTTACTCTGAGCATCTGGCTAAGAAGCCTGTGTTCAGACCATGTAACATTTGAATGGCCATTTGGAGCGGCCAATGTTCTCCCCAGCGGCAGTAGAGAACCAGCTAATGTAGCCTCTGAAGTTCAGGTTGTGCAGCGTTTCTAGAAAGAGCCATGTATGTAGAGTGCTCTTCTGGTTCTGTTCTACCGCACTGGCTTTATTTGATGGGACAAAAGGGAAAGACAATGATTATTCTTGATTCCAGCTGAACTCTTCCTTAAGCAGCGGCAAAGGAAAGCATGCTGCTTTTGGCAGCACGTGACACACGAGCTAAATGAGTGGTGCAGGGTTGACTGTTGCTGGGCTCTTTGCAAAGTTGTTCTGATCTGCAGTGTGGGTGCACATCAGTATTTCACAGCTAGGGTGTGAGGAAAGGGGAGTCAGCTACATTTCTCTCGTTAACCTAACAAGGCTCCCTATCCTACGGAAATTTGGCTTATGAGATCATGTTCTGTGCAGGGATGTATGTGTGTGTCTGTCTGCCTGGTAACTTTAGAAGCCATTAACCAAATTCAATCAAATTTGACAGCAGGGTTACAGATGTAAAGATATGCAGGTTTGGTAAGTTGTAGGAAAACAGATAACTGGCTGGAGTTGGAGGTTTTGTTGAAAGAAAGGCAGCAGTATGAGGTCTGTCCTTGTTAGACATTAAAGAATCCACACAGGAATGACGTTATAAATGCCTTACCTGTAGGAAAAAACTTTAAGAAGTTTATGCCATATCAGACACCACAGAATTCATTGCTTACTTGAGTTTTCTCTGTGGCATCTAATAAGTTACCCAGGTTTAACTAAATAGTTTTTTCTTTCTTCCTTTCTTTCTTTTGCTTGCTTTCTCTCTCCCTTTTTTTCTCTTTCCTTCTTTCTTTCCTTCTTTTATATTTCCTTACTCCTTTCCTTTCCTTTCCTTTCCTTTCCTTTCCTTTCCTTTCCTTTCCTTTCCTTTCCTTTCCTTTCCTTTCCTTTCCTTTCCTTTCCTTTCCTT
>NW_028185038.1:15558089-15564477 GCF_003343005.1 Rhea americana | reverse complement strand
TCCTTTCCTTTCCTTTCCTTTCCTTTCCTTTCCTTTCCTTTCCTTTCCTTTCCTTTCCTTTCCTTTCCTTTCCTTTCCTTTCCTTTCCTTTCCACAGGGGAGCTCCTACTGCAGCCTGAGCAGTATTCTATTAGAAGACAGTCAACCATAAGATAAAAATCTGCTGTTGACAAGCTCCATGAGATCTGCTGTCCACTTGCTATTTTTTCCTTCTTCCAATGTCTTGGAAAGGGAGTTCCAGAGGCTGGAATAAACACTTATCAGCTTATTATTTGAGGTAAATCTAATCAGCGGGTGATCTATCATAATGATATTTCTCTGAACATAAGAAGAAAAAACYCTAGGGACGTATGATGGTAAGTTTCCCACTCACAAACAAACCTGAGTGAGACCTATTGGTTCCAAGCAGGAATGATCATCGTGGTCGTACCCTGTCACATATCTCACAGGTAAGCTCACATCTCCTTGTGGGTAGGTTAATACTGTTTCTCATTATTAATATGGCTCCGTAGGTGTGCCAGGCCCTTTCCAGACTAATTAAATAAAAGGTCTCTGCCCCAAGGAACTAACCCAGCAAGAGATGACAATAAACAACAAGAGGAAGAGGGTTACGCAAGTGAAAGATCATGAGATATATCTCATGTTGTACGAGTATGTTGGGCCAAATCCTCAAGTAATTACATAAAGCCCAATTTTGCCAAGTTGTTCATTGTTAAGTTACTCCACCCTCGTATAAGAAATCCCATTGAATTCACTTAATGAGAAAAAAAAAAAACACAGCACTGTACTGAAATATTAAGAATCAAACCTACTGGAAGGTGCAACTCAAGTTGAGGGGTCTGGTCATGAAGACAGGGAGCACTTAGCAGGAGATAAGGAGTACAGCTGAGCTTTGAGTTCTTCTCTAGGCAATATGTGGACATTTGTTTTATTCAGAATTTTAACAAGGCAGAACAAAGCACTCAGGTTCTCTTGAAATTAGTTCTTCACTTCTCAAGTGAATTGCAGATTTGGTAATTATGACCAGATCTTATAAGGCACTTAGGAATGAATGGGAGACAAGTGTTCTTGACAATCTGGCTTCATAGTTTTAAAACTGGATCTTCTGCATAAGCTATCAATTCCTATCTCACTCTCAGAAAGACCTTGTCTGAGAGGTTCCCTCCTTATTGAAGCCACAATGACTCACACACTTACAGTTGACATTCAAGGAACAAAGAAGTCTTCAATATCTGTCTTGATATTCATGTGGGTTCCTATGGATGCCAAAATGGCAAGTCACAATCTGCCTTGCTTTAAGCTTGGAGAGAGAGGGGTTGATGCCATAAAGATAAAAAGGAGGTCCAGATTCCACTGACGTTTTCCTGCTTGAATGTAGGGTTTTGGGATAATTCCCAGCTCTAGTTCCAAGGAAATCTCATAACTTTCAGATGCAAGTCTCAGGCTATCTAGGAAGTGAACGTTCATGTACCAAGAGAACCTAGATCTGTGACAAGCAATGGCATTGGTGCTGGCAGTTTTTTTTTCATTGGATCCAGGCCATACACAGCTGAAATATAATTCTGAGAAATGGGCAAACAACCGCRGGGAGGGAATGATTAGGAATGGGACTATGTTCATGTAGGTAGGTTGAAAGCAAAGAAAACTTTGTCTGTTTTGGCTCTGAAGCCATGTGAAGTAGAGGACGGTAGAGAGAAGAGCTCAGACGCTAGCTCACCTCCTTCTTTCCCTGGGGCAAATGACTCTTTTCAGTTAGGAATGGATACATAATGAAAGAGCCAGCTCTGTAGCTGTCATGATGCAAAACCTGGAAGTGCCTGTTTCAGAATGCTGCTTAAGCATAAACAACGTAAGCATAAGACCGCATGAGAGCACGGAGAATGATCATGAACCCAAAATTTGTTAAACTACATCTAGAGGACCCCCATTTTGCCCGAGTGTTGATAATCAGGGTTCTTTCCGGGATTTGTTGGGTTCAGGCATTCCCAGAGGACTAGCTGCTCTCTCTGGGCAAGGTGAGAAGGATTCTGTGACTTCGTGGTTCACTTCCAGCCAAGAGTTCACAGCAAGGGAGTAGCAGCGCATCAGGGACCCTAGGAAGAAGTTTGAGCTAATGTGGCACCCTGTGAAAGCTTTGGACTTGTATTCATCAGTCCACCGTCACCACCTGTCCCAGATGCTGACCAATGCTGTTCAGCCACATCCTGCCCAAACAGGGTATATAAACCYGCAGGAGGAACAGATGGACATCTGTGTGGTGGCATCAGAGGCTTGAGTTATTTTAGTCTCCTGTTTGTGCTGTCCATCAGAAATGGTATAACCTGCTGGCTCAAGCAGGAGACTTGGAAAGGAAATTGATACAGAACAGTTAATATAACACCAGCCTTTTTCACTGAGGATGAGCCAGTCACTTTTGAGCAACGCAAGAAATCCACTCCAGCTGAAGAGCATATGCTTCTTTTCTCTTTACAGCAAAGCTCCCATTTCAGGCACAGGTATTATTTGTTTCTCGAAATGCCCTTTCCTGTGTCTGCTTCCCTGACCTGATCATCTGAGAGCCCTGAGAGTGCTAGTTATCCCTTCCTCCTATTGTTTGTTCTCAAAAACAGTTTGGAAGTGCTCTCTCTCTCTGTGTGTGCTTGTGTGTGTGTGTGTTTATTTTGCTTCTACTGCTAGTTGTTGGTGTTTTTTCTTTTTTTTTCCAGGCATATATGTACACAAATGCAACAAAGAAATCAGAAGGGGAACTGCGGCATGCAAATCTGTCAACGTGCTAGTCCGTTAGTGTATTGCTACAAGCGAAACAGCAGCAGGCTAGGGAGAAAGAGGAAGTACCAGGTGCTAAAAGGACAACCATACAGTTTTTGGTATCACATACCAGACAGGTTCTTCCCTCTTGGAAAAGTATACTTGCTCTCTCCCCCTTATGGACACAGGAAACTGGGAGGAACCTCTTGAGTCTCTAAGTCCTCTCTCTTTCCTCTTCCAGTCTCTTTCACAAGCTGRACAAGGTTTGTGGTGAAGGAAATTTCTTGCATATTTTTGCCCCTATTGTACTAACTGTTCTGGTCCTTCATTCTTTCTTTCATCCATTTTTCAGCCTGCCTTTATTTAGTTTTAATTTAGTTTATGTATGTTTATTTATATTTAGTTTTAGCTTATGGTATTTGTTGTGCCAATACTGTCTTACAGTTCAAATAGTTCTTTTCTCTTCTCCTGAAGTATTTACTCTCCTGATGTATTTATATAATCAGCCCTGTCCCTTCTTAGTCTCTGCTTTATTCTGCTAAATAAGCCAAGCCATTTAGTCTCTTCTCATGATGTGGGTTCATGAGTTCCTAACCCATCCTGGTAGCCCTGCTTTCTACTCTGTGTTCACCTCTCTCATATACAGTTGACTAGGATTATTCTCTATTTTGGAATTTCTATAGTGCTTTGAAGGATGTTCTCCACGTGCTTTGTGCAGCTCAAGACAAAAATATCCCTATCCTTATTGGAAATATCTTGTCAGTCACATTTTTGACAGTCATGCCATGTGTTCTTTTCTGATAGCTTACTGGTGTACTCCACTTTTCTAACATTTTTCGGTGGAGGAGCTCCAAAAAGTCTTATTAGTGCATCCCATCTAGCCTTGAATGTCTGTAGGCTYGGTGTCCACCCTAGAGTCTATGGCTCCTCTATAGGCACCAGCGAGAAAAGAGGCATCATACTCTAAGTGTTTAAAATAGACACCTCCAGAAGACGATTTATCTACTTTCCCTCCTTGACTAAAGACGGAATTTGGCCAGCTATCTTGGACTACATGTTCAGCTTAGCTGAAGTTGAGTAAGASGAGGCACCTTTTCAGTACTGAACCTTCAGTTCTCAAGGACATGTAATTCATCTTGTACAATAACTTGATGCTCCTGTGCATTGGTGACAATATCTCCTGAATTTGTGTTATGAGCAAATTTTAATAAAACTCTTCTACTTCTTGTGACAAGAATTTTTGGAGAAATATTAAATAAAATCAGTCCCCAAACTGATTCTTGAAGAACTGCAGTCATAACTTCCTTCCAGCTCAATACTTTCTCTCTTGACACTATCTGTTGTCATTTCCTTTTTAGTCACTCCTTTTTCCATCCTCAAATGTTTCTCCTAATCTTCATACTCTACAGCATAATAATTTCCCATGAGGCACCRTAACAAATGCTTTCCTGAAGTCCAGATAGATTAGATCTGCTGTATTTCCTTTCATTAGAAAATCAGTGATCTTATCAAAGAAACTATCAGGTCAGTTCAGAATGATATATATCTGTCAGAAAACATACTATATTTTATTGCAATTTTCATTTACATCATGTCTTTAATTACTCTTTACTGCTGAATGTGTTCCAAATGCTGGCTTATTGCTGATGCCARCCTGTGCTGTATGGATCAGCTTCTTCTCCCCCATTCCTTCTAAAACACAGGACCTTATTTTGCTGTTCTCCAGTTATGATCTGTGACTTGATAGAAGTCCTAAAATTGCTCACCATCAGATTTTGTGGCTATGTTTAGACAAGTAAGGAAAATGGTCATTCTCATGGCTATTAAGTGGTCATGGCTCATTCTCTGACCCTGGTGTAGCATGACAAGGCATGGCTTTGACACACCTCAGCTCTACCCCTGACATCCTCCCCAGCACTCTGTTTTTCAGAATAGTGGTTTCATTGGTGCTTTGCATTGGGAAAGATGCCTGGCACATGCTATCATCTCCTGAACCATGTCTCACCATACCAGTAAGACTGTCAGATGGTAGAGGACAAAACTCTTCTAATGACTAGGCTAACAGAAGGGTAATCACATGCCCTGTTCTTGTTTAATATACATATATAGGTATATATAATATAGTACAGGCAAAACTAATGAGTCTCTGCGCTCCCTTTTTTTTTCCTCAGATCTCTGTAGGGAGATTGTTTGTTTTCTCCTTGAGCTGGCAGCAATTTCAGGAAGGTACTTTCTACTCCCATTCACTTTCCCATTAGCCTTTTTGCCTCTAAGCCCATGTTCAATATTAGCATCCTTTACTGGAAACTTCTGTGATTTGTTTGAATTTCATTTGCAAATTCTGACTTGGTTTGACTTATGGCAATTTTTCTGCTTGGCGCATTTGCTTCAGCCATCTTATTTCAGTTGTGAAGAAGTTTAGCACCTCACGCAGAATGGGGTCGGGTTGTCTATCTCCCTCCACTGCATACAGCTGAACYGAAACATTGATCTCAGTGCCTGCCCTTCAGAAGGTTAAAGCTGAGAGAGATGAGTCTCATCCTGTGTTCATTTTTCTCTTTATCTTTCTCACTCTTATTCTGCTTATTCTAACCTACCAACAGGCACACTGTACACTGTAAGTCAGATCTTCAGCTGCTGTAAATCTGAAGCCAGCTCCATTCACTTGACAGCGATTTTCATCAGCAGAGACCTGTGCGTGCAGCTTTCCCTGGCGAACCAGGGTGAGAACAGCTTGATGCCATCTTTTCCTACGCAAGTCAGACACAGATGGGATTGTTGCTGCTATGCAAAGATTTTTCTTCCCCACCCTTGTGACGTGAAGTATGAGACTGTGCATTTCAGCTACTCTTTGGATATAGGCAATCATTTCTTAACTTGCCCTGGAGGGGCACGCRCAAAAACGAGGAGAAGGGAAAGAAAAAAAAAAAAAGAGAGCTTGTGGAATTGATTGGAAGAGAGATGCATCTTGTTCAAACTAGAAGTGAAAATATATTCCAAAGGAGAAATCATTAGCATTTTCATTAAATGCCAAAGAGTGTGACTATTAGACCTACCTCAGGCAACCCTGGGGTTGAAAACTTTTCAACAAGATTTAATTGATCCAGATGGATTCAAGTTGTTTTTGTTTTTTACCCCTTCCACCCTTCTACCCCCTGCTTAAATCTCTACACTCCATCACATGTGAGAAAACCCCAAACTGAACAAAATTAAAATAAATAAACAACGCCTTCAGCCCACGCCCCAGAATGAAAACTGCAGTGTAATATGAAATATGTCCTGATTGTCTTGTTATGGAGCCCAGTGACTCACTAACTGTTACAACTGGGGTTAGATAAAATAAAAGGATTATAATTAAGTAGGCAGCAGTAGGATGTTAATTGGGCAGACAGAGGGAACCAGGCTCATTACAGGTCCGGATGTGCCGGGTTCATAGAATCATAGAATCAGTAAGGTTGGAAGGGACCTCTGGAGATCATCTAGTCCAACCTCCCTGCTCAGCAGGGTCACCTACAGCATGGTAGACAGGGTTGCATCCAGGCAGGCCTTGAAGATCTCCAGAGAAGGAGACTCCACCACCTCTCCGGGCAACCTGTGCCAGTGCTCCGTCACTCTCACAGGGAAGAAATTCCCCCTCACA
>NW_028185038.1:15489509-15557701 GCF_003343005.1 Rhea americana | reverse complement strand
TTGGCCTTCTTGGACACAAGGGCACATTGCTGGCTCATGGTCAACTTGTCATCCACCAGCACTCCCAGGTCCTTCTCTGCAGAGCTGCTCTCCAGCAGGTCAGCCCCCACCTTGTACTGGTGCCTAGGGTTATTTCTCGCTAGGTGCAGGACTCTGCACTTGCCCTTGTTGAACCTCASGAGGTTCCTCTCTGCCCAACTCTCCAGCCTGTCCAGGTCTTTCTGAATGGCAGCACAGCCCTCAGGTGTCAGCCACTCCTCCTAGCTTGGTATCATCACCAAACTTGCTGAGGAGGCACTCTGTCCCCTCATCCAGGTCATTGATGAAGAAGTTGARCAGGATAGGACCCAGTACTGAGCCCTGGGGGATGCCACTAGCCACGGGCCTCCAACTGGACTCCACGCACAACYCTCTGCCTTTCAGCCAGTTCTCAATCCACCTCACTGTCCACTTGTCTAACCCACACTTCCTGAGCTTCTCTAGGAGRATGYYATGGGAGACAGTGTCMAAAGCCTTGCTGAAGTCAAGGTACACAACGTCCACTGCTCTCCCCTCATCTACCCAGCCAGTCATGCCATCCTAGAAGGCTATCAGATAGGTTAAGCAGGATTTCCCCTTGGTGAATCCATGCTGGCTACTCCTGATCATCTTCTTTTCCTCCATATGTCTGGAGATGACATCCAGAAGGAGCTGTTCCATCACCTTTCCAGGGATGGAGGTGAGACTGACTGGCCTGTAGTTGCCTGGGTCCTCCTTCTTGCCATTTTTGMAGACTGGAGTGACACTGGCTTTCTTCCARTCCTCAGGCACCTCTACGGTTCTCCAGGACCTTTCAAAGATGATGGAGAGCGGCCTGGCAACCACATCCGCCAGCTCCCTCAGTACCCGTGGGTGCATGCCATCCTGGCCCATGGATTTGTGGATGTCTAGCCTGCCCAGAAGGTCTCTAATSCYATCCTCCTCAACCAAAGGAAAGTCTTCCCTTCTCCAGACTTTCTCCCTCACGTTCAGGCCATGGGATTCATGGGGGCTGCCCTCAGCGGCGAAGACTGAAGCAAAGAAGGCATTCAGTAATTCTGCCTTCTCTGTATCCCTTGTCACCAGGSCCCCCGCCCCACTCAGTAGTTCAGTTTTCCTTGGCTCTTGGAGGCTTGTCAGGGATGTGTGGACACTTGGCTCTAGTAGGTGTTTTGCAGAAGAGGGTCTTTAACAAAATAAAAGGGTTCAGTTTTGCTAAGCTACGTAGGTCAGTACCTGTCTCAAACACATTGAGAGTGGGGAGGGGCCCAGCTCCTGTTTGCTTTTCTGTAGAGGTTCCTCAAAAACAAAGTTCCATGATGATGTGAAAATGGGTGGCAAAGTATTTGCTCACTAGTCCTGATCAAGGGAAACTGCAKGCTCCTTACAGCTGTTATCGGAGGGTTAGGCAGTAGTTTTAGGTGGATTTCAGCCCCGACCATGGAAGGGGCTCTGGGCTCTGAGAGACAAATTGTCTTCTTCCTCAGCCTGCAAACAGAGTTGGAAGGTTTTACATTCTCTGTAGGAGACTGGGATTTCCAACAGGTGTTGGAAAGCTGTCACTCTAGCAGTGCCTCGATGTTCTCTCCATCAATGTCTTACAGATTTGTCCATCAGTGTGTTCACTAGACCCAGAAATGTGATGACAGAAAGAGAGATAACTTCCAAGGGTTTCAAGTGACCCTCTTTCCCCYGAAAAGAAGTCTGAAACAACCCTCTGGACTCAGAACAAAACCTTGCTGGGGTGACGGTTGGTAGGGCTGGATCAGGTACCATCCTCCATGACAGGARGGAGCAGGGGGCTTTAACAGTGATGGGAGAGAGGACAACAGTTCAGAGGCACATGACTGTAACATTTAGCCTACATACTTGGCACAGTGGCAAGAGTGTTTTAAAAGGCTGGGTACAAGGTCTTATAGCAAGTAGGCGGGTTGGGTCTTCCTATACCCACCACCCCAGTAGAGCTGTTTATTTTTTTCTCACGTTCCCAACCTGCTGCTTAGCCTGYTAGAGGAAAATGACCAAAAAGGTAATTCTGTTAGCATCTCCTGTGTGTTCAGTGTCTCATGTCCAGCAGCCTGTATGAGCAGGCCCAAAGCTAGGTGGACTGTATTTCACGTTTCACATGTCARCACGCCAGAGTGCTGCCACAAATGGTCTATGGCTAGTGGAGTGCTTCTTATGTAATCCTGTGTAAGTCATCTGCATGTGTGCAAAGCACCTAATGCTTCAGTATGGGCTAGCTCGATACCTGAGTAATTATCTGAAGGAGCCCTGAACACYGTCATGATTAACTATCGGGAGTCTGGACCTGAGATAAACTTTGTTAAAAAGTCATTGCTGGAACGGGCTCCAGAAGTCAGCTGGAGCTGTGACCACACCACTGGAGTATCCTGGAGGAAGAAGTGCAACAAGTTCTCCATAATGAGAATTTTGGTAGGATGGACTATGTTGTCCCCCAGCCTGGAGTTTTGCMGGGAAGTAGGTGCCTACATGTACCGCTCTTGTGATGGAATTGGTGGCTGGCTACGGGCAAGGCTGTGCTCTAAACCTTCTCCCCTGAATCAGCCACAGGTCTGTCCTCGTTTCCTCCTACTTCTCCATCCGTCTGTATCTACCTGTTGTCACTTGTGTGACACTTAACTCTGGAAATGCCCTAGGGCTGGCATCCCCTTTTTGTTCTGTGCTTTTACAGCCTCTTGCACAATGAGCTGTGTAGTAACACGGCCAAAGAACAATTGCTAAAGGTGAAAGATTGCCAGGTTATAGATGGCAAAACCGATCCGCAGGTCTGGCTGTGTAATAGAATAACAGCAACAAATTCATAATAATAAATAATAGCAGGAATAATGAATGAGTGTATTCAAATATGAGCTAGCTGCTAGATCTCGCCACTTGCCTTTTCTGCAGCTCCAATAAAACTCATTCTCCCTGTTGAACATGTATTTGCCTGCACTGACAACGTGCTAATTCTGTTCCTCACATTTTTTTACATTTGCCTTGCTGTATCTTTCTCAGTTTAAAAAAAAAGTAGAAGAAATAAAAATCAAATCACATGGCATCAAAGAGCTACATCAGGAGGTCATTGCATCAAATGCTGCCGCTAGTTTAATAAAGGAACTGACTAATACACTCATTAGTGGTGCTCGTTGCTAATGCCCGATCAGATAATGGAATCAAAATGTCATGTTTTAGGGTGTAATCAGGTTCCCTGCAGGTGCTGGGATGGAATTGCCCCATAGGTACAGCATTACACAGTTAACTAGGTGTGTTACCTGATGGGGTTGTTTCAGCTTCCCAAGCCTGCAGGTAGGAAGAGATGAGCAGGACTGTCAGCACGGCTGGTAGGAATAGGAGTCAGGCTGCAAACAAGGGAAAGCAGCAAAGGTGACCTGGGTTGAGGGGGATAGAAGGAGCTGAGAACAAGTGGCAGGTCGCAAGCAACCTATGGGGCCAGATAGGTCAAGGTAGTTGCGTGGAGGTGCTGGGCTGGCTGCTTGGGAGGATACGTCAACCTTCAGACGAGCAGCTCCTGGGTTTGCTAAGTGCTGGTGGGTGTATGCAGAGAAGTACACGGAAGCAAGGCTCTTGGGAAAGGCTTGGTGCCTCCCTGGCTTTTGGAAGGTAGAGCAGAAAAGACTAGTATGGATACAAATGCCCTGTATATGGAGTCAGAGACACAGGGGACCTGTTAGACCAGCCCAAGCTGGGACACCAGGCTGCTTTTGGTCTAGCCTAATTGCAAAGCCCTCAGCTAGCAGATAGCAAGGAGAAGGAAGGCATCTTGCTGCCTTGAGTCTGCAGGATCACCTACAGAAGGCTCTTAGTCTCCACTGTCCTCAGTGTACTGAAATCACAATTTCATTCTGCACGGACGCTGGACAAGTGTGTCAGAAGCCCCACACCAGCTTCTTCTTCCCCATTTCAAGTATCTGCCTTCTAAGTTTCCAGCAAGTGGCTAAGTCCAAAGAAGTTAGCGACATTCTTCTTAGTTACCATTTTTCCTTTATTTATTTATTTATTTTCATTTCCAGAAAAAAATGAAAACACATTAAAAAATTCAAACTCGACCCCAGTCTAATCAATGCTACCAGACTTTGAGTAAACTGGGCTGAATGACAGGAGTTTTCCAGAGGAATTTGTTCTGTATGGAAGTTAACTTTAAACGCTTTTCTTCATTGCCAGATGATTTAATCCTGGATGAGCCAATGAAAGACAAAGCACTTCAGAGACACTCAAATTACTTCCCAAGTTGCTCACAGTATGTTCTGCTGAGACAACACCAGGCTAAAGACTTCAGTGGGATTAGCAGTAAAGCAAAGTTTTGTCTAACTGTAGTATTTTAGATTGTCTTCCAGTCTTTATTTCTTTTTATTTTTCTCCATCTTGCTCCCAGTTTCATAAAAATGAAAACTTGTGAGTCAACAACAACCCCTCCTGTCTAACATCATGCAATGCTTTCTATTTGTCCTCTTCTTCCTTTAGCATCCTAGATTGTACTCCTCCCATACTTTTTCATGTACTCTTCTGGAAAGTAGCTTCAGATCCTTTCAGATGGATACTTACACTAGATGGATACTTACTTTCAGATGGATACTGTACTTACACTTCTGCTGTGAGGTCCCTCAGAAGAGGGACACAAGAAGTGGGGAAGAGGAGAGAGCCTGCCCCTTCCTCAGATTTCTGAGAGAAAAATATTTGCTTTTGTCCAGGTGAAGGGTCAGGGCCATGAATCCTCTTGCAGCCCAGGATATGGTACCTACATCCCAGAGGAAGGCAGAATTCAATTTTTTTTTTCTCTTTTCTCCTGGATGTTCTCTATTGGTTAGTTTAGGTAGGTCTCTGAGCCATGCGCAGACTGCTAACAAAACCTGTTCTTAGGTGCCTAATGCATTGCACAGGGAAATCCACAGAAGTTAGGACCCTAAATAGACTTCAGTACCTAAGCTATAGCTGTGTTGATAAACCAAGCAAAGCCAGGACTCCAGCCCAGGTACTTCTGCCCCAGCAAACCTCTCATGTGGTCTCTGGTGATGGTTTTGTCCTGTTGCAACTAGTGCTCTCGCAGATGGTTCCTGGGCACGGGCCAGGGCCAGCACAGGCCAAGGAGCATCACCACAGGTGGTTCAGATGCAGCCCCTCAGTTTTGGAAAGTAAAGCAGCTCCGCACGGCCGCAAGTTGTCCCATGCCAGTTGGCCTCTGGGCTATAGCCCCACGCATGTTTTGTTTACTGGAACAGATGAAGTTAAATGTGTTTAAGAATATAGCCCTYGATGCTAAATAGGGACCGAGAGCTCAGTGCTGGGATCCTAGCACTGAAGGAGGAACAGAGTTAAAAGAGATGCTCACTTTAGACAAATACTAACTTGTTCCTTCCTACAGGGCTGCTTCATTTCTCAAATACCCTGAAGGGCTGAGATTCCTCATTGACCCTTTCTGCTGCCTTTATTCTCTTGACCCCTTATAGTACTCTTGGGGTCACTTCCCAAATCTTCCAATGGTGTAAAAGTTTTGAGAAAGGAAAACTGGAGCAGGAAGTGAAGGTTATTTAATAGAAAAAAAAAAAGCAGAAGAAAAGTTTGAAATAGAAACAAGTTGTTCTGATGTTTTTCTTCAGATTCTTGTCAAAACCGTTCAATGTCTCTGTTGTAACTTGGCAAAAAAATAATTTTGCCCCTCCRATGTGCTCCAGTGCAGTATCTGGTGGAAATTAGACTTCAGCATTTGTGCTGGTGCAAGTAAATCTCAGGAGATGATTCTGGCCTGTTCTCATAACACAACATGGAAGCTGGCATATCTGTGTCCTTTGCCATGAACATTTCGCTGTCTGAATGGAACAATAGCGTCTGTGTTTGTACAGCACCTAGCAGAGTGGTGTCCTCGTCTCCAGCCAGCTCTCCAAGCAATATGACACCGCAAATACTAAACCCAGCAGAGCATCCACATGCTCCAGACTAGGGGCTCTGAATGTGCTTCCTGAAAATGTCTCTTGTAGTCTTTTGGCAGTGACATTTGAGGTAGTTTCTCAGCCCACTGATAATTTCCTGAATTTCAGAAAATAGCTATGGAAAGGCAAAAAAAAAGCAGCCCAACAGTTTTTGGTTTTTGACTTTGAAAAATGTTTTGGATTGACCCACTCCAATTTCTGCCTATACAAAATCTGAATTTCTTACATGTATAAAAATGGTGTATTATAAGAAGCCGTGTATGCATGGATGTGTGTGTGTGTTGTTTATGTCTGGGTGATACTTTTTGCTATTATTTCTGCCTGATTCCTCTGGCAACAGAGACACTACTTAATATCCTGGTCCTGCTGGGCTAGACTTTTCACTATTCAATAACCACTACCTGGATATCAGCAGCGATTTAGCTCCGGGTGTGAAGGATTAACCTCACAGCTTTGGGTTGCTGCTTTCTCCGAGGCATCATGCTCTTGCAAATGTGTCACTTGGTTGTCCATGCTGCTGCCTGCTCCAAGCTGGCTCAGTGCTTCCCCGCGTGTCGTTGCACCTGCGGTGGCAAAACACCTTCATAAGACAAGGGTTGGAGCCTCGTCGCTGCTCAGCAAGCTTAGGGCACTGAAGTGGCACTGCTGAGGCCATTGGAGAAGTTAGTGGCGGAGCTCAGCTGAATTCCGTGTGCAGCGTTATTGGTCGTGATCTTCACTAGAAAGTCCTTTTTTCTGCTCACTTACCCTTGTACACACGCACATAATTGCAGTGTGAATTCATAATATAAACCATGATGTAATAGACACCAACTCAACTCAACTTAATTACGGTACAAATGAACAACAACTTAAATCACAAGCAGAGTCCCATTAAAAGTAATCAGATCATGGGTGGGGAGATGGTTAAAGGTGGTGTTTGAACTCCAAAGAAAAATATGCTCTTGTTTGGACATAATTGGGTTTCTTTTTTATTGTTATTTTTTTTTTACACAGCTCCATGGTGTATTTTCACTCTCTCTCTGGCTCTGTCTCATTTTAATTTTTCAACCTTTTCCTGATAAACCAAACTAGTCTAGACATATCTTTTGAGAGCAAATGTTCTCTAAGCTATGCTCATTCCTTGTGAATTTGTACGTTAATCATTAAATATAATTAATTAGAACATCTTGTAATTAACTTGGAAAGCAAAATTATACAAGGGAATGAGTTTGTAACCACATCACATTTGAAATAAAAATAAAACTTTGACTAAAAGGAATAACTGCTCTTTGGAATTAGATGAGTAACAATGTTGGATTGGCTCCCCCGAAGCTGTAATGTTGGCTCTAAACTCATTCACATATATTCACTCTATTTCACATTGATACATGCAAGCACACACAAATACGCACAAGCACAGTAGTGCCATGATCCAGAGTTATTCTGCTACAAGGATGCTTTTAAGCCCTACTTCTGCCTTCTCTGTCGTCTGTGCTGCAGAGGACACATGGGGTTCAGCAAACATGCCATTGAGCAGCCTTGGGGTTGCTCTAACTTGCCCTGACTAGTTGCAATGGCCCCTCGGRTACAATGCTGGCTGGAAATTGTGGTGTTTCACTGCAGGCTTTTGTGCCAAGGCAGGAGGGAGCTGGCAGCGGGTGGTAAACAGATGGCTGTTGGGGCTACCCTGAAGCTGGAGACTCCTGGTCCAAAGGGATCCTCGTGTATATGTTCAGATCAATTCTCAGGTCCACCACTTCTTCAAAAAATAGGTTCTGGGCTGACCTGTGGAGCACAGCTAATGAACTGCCCTGGTTGTCCAGACCAAATAAAGAGAGAATAGAATTTGCTGCTTCTCGCCAAGCAATCGTTCCCATAAWAAAGCTAAACACTGCAATCATTTCCTCACATGTGTGAAAGAAACCTGCGAWCCCTGCTTGACTGAATGAATTTCAGGCAGCAAATGCTGGTTTGTCCAGATCAGAGAGGTGAGCTTCTCCACTACTCATCAGTGGGGTTTCAAATGGGAGCATGCCTGCTTAGGGCTATCGAGGTGCACGTAGGGGTGAGAACTTGGCCAAAGGGCTTTGGATGGAGAGCTCCTGAGGCCAATAGGAACAGTATTGATGGGGATACCCCAGCAGACATGCAGGGTGGTGATGAGGCTGGTGGTGACAGCAATGACTTTACAGCAGAGCCTGGTGCTTTGGTGGCTTTGCCACCTGCTCACTGCATGGCCTCAGGCATGTCACTTCATCTCTGTTTGACTTTCTTCTCTGCCCCAGTGGTGTAAATCATGTTGGCGGGGGATTGCCCTCCTCTGCATGTCAGATGTCAAGGCTGGACTGTTCTGCTGGCCAGTTTCCAAACTTGAATGTGCTCTTTTGCCCTTGTCGTGTCCCACACACTTTGCACCTCTCCTAGTAACTGCTGCCTGTAAACGAGCTCCTCTTAGTTCGCTGTGTTGAATTTTGCCTTTCACTCCTTTGGCAGGAGGGATCGCCAAGCCCCTCTCCAATTAAATTTCTACCTTCCACAGCCAGACAATYGCTCGGCTGTGTTGTTCATCACCACCTAGGCACAAAAACTTTCCTCCTCGCATTTTTGTGGTCAGTTTGTAGGCTGACGGGAGGGGAGGCAGCTGGGGAGGAGGAGGACTAAGAAGGAGACACGTGGAGGTGGAGCAGGAGGAAGGCTCCTCAGAAGCGGGGGCAATGAAAGATGGGATTGTCTGGCAGCCCCAGCCCCTGGGTGCTCCTGCTGCAGAGAGAGAGGGTAGGTAGTAGGAGACCACAATGTGACAGGGTCCTTTGCTCTTCTGAGATCTCAAACTGAGACACCAAAGGACTTGGAAACGTGGTCTTGGTGATACCTCTCCATTCATCAGGGTGTCTCCACTTTGTACTGGGCTCTCCAACCAAGTACACCCTAAAAGGGCCCAGAGCTGCAGCTATCTCCCTGGTGAGTGGCCCCAACCTGCCTCTCCTCCCCTTTTCTCCTACCTCCATTGTAGCTGCATCTGCTGGCCTCTGCTCTCTGGCAAAACTTCCACTGGAGCAAGATGAGCTGGGACTGATCCTGGCATGTGAAAATGGGTCTGTTCTGTGTGGGGCAAGAACCCTGGCCACTTTTATTGCATTGCAGAAGTGGGATGCTGTGAATAAACCATGACTTATGCATATTCCTGAGGAACAACAACAGCGAACGACAATAAAAAAAAAATCGAAAAGAGATGTGACAATGGTTTTGAGTAGAGCTGACACTGAGAAAACACTTCACACAATGTGGAAGGTGAYATAATATCCTGCCCTTTCAGAGTGTCACGGTGACAGGTATTTAACATTCATTGGCAGCMGCAGCCCAACTTGATCTTCACTTTGTGAGGTGCTGTGTATATATCTAGGAAAAAAAATAGTTAAAGAGATGCACCCAGTTCACTGTCCTTTCTTATGTGGGTGTGAATCTTCCTTAGTGGAGCCCATGAGAGCGTTACTGACTTCAGTCCCTGTTAAACGCCCTGATGAGTAGTAGAAAATTAGGCATGCGTGGAGGGAAGAGTGTTTATGAAAAGCAAGGTCTAATGAGAACCCAGTTTCAGAGTTAATTACGGAACAGCTATTGCCGCTCCCTAACCCAATACAGAGCCTGATTCTGATCTACCTGCATGGGAAAGGGAGATAGCTTATCCCCATGGGGGCTCTTGGGCTGCACATGGCTCTTGCGCAATTTAAGCGCATTTATGCTGGGGTGATGTCACGTGATCACCAGTGGGCCCGCACCGCTGTGGGGCTGCTGGGTAATCTGTGGGGTGAAGCAAATCAGCAGGGCTTGCCGGGTCATGCCCAGCCCTGTCCCATCCCATCCCACAGAGGTGCAGAGAGACAGAGCAGCGCTGTTGTTATCTCCTCCGCCAACCACTCCTGGTGCTCTCCCTCCCTGCATTCCCTGATGTGCCTGATATGTGTCTTCTGCGTCTCCACCGAATGAAAGATGTTGGTAGATGGTTAGTAAGGTCAGCAAGATGGGCCAGCCTTGGGATCAATCAAGCTGTGCCCACATGTGTAGGCAATCAGGATCCAGCCCTTTCTGATTAAAAAGCTTAAAGAAACACATGCAAATGAGGCAGATATGAACACGGAGGTGAATTGCTTGAAACAACACCCTCCACTTCTCCGATCAAGGGGGCAGCCTGTCCCAGCACTCTCTTTGGTTGTTTCCATAGAAAAGCTCCCTCTGTTGTGGGGAAGTCTCCCTTTGGCTGAGCTCAGTGCACATGGTCCTCAGGCATAAACTGCCTCCTGTCCCATGACACACACTTGCCCTGAGATTACACACAACCTGTCAGAGATGGCCCAGAACATTTCACTTAGGCTATAAGGAAAAGCCACTTTCCCATTTCTTTTTGCCCTTTACATTCGATGGGCTGGGAGCCTTTCCAAGATTGAATCTCAGWTAGTTCACAGCATGTGACCAAGATGTTTCTGGTCTGATTCACTTTTCGTCCRAGGTTTTCTGGGGAATTTATATTTCTTACTACCAGAATGGTATAAATCAGGTATAGAGGTGGCAGACTTGGGCCCTTTAAATCTAAAGCAAGATGCGGTTTTCAGTATGAACCAGACTCTGGGATAACTTTTATAAATAATTGCACTGCTCTTGTCACCATGCTTCCAGAGTCCTTTGAGACTAGGATTTTCTCCCACTAACATAAATGGTTCTTTGATAATGGAAAATTTGTCTGAGTAAAAGCTGACTATTTAACGCTGCGGTTAAGTCATTGCTTTAATCTGGCATAGCTCTTGAAAAAACTGCTGGAAAGAGTTACTGGAAGGGTCCTTTAATCCTCTTTTTCTTACAGCCACTCATTCCCTTTGTGCTTACACATGTGGCTGTATGGTAATCCAGATTTGGGAATTGATCTGGCTGTAATCTATCTCAGCCAAAAAARAAAAAAAAAAACTAGAACACAAATAAAGTGTATTTTTCAGTCATGTTCCAGCATGAAATCCAGTGTCAGCCAGAGGGGTGGTGGGCATGAGAGAGGGTCATTGAAGGCAAGGCTGTGACAGTCTATTCCTCAGCTTAGCTCTTGGAGAAAACCAAAATGTATTAGGTGGGATTTGTCTGAAATGCAGATAACTAGATCTGAGCTAGTCACCCTCGATAAGTTCATGGAGAGAAACAGAGACTTGAAGAGTATGACTTATCTTATCTTTGTATGGATATTTAAAATAGGTCCAATCACATAAGCCTTAAAAGAGCCTATAGAGAGCTCTTAGGCCTCTCTATATAGTTCGCAGAGGGGTATCTTGCTGATGTGCGGGATGTCTGTCTGTCTAATGTGAGATGAGATGTACTCCCATCCACTGCCTGCAGTCTATCGACAGACTGACAGCAGAGGATAGAAAGTGCTCGTGCCATGGAGCTCACCATGTGGAAGACCAGCCTCTAGCCCACTCCAGCTCATATATGCAAGATCACAGAACCAGACAGCATCACAGAAGGGACCCCTGGAGATCGTCTAGTCCAACCCCCCTGCTCAAGCAGGATCACCCCGAGCATGTTGCACAGGATTGTGTCCAGATGACTTTTGAATAGCTCCAAGGATGGAGACTCCACAGCCTCTCTGAGCAACCTGTTTCAGTGCTCTGTCACCCTCACAGTAAAGAAGTTTTCCTCACATTCAGACAGAATTTCCTGTGTTTCAGGTTCTGCCCATTGCCTCTTATCCTATCACTGGGCATCACTGAAAAGGGTCTGGCCTCATCCTCTTTACACCCTCCCTTCAGATGCTTATACACGTTGATGAGATCCCCTCTCAGTCTTCTCTTCTCTGGACTGAATAGACCTGAATAGCTAATGTCTGCTAGATACTTGACACACACACAGCAGAACCTGTGCCTGAAATGTTTCAGTCTAAGTTGTGCCTCAGGGCTGGTCAGCCAGGAGTGGATCATTTCGGTCTCTAGTTTGATACAGTAAAGCTGTGTGTTAATTTGTTTGGCATAGCCTTGGCATGTGGGTTTTCATTTTGTAACTCCACAACCAAAATGAAGGGTAGTTGAGATCAAAGTCCTCTACTGTTTAAGCTCTAATGCTCAGGGGAAGGCAGAGGTGCTGTTTCAGATAAGAAGAAGTCTCTGATTTCATGTCATTAAAAACATATGTCTCAGTTCCTGAAAGCGAATAAATACACCTATAGTTGACCTTAAAGAGAGGAGCATGTGTAAATACCTTCATAAAGCAGAGTTAGGCGTACATGAAGTACTTCTTTACTTCTTACTCTTCTCTTGTGTCGAGTTACCTGAGTTCTCTAATTCAGACAAAAAATGCCATACAGAGACAATAACTTAAATTTTAACTAGCTTTTTATCAGCACAAATTTAAGTATGGAAGGGGCTTGGAAGTTGAATGCAAATTGTTAGAACTGAACTCAGAAATGCCCTTATCTCTCATCAGTTCAGCAGCAAATTCAAGTAGAGAAATTCCAGCTCATACTGGAAGCTTTCACCAAGAGGCTGATCATGGGAAGGGCTTGTGACAGTTACCAACTTCAGACCATCTAGACAGAGCCACAGCTGCTTTGTTTCCAGAATTTATTTCTGGCAGTAACTAGAGCCACTACTTCTTACTGGTCCTTGGCTGAATCTAGTTGTCCAACCTAAGCTATGAATCCTCTTCATTTTATTTTCACTGAATATAAAACTTGAGATATTGATTCAGTATAAAGTTCTGGCTTCAATCTTCGTTCCAAGACTTTGATGTCAACAACAGATTCTATATTGCTGTTTACTTTAATAGGCTTTGCTCTTAGCCACAAGTAAAGATTGCAAAACCCAAAGGTGTGGGAATGGCCATCCCTGGCTTCCAGTGTCAGTCTGTATTACTTTCTTTCTTTCTTTTTTTTTCCTGTTTTTTTTTCTTAAGCTTCTTATGTAAATGTGTATTTGGAACTGCTTGAATCAAGAATTTTGTTTTTGAGTGGGGACCTAAGTTTCAGATCCTAAATCTGAATTTAGAAATGACTAAAATAAGAAAAAAGTCCTTAGTACTGTTCTTCATGGAGATTTCTTGGCACTGAGAACTTTTAAGTTTTCAGATATGGAGCATTGTATTGGTTGGCATAAAGGTTGCATTTCTTCCTCCTATCCGAAACTTTTCCTATCTAAATCTAATAGCAGCAGCAGCAGATTTTCAGTTTTATGTTGCTCAGTGACACTCACTGAGTGTGCTCATGGCATATGGGCATAAGTGGTGTGCACAGGTAGCTACAAAAATATGACACATGACCCGATTTGCTAAAGCAGAGCACTCTCCAATATCTATTGATGTCATGGCTTAAGTGAACACTTCAGAAAGAGTTATCTGATCTGCTCTCAGTCCATCCCTTACAGTGTGTTTTGAGCTGAGATTTTTCCAGCATTCACTGAATTCCACTCCCAAATTTACTAGACAGTGATTCCTAGTGGTTCATTAGGAGCAGAGTTAGGCCAGCAACTAGATTCTCTGAAGAAATCCACTGTGAGATCCTGTCCTGAGATATGTCCTTCTTCTGAAGATCTTTTCTTGGCTCTTTGTACTAATGACTGTGGAGAGGAATGACCCAAGAAAACAGGCACAGTGCTGCTCCACTGGAAAACTAATGCTCTTGCCATGAATCTTCTGTGGTTGCAGATGAGGATTTTTTTTTCTGGAGAGTTATGAGAAGACCCTCATTGCACTGCACACATTGTCATGCCACTTGGGAGCTGATGTTGCCATGAAACCTGCTTTCCTGGCTAACAGACCTGTAGTATCTCTTCCACATTGTCTGTGCCTTCCCTCGATGTGCTCCACCACTTCTCAGATATTGCATTCAATCAAATGGGTGGTTTTGAAGTGTTTTCTTCTTTCCACCCTGGGGTGTGCTGCACAGGAGATAGGCGTGTGTGTGTGTCCACATGTACTCTTGGTGTGGCCTGAAAAACAGAAAGTTCAGGAAAAATTCTCCTATCAAAATCCTTTAATAATTGCAAACTATGAAACAACGACCCAAATGCAGGTTGGCGACCTGCTGCCAAGGATGTCTCCAACTGTGGTGAAAAGTATCTGTCACCTTGGATGTCTCCCTTATTCACCCCCTGCACACAAGGCTCCTTGCTTCATGGTCATGGTTCTTTTATCTCAGATGACAGTGGTAGTAGGAGATAGCATGTTTGGACATATTTACCCTCATGTGGCCTGTCCTTCTCACCCCACCCAAGCTGTGATGATGCATATCTATGGGAGTCAGTGGGAGATCTTTCCACAAACACTCACTCTGTTGTGTCTCTTGTGGGCAGAGATGTTGCTGTGTTAGCCATCCTTATTTGATCTGCCTCTCTGACAAGATTGCTTTAAAGCATAAATGTTGTTTTCTGTGCTTCACTGGGAATGTGCTATAGTTAAATCTCTGGTCAAGTCCAGTTCCTCAGCTATGCTGGGATTCTCTGGTACCATGAAACAAAAATATGAAATCTGGGACAAGGAGTTTTGCATTAAATATAGGGAATATCCCTACTGGAGCAGTATGGGAACAAAAAGTTGTGCTAGGGCAAGACTACACCAAAATACAGAACACCTAGAGCTGGAAACAGCCACTGAAGTCAATGAGATTTCACAGGACTGGGTGAAAGAGGTGGAGAATTTTGTTCTACCTGCAAGTGTGGGGGGGGAAGTCTAGATTCAGAGTATAAACCCCCTTTACTTTGTGCCTGGGGGTTCAGTTCTTCCTATTCTATAGAAATGGATCATTTATAAAATTTCCATTTGGAACAGAACTGGAATTTTTTACTCTTTACCAAAGTCAAGATCTGTAATGTGAATTCATGTGAGAAGTGAGTCACTGACATTCAGCCTTGTCTCAGAGACCTTCCCTAACCATGAATTCCAAATTTAAGGCTGGGGAGACTAGACTTGGATCTATTTAACCAAACTTCAAGTATCCACCAAGGTGGTAGTTATCTTCTGATTCTTCCATCGTCATTGCAGTCTTCTGAATCAATAAAACTAAGATCTAAACCATTCTCTGGCAGCAAATACCTTTTCTTTTTCCTAATGAAGTATGTCTCTTAGGAGCTAGAAATTAAGCAGGGTGCATCCTGCTTAGAGTGCCTTTACCTCCTGTTAACCTTCTCTCCCAAAGCAAGGAAGAGCAAAGGGCATGGAAAAGAGTGGCTGAAGGAGGATGGGGCGTGGAGAAGTTTACTCGGCTTTTGGACAGAAAATTACTCCTCTTTAGGAGCAATGTAGGAGCACAGGAGGGGAATGAGATTCTCTGAGGCAAATCTTTTTTTTCGGTGTTCCTCTGGACATGATAATTTTTTATGAGGTTTCCACAATGCTCAAAGCCAATTTTATGACTTTGGTCCAACATACTGCCTTGACGTCAGCTGTAGTTTTTGACAAAAGTAGTTTTTCAGAATTGTTTTCTAATCATCATTAAAAAGAAAGCTTCAGTGAAAGCTGTGAATGGATTCTTGAGGGCCTTGCCCTACTCCTGCTGAAGTAAGTAGAAAAGACTAGCAGACTTTAAGAGACTTATGTATGTTGGAATTTCTAGACAGAAGTGACCGTTCAGAATGGACTAGGAAGAGGAGAAGACTGAAAACCAACGCACTGGAGTAGCTGAATGTCTGAGGCTCAGGAGAGGATGCAGTGAAAAAGCAGAGAGAAGCTTTAATTTTTGCCCAGAGTGCAGAGCAGGAGCCAAGCGAAGTTACTGCATGTGTCCAGGGATTTAAAAATACCATTTTGTGTGGAAGGAGTTGCAGGAACGAGATACTGAGAAGCTGGGGTGTAGAAATAAGACAAGAGTTGTTGCTCGGCCAAAGGCTGGAAAAGGGTTTGGTATACTGCTCTCATCTCGTCAGGATGCTAGGCCAGGCTTCCTTGGGGCTAGCAGAGCTGAGTGTAGATGAGACATAACAGAAATCAGAATAGAATCTGCAGCATTTTGGGGGATAACAGCTACTCTGTGATAGAAATACAGGAAACAGCCGGGGGGAATCAGAGGGAGATAAGATAGCTGTGTTTCTCTGGCCAGTGTCCTCCGCCAGCATTTGCAGGATTGCAGATTAGATCCCTTTTCTCTGGGCTCTCTTGCTGGTCTGTCTGTGAAAGTGCCACAGGGCTGTGATAAGGATGAGGTCAGAATTGTGCTCTAACTATAAGACATTTTTTCACGTGCAACGTGAATCACTAGCTGAAATCAAATAAGCCTGGATCCTTCCTGCATGTGTGGCTGCTTCCATCCAGGAATGAGGATCTGGGGAGGTTCTGGAGGGACCCTCGGGGAGCAGGAGACAAGGTGTGTAGGTATGGGTCCTAGTGTCCTAGGTGAGCGGGGGCAGGTTACTATAGGTGCAGGCAGCTGCAAGCAGCTGTGCAAGGACTCCAGATCACCCCTTTTTGACCCACTCAGGAATGCTCTTTCACATAGGTTACTGTCCCATCTGACCCACCACCAGAACTGCCTGTATGGACATCTCCTGAAGGGGGTTGGTGCAGGCAGTTTAAATAGCAGATGTTACCTGGATTGAAGTGGGTTATGGTGTTGGCAGTTGGCTGATTGAAGAGGGAAACAGCCATGGGACGGGGTGCTGTGACAAGCCAGATAGGCACCATGACTTTTTATCAGCCAGTGCAGATGGATCTAGAATTTATCCCAGAGCCTAAATCAACCATCCCTAAGGAGCTGTCCTGACCCTGCAGCCTCTTGGGCTGGTGAGAAGTGAGGGAGAAGGCAGGATTCTTCTGGGGAGGGGAGGGGAGGAGAGGAGAGGGAGGAACAGCGTAGCTTTCTGCCCAGGGAGCAAATAACCATAGCAGCACTGGGGTCGAGGTGGCCTTCATGGCRTTTCTTGCAACGCTGAGTCAGGGCTGTGATGAGCGAGCCTTGCACAAGCAAGAATGCCATTGCCAGTGGTAAGCTGAAAAACGCCGAGCTCTATTTTCAAAGCCAGCTCAGAGGTTATTTATGTTCGGAAATGCTCCTTATCTCTTAATTCCCAGACTGATGGTGGAAGATATGCAAAGAGTGACTTCTGTCAGAGGCGAGCTCACCAGCACTGCTACTGTTTTGGCAAGTGGGGAGGGCTCTCTGCCTTCCCTGGTAGCAATGCTGACTAAGGGCTGTAGGAATCTTAATTCCTGGCCCAGAGACGGCAAGCCAAGCTATCTGATGGGCTGGCTGGCTGACGGTTAATATCCTGTCACAGAGTAGTAAGTATTCATGATATAGCAGGTTTTTTTTGCACGTGGAAGATCTGAGTGTGAAGACCCAACAAATGCTCCATCGTGTGCTTAAGGTCTGTCTTGAAAGTGTCCAGATCATTCCCATTCTGTTATCTTCTGATGACCTCATCAAAACTCCTCGTTATCAGAAATATTATTTTTCCCCCCATTACTAGCCTCAGAGATTCAGGCTGCAATCTGAAATCCAATCCGATTTTTCTGTGGCTCACATAGTATTAGTGGGTGGAATTTTGCAACTCAAAATTAGCTAATGATTATTTTGTTAGTACACAGGACAAATGGAGATTCAACTTCTTTTCCCGAGCTTCACTGACATTGGTATGCTAACTAAAAGTACTAAAACATTTGTTAATGAATGGGGTGGGCAAAAGGAAGAAAAAAGTGACAGCAATGACCATTGGTAATAGGGTACTATAATTACACAACTATCTGTCAGAGTAGGATATGCATAAGAATTAGGTGACTTGGAAAATGCTGTGAAAAAGTATCTCCCATTCTGTTTGATGGAATCAAATTTCAATTTTCATGAACTTTTCTGAGACTAAATATATTTGCATTTAAAGAAATCACATCCCTTAGCAGGCAAGAATGATAGCCTTATTTACACTGAATGACATTTTTCTAGCTGATTGGGTTGGAAAAAAGGAATTATTTTCCTTGTCTAGGGAACAAAAACATTATCTCTGATTTTTTTTTTTTTTTTTTGATGGAGGGTATTCTGGGTCCTGATGAAAATAAAACCTACTGCACTGGATTCATACAAAATAAATTTTAGTATTTATAAAATAAAATAAAGGAAAGTAAAAGATGCTAGGTTTTGCGTGGGAAGGGATTTTCTAACATATCCCTTTTGGGAGAACTGGATGAAAGGCTCTGGCTCCCTGGCTGCCTTGCAGGCAGGGAGGCTGAATTCTCTATATTTCTACTTTGCCAGGCCTCATCCCCTATTTTCTCTCCCCGATCCCGGCTGCCAGGCAGGCAGTTGCCAGTGAGGGTGCCGAGGAGATGGGACATGGTGGCTGCAAGAGCAGGGGAGGCCGAAGTACCCAGGAGAGTGGATGAGGACACTCCTGGGCTCCCACTTCCCATGCTCCTATAGGCAGCAGGGTTGGGAAGGAACGGACATGGATACCCTGGGGAATCATGTGTGGGGTTTGCTCCTTGCATCCCAGCTGGCTGCATCTTGCTGTCTTCAGCAGGCAGAAAGAGAACCTAGTAGATGAGACTGTTTCTGGTTTTATGATGGGAATTTTTCTTCCTTCCCTTCTTTCTCTCTTCCTTCCTTCCTTTCCTTCCTTCTTTCCTTCCTTTCCTTCCTTCCTTCCTTTCCTTCTTTTTTCTTTTCCTTTCTTTTTCCTTTCCTGTCCCACCCTTCCTTCTGGTCCCATCCCATCCCTTGATGCAAAGCACAAAAGAGCTTTTCCAATTGGAAAATCCTTCAGATGACAGCATACCAAATCAGCCCAGGTCACTACCTGTGTCCACAGACCTCTTGAACCCAAGGGAGCTTTGGGTATTGTAAGGAGCTGCTGGGCATGACTCAAGGTGACAAAATTAAACTCTCTGAATGAATAGTGGTTCAGGTGCTGATGCATCATTTCTCTTCTGCAGTGAGAAACTGGATGAGAAGGTTCACATGAGCTCATTTGGCCTTTATGGGCTTGAACCAACTTCCACTGGAGTCAATAGGAATCTTTCCATTAACTTTAATGAGAGCTATATTGGATCCTAAATTAGTACCTTCTTCCTTCAAATTGTTTCGGAGTGCCTATCCCCATCCATAATTAACACAAACTGGCTGTGATAGTCATCAACAGGAAAATTATACCAAAATAYCTTCAGTAGGTTTATTCCTGCCCCCACTGAAGATGATAGGAGTCTCACAATTAACTTGAAACAGGGCTGGTTGTCTGTGTATTGTGATTATAAAATATCTTGATATATTTGTAAGGGAGAGTTCAGTTTGAGCAACTTCTTAATTGCATGTCAGAAAGAAAAGGGTTGGCTGTGACCAAAGAAGGCCACACTGAAAAATCAGGCTGTACTAAGGAGCATGATTTGACTTTGTGGCTACATAAATCACTATTTCAGCTTCTCATTTGGTATTCACTGAAACGAAAACATAATCTGAGTTAATTGCTCTTCCCCAAGGTGCCTTGTTGCGCAATGTTTTATAAAATTAAAGCCTGTTAAGTACACACGAAGAAACATACTTTAGATGCAGAACATAAAATACTAGCACCTCTAATTCTGCTGTCATGTATGGTTGATTAACCTGGTACAACAGAAGCCTTGGGGAGAGTTTCTGTGCTGTTAGAAAACATATTTCCACTTAAGGGAATTTAGACAACAAAGGGATCTCACAAATTGCATTGTTGGAGGTTAGACTGACATTTGGGGCATCTGAGCTGTCTCACAAAGCTTTGGAAGACCAGGGAAAATATGCACTCTTCATTCAAYCTATTGATAGTTATCTGCCACTCCGGTGCCTTCCACAGCAATTAACAGACTATTAATCAAGCCCTATAACCCCTGCTCAAGCAGAGCTGCTGTTGCCTTCAGCAGGAATTTCACCTGGGCCTTGAGCAGGCATGGAGTGAAGAATGGGGCATAGTATGGGGAGATGCTTTCTCATGCACCCACAGCTGTCAGTGAGAAGGTCGTTGTGCTGCCACAGTCCTGGGCAGGGACACTGTGACTCATCCATCTTTGAGAAAAACAGAGCCTAAAGGTTTGATTTTCCCAAACTCCACAGAAGCACAGATTTAATACAACCAGAGATTGAGGAGCTGGAAGACTGCATGGGGATATCTGAGGGGGGAATAAATTGCCTAGGAACARCAGAAAAACACCACACAGAGACCTCCTCATCCCCGACCCACCCTGGACTCTGCTSACGGCTCTTGGGTGCACCCCTGAGGCATGCAGGAAGCTGCTGAGAGCAGAGAGAGCACATCAGCAGCCTCCTGTTTGACCAGAAGCTGCGCAGGAGCATGTGGGAAGATCAGTAAGGCTTATCAGATAGTTTACAGCAGTGAAACTGCATAGTAAGGCATAGTGTGGGAGATCAGGGTACCTAGGTGAAGATCAAGCTGGGAGCTTGCCAGGTGTGCGTGGTCTGCATTAGAGCAAATTGAATCTTCTCTCACGATGAAAACAAGCCTGTGTCTTATAATGAAAGCAGCTTGTGTTTCAAGTTGCCATCTGCTTCTGCTTCTGACCTGTTTTGAGTCCCGTCTGTCCTCACAGCTGGCCCAGTGACCACACCTTTTTGTGTTGCATGTCAGCATGCCCCTTCTCAGCTTTTGCATGGAGTGATGTTTTTGATTTATTTCATAGCCAACATGCAATTAAGACTATTAGAAGTAATCTGAGGACGTGCCAGTAGGGCAGGGAGGTGGCAGTCCTGTCACCTAACTGTAATACTGTGCAGATGAAAGGTCTACGTCTGGGTTAGTCTCTCTAGTCTTGGAGAAAAGTAGGTATTTTCAGAGGGCAACTTCTCTGATGTGTCTTAGGTGGCAGAGGSCAAGGGTGATTTCTATTTAAGGCAGCTGAAATCCTGCAAACTGACCTGTGATTCCAGTCATTACCCCACGGTCAGCATTAGGAGCCAGTAACATGTTCAGGGAAAAATAGACAATTTACGCTACCCAGAAAGAAGATGATTTTTTTTTTTGGCTTCACAGAACATGACTGTCYTCTTGACACCTGTATAACTGGGCTTTTGAGCCCCTGCCAGAAACTTTTTCAAAGTCTTATGTAGAAACCTGCTAAATCTTCTAAAGGATGTTACAGCTATATTACCATCTTTCTGAACCTTTGGAGTTTTCTCAGGTTTCCTAAAAAATAGCTCTAGTCGTTCAAAAAGTTCTTCAGCTTATTCTTTTATGGCTCCTGGGGTAGATGTCCAGGCCTGCTGAAATGAAAAACGCTTAACTTCAGCAGGTGCTGCTCACTCCCTTCTCTGCTCCTACTTACCATTCCACCCACGCCATGTCAGAGCTGCTGAAGGCTGCACCATGGCCAGGGCTGGTGCAGGTGTCGGAGGCTGGGAATCGTAACCACTTCCTTTTCCATCCCTGAGCTTTGCAGTATCAGATATGGGGAGCAAYGGGGAATCTGCCCTGTGGGTCAAACATGACATTCACTGACTCTAGTTTTATGCTATGTAACTGATAGCATCGTTTGGCCCTCTAGGGTGGGAGCTGTCTGCCTTAATTTAGGGGTATGTTGTAACAGACTGAGAAAATCCCAAGAAACTATACTCTGTGAGCCCTTCTGGTCTTAAACACTTAGAAACGTCTTGAATATGTTGACCGGATGGTTAATACTCATTATCTGACATGATCTCTATGCATATCCTGCACATGGTTAAAGTAATTCTGACATTAACAAATGTTTTCAGTCTATCAAGAGCTTTACAAATTTCAAATGAATTTTAATACTGTTTCTGGTAGCAAGATCACCTACACATTCTTACAGCAATGCTAGCTGTGAGCTGTGATAGAARTGTGCTGGTATGTAAATCCTGCCATTCTGACTCTTTGAACATGAATACTATCAGTTTGCAAAGTTAACCAGATAGGCCAAACATACTCCTTTGCAGGATCCTTTCTTTTGATCACTGGGAGTATATCAACACCCGTTAATTCTCCGAGGTCTGCTATGGTGGAGCCTGTCTTTCTCCAAAGAATATGGAAAAAGTCCAGGGAGATGGTTTTGTTAGGCTGAAATTAATGTTATGAATAATGTGTTTATATTCCTCCTTCTATCCTCGTATTTTACACTCAAGGAAACAGCAACAGCATGGTTTATTTGATAAACCCCAGCACTGAACTAAAGAATTCTTGGCTCACAGCCTCGTGCTCAAACTCTTTCTCCTTCAGCACTCAAATAAGGGCCCAGTATGTTCACAGTAATAATATCCAGTGATTTGTGCAAGTGTAGTAGAACAATGCCATATGCTTAGGTTCCTAGGCCAAATTCTGGTTTTGGCATTACTCCACTGACTATAACAAAACTAGGCCAACAAGAGCATTTGACCCGGCATGTTTCCTGTCCGTAGGGACTGCAGAGGTGGTCCTGTGATTTTAACATGGAACAATTTCATTGAGATAGTTCAGTCTTTCATGTTGAGAAAGGCTTAGGAAGTTGCTGCTGCTGCAGTTGCTGCTTGTGTGGTGTGGGAGACTTCATGGGATCAGCCCAAAGCAAATGTTTCCACCATTTTCATCCATGCCTGTTTAGCTGTAATATTCCAGTTGCTTATACTTACAATTGTTGGAATATGCAATGTTATATTATTACTGTATTAACTGGAAAGACTTTTGATGTTGTTGGTCATCTCATCTGGAAGAGAATCAGTTCTGGATTGCCTTAACCAAGAATGGCCATCTAATCAGGAGTGGTAGAGAAATCAGCTGTCTTGGTGTGCAACTATAAAAACAAAAGCCTGATACGTTTAAACTTGTTGAGTGACAAGAATTCAAGCTTTTTATGCATTGAATCAGTGGAGTTAGATAAAATTGATGGCTGACTAGTTGATCTATTAGAAACCACTAGAAAGAGAGCTGGGGACCAAAATGTAGGCTGACAACTGTCTAAAATGTAGTGGGAAGAAATTTGGAATTTTGGTCCCCAAAGAAATTCTGATGTTTCAACATAAAWTTTTGCCTCAAAATGTGACACATTGAAATTTCATAATTTCCTACAGAAAAGTAATTCTCCATCTGTTCTGTTAAGTTAGGAATGAGAAAAAGACTTAAYCTGGAAATTTCTGATCAAAAGGAGACACTTCAACCTTCCTGTAAACAAAATACTTCATTTAGGTTGAGATGGCAGATGGTAGGCTGAGATGGCCAAAAAAGTTTTGTTTCAGCTCACATCAGTGTCTCTTTGCATTTCTTGACAATGGCAGATACTTTATGGAAAATAGTACTTGGAAACCTGGCACATCATGGTCTCTGGCCAAAATACTCAAGGTGCATCCCATAACATGACTTCTTCGATGCCCTGTATATTGTAGRGTGGATTCAGAGCATTGACTTTTGCGATATGTGGGTCCTACAGGTAAGTTTGAAACAACTCCCATGAGGCAACACGTCAGAGGAGAAAGACTGTTTCGCTAACTGACTGGCAGCAGGGCATTTTGGGTTTGTTAATAACAAAATGTTGCGTTTGAATTGAACCATTGAAAATGACATACTGAATTGCATTTCTCATGGAAAAATATATATCTAATTTTGTTCAAATGAACCCTTTTAAATGTGTAAAGCTTGCATCTTCCATCAGAAATTCATTTCGGTGGAAAATCCTTAAATAGCTCAAACCTAAGGCAGTCRTGTGGTCTTCATCATTAGAGTACTTGAGCGAACAGCTAACTTCAGTTCTGAGAGCACTTATCCCCGTTTTGTGAAAAGACGAGCAATATAAGGAGAAAGAAAATGATTTGTCACAGGTTACAAAAAGTCGGTGTCAAAGATGAAAATTGACCACCCATCCATAGCATTGTGGATCGATGCCCCAACAGTCTCATGGAAAGTGCAGTGCGACTATCTTCACTGATCATTTATATATTGCTTCTTATTGAACTCTGAGATTTTTTTTTGTTTACTAGTTTTCATTCTCTCTAGGGGAGTGGAAAAGAAAAGAAAATCAGTGTTTTTAAGAATATTTGCTATGAATATAGTGCAACCATCTTCAGGAAGGGCTGAGAAATCTTCCTTTGGGGRAAAAAATGCAAAATATAAATTTTCTCAGTAAAAACTGCACTCCTGTTGCGACACCTCTCTTCTCTCACTGTGCTGAACCTCTCACAGCACCTTGAAATTTATCTTGAAATACATCAGCATGCTAAGTGGAGTATATTTATAAAATACAAATAATAAAAAGTTCATAGTGTCCTAAGAAGTCCCGAAGGAACTTCACTTTTGCTAATGAATTTAGGAGAAGAAAATACTTTTAAGAGATGGTGAAAAGGCTGGCCTTTAAGCAACAGAGARAGATAGGCTGAAAACAGAAAAAGAAACACCTTGTTGAATGTACTGCCTATAAGAAGAGAAGACAAAATGCCTAAGTATTACACAGAGTGTATGTTATTTTCCAGGGTTTGTTTCACTAATAAAACAGGAAAGAAATTAGGRAAAAAAGAGAAAATTTTATGTTGCAGCTTGATTACATTTCTTTTGTAAGCAGGGAAACCTATCAATATGTTCATGACATGCAGAAGTAGTAGTATTTTGTAGGAGGTATTTATGTCTAATCAAGGTTTCTGGACTAGGTACTGCACAGAGATGTTATTTATGACAAAATAGGACCTTTTATATGTTTGATGGGTATCATTTTAGCCCAATGGGAAACAGCTTAAATTAGAAGTTGCAGAGATTGTTGTTTCAGTTTATAACTCTCTAACTCTGTGGAAAAGACAAACATTTTCTGATTGTTTTTCAAATATTACAAATGCTATTACTGTATTTTTCTCTAAAACTAGCATAAAGAAGAAATGCAATGGAAACCAAGTAGAGACTTAACTATAGCTGTCTAAAAAATTAGGAGTCCACTCTGAACAGGTCCCGCTATGGTCAATGGGAAGAGATGAGCACTTGCAGTTGCTTCTTCATCCCACATAATCTTTGACTACTTTACATGACAGGATAACTAAAATCRGATCTGTTCCTCTCTGTTGACTTTAGAAGGATATTGACAACTAGTTTACCTTAATACCTAACTTTTAGACAGCAGGACTGAGGTGAGAGAGGCTCCATCCCAGGTGAAATTCTTGTCCCCTTTAAGTCAATGACAGTAATTTGAATGATTTAAATGAATGCTCAGGAGGTCACTGCAGTCTTTCAGTAATAATTTATTTGTGTGAAACCTTTGGCTTTAATTGGGAAACTACGTATTTAAAATATTTTAAATGAGTAAAGAATGGGAAGCTGCAATCATCCCACTTAAAATAGCTACTGTGTCTTTATCTGAGCTCATCACATTCAGCTTCTTTACGGACACTCTAGAAAAAATGGCCATATTTAGAGCATGATTCATCTCACCAATTTTAGATATCTGGTTTGGGGTGAAATGAATTGCAGCCTGAAAGTGCCTAATTCTCTTCATTGACTTACAAGGCGCTCTAGACACTATGAACCAGTTGTGGACACTGTGGACATTTTTATTTGGCCAAGTGAACCTCTGATCTTAACTCTTTTAAATGATGTTACAGGATCTTTGACCATCTTTATCTTTCCATCTTGATTTCAGACTGAAAATGCACTATCTGTATTTATAAGCTTATTTCATATCAGCCAGGAAAGACTGACTAGTTTTAGAATAAAATGTATCATAATGAAATGTGCTAGGATCTCCCTAATTTTTCTAATCAGTAGCATGGAAAATGTTACCTCTACTTTTGAATAGACTTGTAATACATAAAAACAAKCAAAATGTTTTATTTTTTCCAGGGTCTTTTTCAAAAAATAACTATTGCTAAGAAGTCCAAGAAGAACAATCAAATGTCCTGGTTTTGCTGCCCCTTTGTTCTGCCTTCYTTTGTCTTTAGATTAGAACAAGACTATCCCATTAGATTTACACCCACTCCAAGTCCTTCTCATACAGATGTGCCAAAGAGGAGGTAATGTGAATAACTGAGCCCAGAATTTGTAGCACAGCTGAGGATGGGCTCTAATAATTCTTTCTGGAAGGAGGAATCTGTGGAATGGTCAATCAGAAAGGTCAATCAGAAAGATACTCCCTATGACATTGCTTGGGAGGATTACAAATATAAGTAAAAAGTTAATTGTATACTCTGAAACTTAGGTAATTTCTGCTTATATACTCTCTGGGAGAATGCTTACTTTGACAGACATCAGGTGAACATTGATGCTGTACCTTAGCTTACCTCAGGCAAATAGTAATGCTAGCACCGACAGTCTCTCCTTAAGTACTGTCAGTAGAGCCGGAGCTTCACAAACCTCGTAGTTGGTTGATTTGGTAGAGCTTTGTATTTGGGATTTTGTTTTTCTATTTCWAGAAGAAGAGATGCTTCCTCTGAAATTCAGGGCTGCATTTGGATCTGGGTTTGGGGATATTATGAGAATTTATACTCAAATTCCGCCTTTAAGCTGATTGTTATAATTCAGGAATGAAGATCCTTGAGTTATATTTTGATGGATCAAAGTATCCTCAGATCAATGCTTGGTAGAGGTCAAAAAAGTAAATTAGTTTTTGAGGTTTACTAGGAAAGGAATAGAGGACAAGCCAGAAAACATCACTATACGGCTGGATAAATTCATAATGCATCTACACTTTGAATATTGTGCACAGTTCTTGTTTTCCTCCTCTCAAGAAGCATATGGTAGAACAGAGAAGGATAGGAAACAGCTTCTGAATTAGTTCTGAAGACTAATAGGCTGGAAATCTTCAGCCTTAAAAATAAATCACTGAAGAAAGATGTGATGTTCACCATTCATAGAGAAGGCAAATAGGGAATGATTTTTCACTCTTTTTTCCAGTAAAAGAACTAGGGTGCACCAAACAAAACTAGCTAGTGCCAACTTTAAGACAAACAAAAAGAGAAGGTTATTTGTATAACACGTTGGTAAACTATGGGAGTCTTTGCCACAGGATCATGTGAATGGTAGCTGGCCAAACTGATAGAAGAAAAATCCTTCCAAGGTTATTTAATACAAAGACCTCACCTCTAGCTAGAGAGGTCCTTGAGCCATAGTTTTTTTGACGTTTGCACAATGTTCCTCTAAGAAAATARCTCTCTGCTTTCCTTGTTCTTTTGCTATCTCTTATGCTAGGCACTTACTACTGTACTTTGCTGAAGACAGGGCTAACATCAGACAGATCTTCAGTTTCATGTGCTGTGGCCATTCTTACGTTATGTTCTCGAGTTTGCCCTCAAWAAAACTTTTTTCGCTTCTATATGCGTTGTAATTAGTTCATCCTTTCTAACACTGAACAATACTGGCGACCTCATTATTTTGTCTATGCAGATCCCAGACAGCCTGTTTGTACAGTAAATCTATCTGAGCTATTACTGATGACAGTAAGTCCTCTGGATGACTGTCAATGTTTTAAACACCATGAAGTCTAATTTGGCAGAGGTCTATGGAAGACAGGTGCTCTTTGATGGTCTGTCTACTACTAGTTCAGCTGACAATGTTGCTATTACAAGCAAAGAAGCACCAAAGACAGAACAGGTAGGTCCGACTTGGGAACACAGATGGTTGCTATAACTTTCAGTAGCCTATCTACAACTTCTTGTTTGTTTGTCTTTGCAATAAGTTTTTTGACGTTCCCAGCAATATGTTTTTTTTTTCCTCCTGACTGAAAAGTCCTTTGTTCCCTCTAAACTTTCCTTGTATGGTCTCTTATGTCACCACTATGTTGACGGAATGGCTTTGATGGCAGGGTTTCAAAACCCGGTTGCCTCTGTCAGTCAGTCATTGAGTTAATAACAAAACAAGGACTGTTAAAGGTGTACCAAGGCGAAGCAGAACTGGAATTACAGGAGAACAACTTCTAGAAGTGCCCAAGGGGAAAGCTGAATAAACAAGGACTTCCAGCCTGTTCAAAAATGTGTCAAAATGACGTCTGCAAAATGTAATAATGGCTTAGTAGAAACTCAGACCATACATTGTCCAGTAAAATATGAATGTAAAAGTTTGGAAAATCATTATGCTCCTAACAAGCTGCTTTGGAATCCGTCATTTGACTTGGATTTCACTGAGTGTATTATTGGGCCTTGTTTAATGTGGAGAGCTGATTTCCCTCGTTATTTCAGTTTACCTTTTCATTTTCTCAGTGTGTTCGTATCAGGATGGCGTTTGGTGTTTCTCAGCTTTCATTTTGCATTCAGTGTGAGACCCGGATTAATCCCTCAGCTGATGTAACCCTGCACACTTCATTAGCACCAGGCTGATTTACATCAGATGAGGATGTGATTTTGGACTATTTTCCCCCACAATTATTTTACTTCATTTATTTCCTTTTTCCTTTCTGTCCTTTATTTGTTAGCTACGTTAAAAATGCTATTGGATACACCTGGGGAACTATAGGGAATCTTCAGACTGAAGATGGAGTGTTGTCTCTGCTTGCAAGGTCCAAACATTCACTTCCTATTTAATAAGTTCAAAWTAAAAAGAATAAAATAAAATAAAATTGAATTTAAAGTTGTATACTGTAATTTCTTAGACTGTCACTTTAAAAATCTATCARATAGATCTGATGTTTTTGCAGCTGTATGGCTCTTATGCAACCTAAGGACCATTTATTGGAATTTCTGACTGAACTTTTGTTTTTATAGGTGTGTAAATGTGTTATCGAAGATATTTTGGCATTTTAACCAAAGACTTAAATTTTGTCGACTTTAGGTAAAAATGTAACTCCCTTTTTTTATTCTTCAGAAAACTTGTGTGCTTGACAGGTGCTGTTACTCTCACAGTGAGCCTTTCAGTGAGTTTATTTTATTAAGAAATTGTTTGGACTACAAAAATAATAATACAATGAGTTGAATCCAGTACTTGGTTACACCAATGTGAACCTGGAGTAAAGTCATGGAAATTGAGAGAATTTTTCAGCATTTGCATCTATGTAAGTGAAAGCAGAAGGTTAGGTTGGGTGGAAACAAAATCTGTTATGACACTTTACATGAACCCTAATCTCTGCTGGTTTTCATAGGGCTGGTGCCTTTTTTTCATTTAGGAATGGTTTCTTTTTTCTTCAGTGCAGTAGAATACTTTTGCTAGTCTGAAGCCACGAACATTACAGGTATAATAATGAATTGATGGCTTTTTATGTTTTGAGGTGGTGATGTTACCCTAAAAGTAATATGTGCCTCACTCATTCACTTGTAATCCTAGATCCCTCAGATATTTCAGGAGCACAAGCTCCTTGTGGCCAAGAGAAGAGCAAAGGACCTCAGATGAATGTGAGTTAACTTTCTGCTTCAACCCATTGGTTCCCATTGAATTTTTTAATGGAATAGAAGGGCTACTGGAAGGAAYGTACATAGTGCCCAGAGGGAGGAATAGAGTCAGTTTGTTGGGCCAAGAGATGAGGAGTAAAATTATTATCGTTTTTACCACAAAATATACCTGTTTCCGTGGGTCTTTTGGGATTTAATGTGGCTGGGTGCCCTGGCAGAGTTGATCTGAATAGCCTGCTTTCTTGAGTGCCAACGTGTGGGTCTGGAATGAGTATCCAACCACTTTCAGGAAGAAGTAGATGTTTGTGTATATATATATATATATTTATATATATATATGTATATATATATTTCACTCAGCAAAGTGTTAACAAAAATTACTCTTATATTCTAATTAAGGAGATTTAAAGCCTAGTTCTTTGTCACTTCAGTCAGTGCAAGCTTTGCCATTGACATCATTAGGAGAAGGATTGACTTAATCGTTCCCAGGAGTTTAGTGGAATAGTGTTCCAGTCCTGATTTATCTTTACTTTTGGCTGGGTTGAATCCATACGATTCGTCTAGAGTTTGACGGAAGAGAACGATAGCCATACCTGCCTGGGTTAGCTTTCAGATATGATACTGGTTGTTGATTCRTGCAATGATACAAAACTTGTTTTCTGCAAAATCATCTAGGAAGCAAGGTGAAGTAGGTTTATTCCATGTTGTTGTGCTCAGATTACTATGTGATGTAGTACTTAGTGTTTAGTTAAAGCCAGCTCAGACACAGACGTACTGCTTCATATCACAACTAGAGGAAGAAAGGCCCACAGAACAAAGGGTAAGAAGAGCCTTWGAGATGACAACTATTCCATCTGCCTGCTTGGAAACATGATGAGGGTACTTAGACTGTCCTTGACAGATTTTTGCCTAAGGAGCCTTTAAAATTGAAAAGCACAGCACATCATCTGAGACTAACCTTTTCTTCTCGATCACTGTTCTTATGTTTAGAGTCTTTCTCCACCTCTAAGTTACACCCCTGGTAGGTTGACTTAGTTATTGCCCTGTTCTCAAWGGTCAAGGAATACAACTTATCATCATAATTTCAAGAGGAGTCTTTTATTTTGTTTGCCTTCATATTTTCAGTGAGGGCGTCTTCCCATAGCTACGTGTATGACACGGATGTTCAGGATGAACTCCTGTTGCCTGACCATTGGCAACCATGGATTGTGCTGTCCTAGGGCATCTGAGGTACCTGCACACAGATACAGTTATGACACAGTACATTTTATTATGATATGACAAATTTTATTTATGAGGATCCTTTATAACCCAAAGGAAGAAATAAGCTCTTCTAGAGAATAAATCACTTGAGTTATTTAGGCTAGAAAAAAAATCACATGCTATTCCCTTTAATATAAAATTCTAAACAGGCCCTTAGAAAAAAATTTTTATCTCCTGGACTATGGAGTAAAACTGGACTATATCAGACATAGATGCTTGTATGATATACATCTTACCTCTTATAAGGTGAGATGACCTTAAAAAACCCATCATCATCACCCTTTGCTTATGGATCATGTTGTCTTAACTTCTAACCTTTCTCGTACTCCTCATGACTCATTCCAGTTTGTCAATGTTATTTTTAAAGAATGACACTTAATGCACTAACCCAGCTAAATCTAGCATTCCAAAAGCAAGKGAATAGTTTACTTCTTTTTGGTGCACACAAAATGCTTGTTGATAAAAATATTTGCCTTTTTTCTGCCACACTATTGGATTGCTGCCTCAGAGTCAGCTGCATCAGACACTCAGACCAGGACAGGTTTGGGAACTAGAAGCAGAAAGCAACTTGCAATACTGTGCATGAAAAGGAATTACTCTGGAAGTTGAGAGGAAATGCTGCTTTTGAGAKGTAGTTCTCTTTACACCCATTTTTTTACTCACAATCTTGCCTCTCAGAAGGAGATCTGGTGGTGTAAGAAGAGACAGGAGCTATGCAAGGAGGAAGGGCTGTCTGTTCCAGTTGGGAGGCCAGAAATGTATCTGCACGTGTCACARGCCATTTTAAAATAACTGGCCGAATTTGTTAGGATTTGGAGCAGAGGTTAAAAGGCAAATCTTGCTCTACTTCACTTCTTTAGCAAAGCCATGTTATGAGATATGCCTATAATATTATGAAATATTTAGCACATTATGAAAATTAACAGAACCACTTTTCCTGCCTTTTGTAAAAGCAGTATGATTGGTATAGTCAGGGTCAAATGTCCAGAAGCCTGATGAAAACCTCTTACAGTTGAATTTGTCTCATTGAACAGAAAACAGTGTCCAAGTAAGTCTTGTATGTTTACTTTCTTAAGACGCCTATGTCCATTGGCTGTAGAAGGGGTCTAGATGACCATTTTGCAATAAATAACTAGAGCATGATTTGGGTTTATTCGTAAGCACTGCTGGGGCACATAGGGCATCCTTTCAGCGTTGAGTAGCTGTTCTAAAAGGCCCTTGTGTCTCATGAGATGTCTCGTGAAATGCCCGGACATTTCAAATGGCACTAGGCATCAACRTTTAGTTAGATGGATCGTGCTTCTCAGTCCCACAAATACACCTAAAGGAGGGTGTCTCAGTCTATGTGCTAACCTCTGCTTCTTATGTTTGTACAGCTGAAAGTTGGGTATTCTGAATTCCAGTCCAACAGTTTGATCTGCAGATCTGCTCCCACAAACAGTCTATATCATTCGCATTATAGTAGTGTTTCAGTCAACCTCACTAAGAGAGGCCTTACCCAGTAGGTTGGTCAAGATAGAGCTGAAAGGGGTGATGTACACTGATTCAGCACTGACCACTGAGTGCCTCTCCTTCAACACTTCTGCCTTCAGGAGCRACAGAGCTGGCCTTGGTTCTTTGGTTATTTCCTCTCCTTTAAGTGGTTCCATCTCGCTCTGGTCAACCCTTCCCTCTTCCTCTTCTTCCGTTGTGTCAGAATTGATGGCAGAACTGGATGCTGATGAGGCAAGACTTGGTGCAACCCCAAACACATATTTGTGGATAATAAATCCAGACTCTGAAGGAACACCCATCTCGCAGCAGACGGGTACCAGGTGGGTGCTGGAAATGTGGGATGTGAATTCATTCAAAGGATGCTGGGGCTGTAATTTACAACCTCCTGGTGTGTGTTATTTTTAAACACTTGATTCATTAACACTTCTCTGTATGTTAAAAGTGGTTCATAAATCGATTGGTAGCCAGGAAAAATGAGCAGCAATGAGGTCATTTTAGTCGGAATGGGCTCATTACCATGCCAACTGTCAAAACTTTTTGAAGCCAGACTTTTTCTTTCTTCCCTCTTTCAGTCAACACAGGTTGAAGGTCCTTTGGTTGGATTGCTTCTGGTAGGATGAGAAGAAATTAAAGAAATAAAATCAGATGGGGAGATATCCTGTGGTCTGAGATACACTTGAGGGAGACATGTTTGTTGATCTTGGATTTGATGTCCAGGATTTGACAGAAGGCATCAATAAGTTTGTCCCTTAGGAACTGCACCTCAAGGTGAGAATTAGCTCCATCCTTTCTCACTGCAGCATGGTTCACAAGTTGTGACAGGGCCAAATACTGATGTGACTAAGCTAAGAAAGAAAACCCTCATTGCACTGACACAGTTGCTAGAACTTTCTTTTTTTYCCCCCATTTGAGTAGCAGCACAATGAGACTGGAGTATAAATGAAAATCTGACCCCCGAGCCTTAATTAAGCAAGTCATGAAACAAAGATTCAGGAGCCAGATCTTCAGAAGGGCGTAGTAACTTGTAGTGTTCACATGTGCTGAGATATGCTTTGGTGAGTCCAGCCAGCTTTCTGGGATCCCCAACTCCAGGCTAACAAAAGAGGCTGCCAGGCTGAGATATGTGTGAGCGCACATTTCTGAGGACAGATAAGGTCCTTCTGCCAGGTCCAATCTGGATGAAGGAAAAGTAGGATGTTTTGGGAACTTTGGGCTAGTGGAAGATCATGAATCTCTTCACTGCTACATTTATTTCTGAGTGGATAATATACAAGTCTGGCCTTCTCATTCATCCACCCTTGCCCTTCTTTTATTTTGGTGATAGCAGTTGAACTGCTTGATCAAAGAAAGCTCTGACTGGGCATTATCTCAGCTCATTTTAGGCACCCAAAATATAGACAGCTAAGTCTGAGTTAATCACTCCAGGCTCCTTTTATTGTCAATAGAGATAAACAGATATCTCCAGAGAGAAATTAATTTGATCTTTGTTAGATATCTGTATRAGGATGAGATGAATCATCTTCTCTAGATGCCTCTTTGTTTCTACTGACTGTAAAGGGAACCCAGGGTAACCACCTTAGATGTAGGCATCTRAACTGTAGATGTTTTGAGATAGAGAGATGACTCCAACCTCAAGAGAACTCCCGTTCAGAGTTTCTAAATGGGTTCCAGAGAACTTGTTGTAGAACTAATAGTAATGCTTAAAAAAGAAATTAAGATGTCCTAGCATGAAACATACAGCATTTTGTTATGAAGACTATGAAATCCTAATCAACGCAAACAAAAATTGCCAATAGATACGTCTGAGACATTGGTACTTTGTTCTGCTGTCGGTTGAYGTGTTTCATGCATCGCTTATTCTGCAGTAACGATCCCAGTCAATTCACCAGCTTTGTGCTGGTGACAAAAACTGTGCAGTCATCGCTGTGTTCTTCCTACTCTTTTCCAATCATGATTAACTGATTCAAGTCAGAGGACCCATGAAATATGAGTTTAAATGAAAGGATTTGGAGCCCTAGTTTCAAACTATACAGTGCGTCCTTAGTCTCAGACTAAATGGACCTGTACAAGGGGCTCTACCTCACACAGTCAAGCTCTTCAGCAGGGAGATTTAGCTTCCATGTTCAGGAACTTCTGCAGGGAAACTTTATCCTGGGAAAGATTCCTATATATAGGATGAATGACCTATCTTTTTTTCCCCCTTTAAGTATAGATGGATCCTATAAAATTGATTTTGACTAGATAACTGACTTCCAGCTCACCAAAGACTGTAAATTTTTCATGTAATGTCTGTGTTCTCATGTAACYGATTAAGCACTAGAGGGGATATACAATAGGAAATATGTCTGCAGGGAAGGAGGCAAATTCCTGCTTGGTCGTGATCAGAGGTGTCATTCTAGCTTTTCATTAAGGCTTGTGCCGAGCTCAAAGGATTATACTTCACCAGCTCTGCTGCTGGTATTGTTTCCACCACTGCTGGTTAGTCAAGGCACTATGGAAACTAGACTAGGGGAAGATCTTTTGCTGGTAGCATGTCTCTTCAGCAAGTAAGYTTATTTTACCAGATAGGAGATGACAGCCTAGATAATATGAGCTTCATTCTCCCCTCATTTGTATAGCTTCCCTTGACACTGATGTTAGCTGCGTATCAGTGTTACCCTTCAGTTGTCATCTGGTTTTTGGCAGGCAATTTTAGGGAATTGCTTTCTGAAATTGGTGTCAGATGCATGCTTACTACACAGCCAAGATTCAATACAGAATAAGAATAATTCCAGGTGTTTTTGTTAGCATTGCTCTGTACTGAATGCAGTCTTTAAGAACAAAATGTTTATTCTTTCGTAGTTGTTTTCATACACTAACAGAACCCAAAAGATATCTGGTTCAGTTTCTTCTATTTCAGTTAAGGGTGATTCTTCTTTAAGCAATTAGCAGCTATGACTCAAAGATAACTAAGAAACAGATATGTCGAGTAAGGACACTTCCCTTCTACTTACTGTATTTCAGAATTCACTTCCATCATTTTGTAATGGGGACATTACAGAGTTTTTAGGATGCCAATATAAATGATCAGCTATCTCTCTCCCCGTGTATTAGTATCAAAACTGCTAAGGACCGAGGAAATAATTGGTTCTTTCAATACTACTTTGAAAATGTTTCATATAGACTACTCATAGCTGTTCTACAAATGCTTAAATATAGCTTGTGAAGAAGGTGAAGGTGAACTTGGGAGACAACAAACGCTTATTTGTCCTGAGATTCCTTTTCTGAAGGTCTGAATATCACAATTTCCAGTTTTCCTGTTTTGTTACTCAGAACTAGAAAAGACAAAAAGATATAAAAGGGGGAAAGRTTTCTTGTTCTTGTTTGACCAGAAGATATTTAGATGAACACAGGCTGTGAAGTTTTCCTTGAGGGCTGAACGCTTGATATAGATACACAGCTAGACAAATACAGATGGAGTTTAATTACTTTTTTTCTAACTAACTTCAGCATAAGGAGAGAATAGATATAGCGATGGCACTGGAGCTACATTAGGGTTAAACTTTAAATAGGTAAACTGAAGAAAAGCTATTCTTGTTTGATGGGTGGCAAAATGAGACCCAAAAGGCTTAAAGCGCCAGAAGATTTGGAGCAAGCTGTGAGGTACCTGGCTCTGACTGAAGCCCAGGACCCTGGTCTAGCCAGGCTCCTGGGATTGTGCCTATATTTTAAATTAAGCACAAACCAAGCCTGCCTTTCCATGTGTACAGAGMGCTGGCCTTCAAGATCCAGCTTTTCAGTGGTGTCCTGGGAAACTCCAACTCTTTGCACCCCACAGCTGTAAAGTGGTGTTTAGGGACTGTTTTGCAAGAGACTTAATGCTCCTTTCCATCTGCCTAACTCAGGTGTGGTGAAAMTCCGGTGTCAGTCTCTAACTGTTGTGTAAAATATGGATATCAGTGAGGGAGCTGGTCTAGCCAGGGCATCCTACATCTCTCAAGACCCCTCCGGATGTCTGACAGAGGAATTTCCAGTTCTAGTCAGAGCTGAKTTACTCAGACCTCAACATTTCCGTTTTGACCAGAAACACAACTCAGTATCAGAAATACTTGCCTTTGAAACAAGAACTTATAGGTCATTTTACGAGCCTATAGGTCATTTCTTGGCTTTCAGATTCAATCATGGAAAGGTACGAGAAGGGTCAGAGCTGAGATCTGAACTCACGTTTCGGGGGACATAACCAAGAATCTCAGATCAAGCCCGGTGACASTACATCAGTGCATGTCCTCGCTCTGCTGGTCAGCCTGAGTTAAATTCTCACAGGATTTCGCCTTTCCCTGGCCATCCCTTCCTTCCTCCTCCCTCTTGATTTTTCCCACTCTTGTCTTTCCCAAGAGATTTAGATCTCCCCCTCATTTTCAAACCTCCACTGTCCAGGAGAGCAAAATGAGTGTTTCACCCTCACTAGCAATGAGTGTGTCTTGATTTTGAGCTTTTATTTCATTGATGGTCTGGGAGCTTTTATTTTATTTTATTTTATTTATTTTCAAAATTTGTCTCTCCAAACACAAAGTGAAAGAGGCCGATTTTCTGGGCACTTTTCAGACGCTTTTATCCCTTTCCTGATACACATCCCACTAAACTAATAGCTCCGTGCTCTCAATTTCACACTCCAGGACTGAGGCAGAAATGTAACTGGGACACATATATTGCAGAAATGATACCAGAAAGAACAGACTTGCCCCTTACTATTRCTTCTTCCAGAATAAATTGATTTTTTTTGCTAAAGCTATTAAACTGAAGGAAGCAGTGTGCTTCTCTCATAGATAATGTGCTRCATTCCTGTGAATTCTCAATGGACCCATTATTCCACCTTCTCCCAACTCAGTCCTTTGTCTTCCAGAGKCTGAAATCAAGTGAAGTGACTTGGTAAAAATGTGGTGGGAATGCTTGGATTCTGGAGTTGTGGTTCTGTGCCTAAGTATCACATAGCATTCTGAAAGTGAATTAAAATTKCATGTTGATCTATATGTTACCGGCATCCAAGCTTTATATATAATAACCATCTCTAATATTATACACATATACCACTGTGTACCTGTAATACTCAGGGAAAACACAAAAGGTCATGTTTTCAATAGACAGTGAAAAATCTGTAATTTTTTCCTGGCACAAATGATCTCAGGAACTGGTTTGCRCAGTGGTCACTTTATTTAGTATAAGAGAACTTTATATAATGTAATTMATATAATATAATTATTCATGTAAAGTCTATTCCTAACAAAAGACTTTGATATCTCAAAAGCCTTTGCTATTTCCAGGAAAAAAAAAGTGTTTTTTTCTTCTGTTGTTGTCCAGTCCAATCTGCGTTAACAGACTAGGCTGGACATTTACTTCTGACAACAGCCTATTTTTTATTCATCCAATACAGTCATTCAGTGAGTCCATGAATGCAGTAAGCAGGAAATTAAATGAGATGGTACATACAGCACTTCTTCCTTCCTTGCTTACTTCTTTCTTTCCTTGTTTTTCTTTCTTTCCTTGTTTTTCTTTCTTTCTTCCTCCTTCCCTCCTTGCTTCCTTCCTTCTTTCCTTTCCTTCTCTTTCTCTCCCTTCCTTCCCTGCCTTCCTGTCATTCCTCCACTTTTCAACTCCTCTCTGTGTACTTTCTAAATCCTTCCTCAATTCTTTTAAGAACATTTCTACTTCRTTCTTTAATTCCTTTTGGCCACCTTTGATGCTCCTTAATTAAGTTTGCTTGTTACTCTAATCAAAGCCACTTTTCTTCATCTTCATTGATACTGGAAAATCTAGCTKTACTTTCTCTCTGCAGAGAACCTTTCCTCATTTTTGATAATATTTATGCCAGGGAAAGTCCTCAGGGGGGATATAAAATCCCAGGGAAGGATATCATAGTACTTATTTTTATTAGCAGTAAATTTGAAATAATCTCCATGGAAGATCTCTGTCAAACAGATGGGGAAGATACAGAGCAGGACAACGTAGTGACTTGCTAAAGGTCATGCCATAAATGAGTGGTAGAGCCAAGAATAGAAAACAGATCTTCGATTGCAGTTTTACACTGTCTCCCTTTAGTCCTAATCTGYCTGCACAGACCTTGATCGATGTGCATCAGAGTAGCAGAATATAGGCAATATTAAATGTTTAGTATACCATCACTTCCACTGCCCAAAAGCACCAGGTGCTTCTAAGGTGGGTGGCAAAATCTTGTAGTAAGTAGTTATGCCAAGAAATCACAAGAGCTGTAACTTTATAACCTTAAAGAAGGCTTTGGCCTGTTATAAAAATGGATTATATTTGAGATACATTCAACAACAAATCTCAGTGCATCTTTATACTTCTTCAGCTAAAGTATTAGCTTCTCAGGCAGATACYATCAGGTTAATATCTGGTTTGAGAACTGTCTTAATATCAGAAATCCTTCTGTGCTTTGCTGAACTCTTTCCGGGTTACCTGAGTTACCACAGCTYGGTTCATTTGAGGACAGAGGAGGGGAAAAAAGAAAACTAAAACCAAAATAAACCTTCCTAACTTTCTGATGCAGAGGGTGCGACCATTCTTCCATTATCCCTTTCAAACGACCTTATCTTTATGTGGTTATGMTGGGTGTGGTTGAGGTAGGTAGGTTATGTGATCCCTAGTCAAATATTTTCTTATGGCAGGTTGCTGTCTCACTGTCCCTCCAAAGACACATGGATTCACAGAGTTTAGTGCCAGGAGGACCTTTCTGGCTACCAAGGCTAGTCCCTGATAGATGCAGCTGTGTTTGGTTTCAACCCTGCCTGGTACATCCCTGGAGGTGCACATGATCTGTGAGTTCCGGACAGGCTGTGCAGGTTTGGAGCACAAGTCTAGTGATAATCTTTGCAAGTGGACCTGCCACAGACCAAGGTCCAGCTCTGAATGCTCATTCCCTTGCTAATGGGTACAGCTAGAACAGCAAGTCCGCATCCCTTGGAAGGTCACTCTGTTGTACTCTCGGAAAGGAGGAGAATAAGAAACAACAGACTAAACAAAGAAGTGGAACTTGTTTTCTAAAACTTCACTATACATTCTCAACTCCTTCTCTTCCTCTGCTGCCATTTGCCTTCTCTTCTTTCAAAATAAACCTGTCGTCTTGACCTTCAGATATTCTTCCAAATATTGACATGACATTCCTGCATGTAATTCTTCCATTTCTCTGATCGTTGATTTCCCACTTCATTTCCAGTCTGAACTGGATAGATGAATACTTTTTCCTAGATCTCCAAAYCTCTTCATTTTTCTCTTACCTAGTTTTGTCCTGTCTCATCCGTTTTCTCTTCTCTTCTCCTYTGCTCTGCTCTGGTTCCTTTCCTTTTCCATTTCTGTTTCCCTTTTGCCTTTTCCCCTTTCCTTCACTTTTTCTTTCTTTTTCCTATTTTACTTTTTCTTCCTGMAATATTTGACTTCCTTCTTGTGCTGACTCACCTTAAACAACATTGGCACTTCATGGGAATCTTCTGCTGGGTGATCTTGAGAGAAATTGGAGAATTTCTAAGCACCATATCAAGCCTTTTTGTTATTTCTTAAATGAGAAAGCATAAAGGCTTTATTCATATTGTGTTGGTGCCAGTAAATCACAACTCCTCAATGAGGAGACTGTAAACTGAAATGGAAACAAAGATCTCATGGTACCCTAAAGTTAAAAAGAAGTCATATGCCAAGGGAGTGACAGTCTCGCAAYGGATTCTTTTCACTGAACACGTGGAGAGAAGTAAACTTGTCTCTAGCCACTATAACTTAGATCGAACCTTGTCCAAGAATGAAAAATTAATGGAACTATACTTCTTCAGTTGCAACAGACCATACCCTTGATCTCATTCTTCTTAGAAGATCAAGAAATGAGTTTGATCATGATGAAAAAAGATCTTCAAGTTCTAAGGGCATCTTTAACCCAGTAGAGAAAGGCACAATAAAAAGACACATCTGGAAAATAAAGTCTTAAAAATTTTATTCATATTTTTGTTAGTAAGTGAGATCAACTCCAGGACAAATTATTAAACTAACAAAGAAGCATTTTCTTCTGAAATCTCTCCATAATAGGGATAGACAACTTCCCCAAATCTATGCTTCACTTAAACCAACACTCGGGCTCAATGCTGAGGTAAAATTTTATTCCAAGTCTATATAGAAAATCAGATCAGGACAATAAAAAGTCCCTTCTGCCTTTCAAAAGAATTCRTATATGCATCTATTCTACAGGAACTCCACTTTTTCTATTTTGGCTACCACTTCTAAGTAAAAATCTGAAACACAAGCACAAGTTGTGATATGGGATAAATAAGAGAGGAATTAATACAGAGGCTATTATAATGTTACAGAAATCTGCAATGGTGTCTTATTTTCAGCTAGAGAATAGGAATCAACCAACGTGAAACAGAAATTATAYATTATAAAGACAGGATGTGTTATATTCTGTCCAGGCAAATGTTTCATGTTTTTGTCCAGGCAGACAAGGTGATGAKAGTTTCACACAATCTTAAGATGGGATCCTTGATTGATAGAGCACTGGAACAGGTTGTCCAGAGAAGCCGTGGAGTCTCCTCTGGAGATATTCAAAACTCACCTGAATGCAATCCTGTGCAACATGCTCTAGGTCACCCTGCTTGATCAGAGGTTTGGACTGGATGATCTCTGGAGGTCCCTTCCAACCTCAGAGATTCCACAGCCTCTCAGAACAACCTGTYCCTGTGGTTATGTATCTTGCTATTCAGACTCTCTCTGAACAGCTAATCCAAATCTGTGTTGCTGCAGACTGAACCAGTTATTTCTTGTCCTACCCTCACTGCCACTGGAGAACAATGGTTGCTGTCATGTCTTCATGTCTAAAAAAGCCTTTTATGTGTGGAAGGAAAGCTAGATTGTCCTACCTGAGCCTCCTCCTTTCTAAACTAAGCAAGTCTCATTCTTGCAATCTTTCCTTGTGGGTCATATTTTCTTCTATCATGTCTTTGTAGTTCATGTATACCCCCTGTAAAGCATGAGGCCCAAAGCTATGTACTATATTCCACATCAGCCTTACYAGTGCTAAGTAGAGAATAAAAAAGCAAATCTCTGGCATATTATAGAGGTTGTGAGGTTATAGAGGAATGACATTTTTGTCTCTTGTTATTATGAGGGACTTTTAAATTGCCGAGAGTTTCCAGATCCTCATCTGTAGTACTGTTGCTAGAGAGCTTCTTTCTGTTAGACACTTAGATGTTTGAGTTCCCAGGTATGGGATGCTTGCATGGCTTAAACATCACTTCATTGTGCTTCTGATTAATTCTCTAGTTTACCAAATGAACTTGAATCTTGATCATCTTCTCTGAAGTGTCTGGAAACTCTCCCAGTATGATGCCATATGATGGTTTTATAAAGATACTGTCTAGTCTGTCATGAATGCAAATATTGAATGGCTTTCAACTATGGAGAGATCTCTGCCATTCTGCACGTGAAAAAAAAGAAAAAAAAAAAAAAAAGGAAATCCCCCTATTATGTCTCAGTTTGTTGTTAACGACTCTTTGAGTATTTTTTTACAAATACTCCCATACCTGTTTTTCAGTGATCATACCTAGGCCTCAGGAACTCAGTTTGCTCATGAAAATGACATACAGGAATCTGTTATATCAGRTTATCTGGTTCCCTCTATCCATTATACTAACTATCCTAGCATCAAAGGGAATTAGATTGATCAGACATGATTTGTTCTTGACAAACTCATGTTTCATTTTATTGTTTCCYATCTTGCTTACAAATGTTTTGGGGAATAATGTGTTCCAGTATGTTTCTAGGCATCAAAGTGAAGCTGAGACTGGCTCATAATCATCTGGATTGTCTTTTTATTAAAATAAATCCTATGCTTGCCCTTCTGCAGCTCCCACACATCCTCTGCAAGTTCTCAGACAYGATTTCACAAAGGACATCCTGTGAGTCTCATAACCACATAAATAAGTCCTGTTTCAAATCTTTTCCCAGCTAAGGCCAGAGCTCACCATGTCGTGGTGCACGGTAGTGATCTCCCTTCTTCTTTGACCCAATGACTTGTTCAAACTAYGATCCACCAGCTAGCTGCCTCTCTCTGCATCTGGCCATGGGCTGGGAGAGTCTTCCCCTCTCTAGGGGAAGTCTGACACTGGAAACTCCCTTCTCCTGTCTATCCTCCTTTATGCCATGAGCTCTCTGGTTACCTAATCCTGAACAACCCCCTCACWGCAAAGGTTCCAAAAGGATTAAATGCATTAGGGCTGTTAATGCAAGGAGGAGGCAATAAAGGGACCCGGCGCAAGCATGCCAAATGAGCACTGTGGTAACAAAATGAGCTGGACTGCCACCTTCTACCATAGCATTAGAACAAGAGGACTTTCAGCACAGAATGAAAGGCAGCAAGTTTAAAATAGGTCAAAGAAAATGTATTCTCTATAGTGCATATTCACATGATATCAGTGTGATAGGATGGAGGTTAGATGTCTTATCCTAATCTTATTCCTCAAGGAGACCAAAAGATCTATTCCTTATGAAGACCAAGTCCCTTGAAGTATTAAAAAGAAAACAAAATGTCATCAAGAAATAAATGGTCTTTAACTAGGCTATGTAAGTATTTAAATCTGTACAATTAATGGCAGAAGTTAAGAGGTTGAGAAGGAGGTTGAGATGCAAAAAGTAACTGACTAGTGAACACTCCTAGTTGATTTAAATGAGGAATAAATGGAATTATTTAAGTTATCAGATCYCAGCTAYTGTTTATCCAGTGGAAAAATTGTAACTTCCAGGTAAGGGATGATAGCAGGGATMTAAAGCACTTCACATTATCATCYGGAATCAGGTGGACATATTGTTAGATGGAAAAAGAAATACATTTGGAAAGATTATAAAAATTGATGGCATGAGCACATTTCTACTTAATAAACAATGAACTATGATCTCTGGACAATTCACATTTCTTTACATCCCTGATCAAAATATTTATACTTATTAACATTGCAAGCAGGATACAGAAATAACTGTATGAGTGTGTAATCAGTATAGCACTGACTGTTGTGGCCTCTTTTTATTATCCAGCTCACTCTGGTCTTACAGACTGGAAAAAAATTTTCTCTTCCTCTTCTGGAAATGGAGTTTCTCAGAGATGTGCCACTTGTACAATATACAGACCCAAACGCGAGCAGCATTAGTGGTATTATAAGAAAGGTAAAGAAGAAGCACCGGAAAGGAAAAGTGCTGGGCTGTGATCTTGCCTACTAGCAGTTCACATGCAGCTTTCCTAGAAGCAGATGATAGAGTTGCTCAGAGCAGAGGTGATTGCTTCTGAAGCCTCCAGAAATTCTCACTAGAAATGTGTGAATACCTAATTTTGCTGGTGCTTTGTGGATAAGCTAAAATATTTTAAGAATTGCCTTTAATTGATCTGAAACAAAAACAGTCAGTGCTTTTTGTCAGTGAAATAAAGGAAGTGAAAAGAAAAACTGCYGGGCTCTTCAACCCACAAACATGTAGTTAGAGCAGGGGGAAAAATTTCAGGGTATTTAAAATAAGTAAATGAATGTTAAATTTAATAATAATCACAAACACACACACACAAAAAAGTATTTAAATCCATTTTGAAAAGAAAAAAAAATGAAAATGGAAAAAGAATAATAAAAAATCATTTAAAACCACATTGAAATGATGATTTCCCCCAAATAAATCTGGATCTGTGAGAAGTTTGATTATTCGAGGCTGCCTGGTTTTGACAATTAGGAAAGTGTTTTGCCCAGCTGTTGTTCTTTGTTCAGATTCTTTTGCTTCCTGGTTCTCAGTTTCCTCAGTTGCCGGTTTCCTCAACTCGCTCGCTGCGTTTCAGCTCTTTCACTATCTTTCTTCTCTCCAAGCCTGAGTGCGGGGACTCTTTTTGCAGAAGGAGTTGCATTGTTTGCAGGCAAATCAGGAGTCTGATTTTTTTTTACTAGACATGATTTCCTCTTGAGCACAAAACTGCACTTCTAGCAACACATCATTGCCATTGTATAAGTTGGTTTGTAAAGAATTCTCCGAGGTCAGCATCCTTTGATACATAAGTCCAGACTTCAGATATTAAATAGCTTAGTATGAGGGAGATGTACAGCTGGCTGTGAAGGCTTTTGGAGAACAGTTCATGGCCCCCCTGCTGCTGCGTCTCACAACCCAMACTCTTCTGTCCAGACTGAAAGAGTTCCCTCTCCATCCTGTGCATTGCAGTGGGTTGACACAGATGATGATAAACTACTGTTTGATCATCTATRTTGGCTAGGTTGGAGAGGAACGTTTATCCTTCAGCTGGGACAACCGAACCCTTCTTGAATCAATGGTCAGCACTGGGAACTGGGCGTTGCCCTAAATCCTGATAGTCCCTCTCTAGCGATAGCGAGTGAAGGAAGCGAGGGAAGGAGAGGGCTGATTCAGTGCCCTATAGTCTTAGTCATGAGGTTTCCAGTCCAGCTTGGTGTATTCTGTGTGCAGAACTGCMCTATGGTATTGCTCTATGCAGCGTTTTTGTAGCATACTGCCATACRATGTCGTCAGGAGTAACAGAGCTCGTGCACGAAGAAAGGCTCAGTGTTAATCTGACAGCTGTTGCATGCGACTTTGAACGGCTGCGAACATCAGTACAGAGCTTTGCAATGCTGAAATAAAAGGAGAGCATATCCCAGAGGAGTTAAACTTCCACGGATGTTTTCTTCATGCCAGACCGGCACCTAGTGAAGTGACTGTTGGATCAAAGTGCTGGTGATACGTTAGTTGACAAGACAGTCTTTCCATTGGGGTGCAACAGATCTTTTGTCTTTTTTATTTTTTTTTCTTTTAACAAAATCCCAGCCCTTCACAAGCCCTTTCTTCAACTCTTTGAGGAGGGGTTGGCAGAGAGGGATTTAGGCTGGAAGCAGGGAACGGACCTGAACTCAGACTAAAAGTCCATTCAGAAAATGATATTTTTCTCAAAGTAGAGCTTAGCCTGAACCATTATCTTGTTGTGTTTGAACAGGAACCAAACCAGAACAAATTATTTCAGAAAATCAAACTAGAAGATCTACTGATTTAAAACTTTCATTGGCAGCTTGGCAGAAACATGCTGTGAATATGAAGGTTCATCAGACATAATCAAGGCTATTTGATAAAGCCTTGTTCTTTCTACATTGCTGCTTATTGACATACGTCTGTGCCAGACACCACTGGTCAAAATAAACAGATGTAGAGTACTTCAGGCAGGCTTCCTGGTGCTTTCCATGGAGGAGATATGGGTACAAGGTACAAACTGTAAAACTTTTTTTTTCTTCTTCTTCTCATTCCAGTACTTTTGAATATTCGTAGTGCTAATTCTGAGTTCTTGYTGCCACCACTGCCTCATCACCAGGTTACCTGGGTTAGAAACTGATTGCATAAATAATATCCATTCCAACAGACCACCCTTTCTCCTTTTTGCTACCTTTAAGGCAGGAAGGATTCAAATGATAGCAAAAAGTACTTCAGTCACTGAGAGCACCAGCAAAGGGCAGCTGAAGAAGAGAGGATGTGTAAAGCTGATAGAGCGGGGAGGAGAGAGGAAAAATGAGTTAGCCTTTTTCACTCATGTGGGTGGGAAACAGGTTGTGCTATTACACACCGTTCAGCCCCAAAGTAATGACAAAATGTGTATGACAGGCTGCGAAACTTCCTGTGAATCTGACTCAGCCTTTGAGCCATCATTACCTTTCAGCGACTGGAGTGGCAGTATGTAATCAGCTGGCAATGCACTACCAGAAAGGGCAGTAAGGGTGCTAGATCACAAATGCTAATCTTAGGATGTCTTACTTATCTGTGGTTGAGGAAATAATATCTATAGACCAAGCATGTGGTAGTGAGAACACCAGCCAGTCAGTACTCTGTATGTCCTGGCTGTATGCATATAGGAAGCCAGGGCCAGCTCTAGACRYGGGCAAAGTCAGTGGCTGCTGAGGWCAGCAGATTTCCAAGTCCGCCAAAATAGCCATGGACTTGCAGACTTCTTTGCCTGTACAGAAGCAAGCTGGCAGAGGAAGGGCGAGAATGCAAGGCAACACAACAACCCCTGAGAAACACAGCCAGCCCTATCAACAACAACAGGAAGGCTAACCCCAGAGCTCTCCTTCCAATATAATTTGTCTCAGCCGTGCCTCTCTCCTCTTGTGAGGAACTCTTTCTCTCCAGTGATCGCGGGGAGAAATTGCATGTTGCTGCCACAGATAATAACCAAGAAAYGGAGCAACAGACGGCTCCGCTTCTTGCTCAGTGAGATTGACTGTAGGCCTGCTCCCCAGACTGCTTTAGTGAGTGGAAAGCCTTGTCCCCTTCAGGGAAGACTCTCTGCGGACATCTTCACAGGAGCAGATTTTTAAGGACCATCTTTAATAATGTGAAGAAATAATATGTGTTTGCTAGAACTTGAAGATGGTGGTGACAGTTTGGAGGTCAAATTATCAGATAGTTATGGCCACTACAGCTCCCTCAAAACCAAAGGAGCTATGGCAACTGAGCACTTGCCTCTCAGTTTCAACAGATTTTGCCTGAATACCTGGGGTGGAACCAAAAGACTAGAAATGGATGTAGCCTTGTGGTCAGAGCATGCCGCGAGCCTCTGCATGGATTGATTGCCCTCTCAGCAGGGAGCACTAAGTCAGATTCAAGCAGCCCATGGCCGAAACAGGGGAAGTCTCTGTGCCTGTCTGCACTGAGTGCTGGTCATTACTCATCAGCTCCCAAGAAACTAAGTTTAAGGTGCAAGCTTTGCARCTTTTGCCTGTTTCCATGCAGCATGTGTGCAGCCCATCTCTGCTGCTAAATCTTTCCAGACCATGTAGCAGCATGAAAGAGTTAAATTAACAAACTGGTGGGTGCTTTTCCTATTTGGATCAGTGGGAAGTGCCATATCTGAAAAATAATGTTCTTTGTATGCAAATCCATATTCTCTTAAAGTCAACAACAGGCCAAAGGTTTCTCCATGGCTAGACTTTGGCTGTTGTTCAAACAAGAGCAGAGGTGAAATGCAGTTTTCTGCTTTCCCAGTCTGGATGATGCCTCCGTTGCAAACGTCAGACCTGCAGGGCTACTCCATTCAGGAGTACTGTGTTAGAGTCTTGGTGGGTTTGGGATGCACTATGCGGGATACTGTCTGTGTTAGTTTATGATACAGGCACATGGCCTCTAGGAAGTGTGCTGAGACCACCATACAGATTTCAACTCCTCTACCAATCAGCTGGGAGAAGCACGGCTCTTAATTTCTTTCCTTTAGGCTGAGTGCTCTGCATTGGGTTGCTTTTGAAGTTGTACACCCCTTTCCTCCTCCCCTCCCTGTCCCAAACACACATCCTCTCCTTTCCTCCAAGGGGAGTATGGCTGCATAACGCTGTGGGGGAAAAAACAGGGATGACTGACACTAGATTTATTTGGAAGGATCTTTTAAGGCATCAGCCTAGGGAYGTGGTGGGAAGTCTGGCCCCAGGAGGTGAGAGGTAGCTCAGAAGTCAGGAGAGGAAGGTGGAGCAGGGCCAGCTAAAGCCAGGTTAAGTCAGCTCTTCTGTACTCAGCTTTCAAAGCTAAATCCTGCTGCCCTCAGGTAATCTATCATCTGCTTGTCATATAAATATTGATTTTACATGCAGCTAATACTGTGYCTTAGTGGAACACATTTCTAGGCAGGCACACACAACATAATAAATAGATAAAAGAATAGATAGATGGATGAACTGATATTTTACACTTCCATACTATACTGCACTCTGGTATAATATTACTTGAATGCAATTCAATAAATAACAAATAAGATGATAGAGTAGCTGGAGGAGGCATTGTCTGTCTGTCTATCTATGTACCTACCAGCCTATCTAACTTCAGAGTCTACCTCGCCATAAAGGGCCCTTTAAGCCCATAAATCWTCTTGCTGATTTTTTGAACAATTATTTTAATATTCAATACCTACAAGAGTCTTCTTCCCCCTGGTATTGGAACCTCTGGGTTTGGCTCAATGCCCACTAAAATAAATGGAACTTGGATGAACTTTGCTTCTGTTAAATAGTTTCAGTCTATAGCACATTGGAAGTAATAACAATAAAAGAATAGGTGTATCTATAGCACATCTTTTATTACTCTGTGTGATGGCTGCATACCCGGATAGTACTCATGGATAACAATTATGTGTCTGATAGGCAAAGAGCCCYTGCTACATTCCTACTGGACTTTATTACTCTGTAGATCTGTGGGATTATAATATGTGTATGTATATACACACATACACATGTATGTATGTGTATGACTATATAATACAYATATATATGCATGTGTGTATGCACATCTACGTGTGTGTATTAGAARGTTATGAGCATGTTTGGAAAAATCCTCTGTGCTTTATATTGCAGACAGGCAGTCAAACATTCAGCAATGATTCCAAGCAGTGTGAAGGTAAGTTGAGTGAAAATGTTTATGTGAATGTTCAAAGCTGGGGAAGTTTGAATCTTGTACAATACAATTAAAATGTGTATTTTAGTGATAACTGAATCAGAAATAAACACAAAGAAAATATGAGAGAAGAAAGGAGGAAAAAATTACGCACTGTCGACATGCTCTGAATTAATTTGCTAGGTGGCAACCATGATGTCGATGTAGATACTGTATCTGCAGCTAGTTCCACAGTGAGAGGAATAACCTCTATCTAATAGGGTGTTGATATGAACGACTTTGACACAGTTTGAAAACACAAGTGATACATCAGAGTTAAAAAACAGCATTTCTGCATTATAGGGTCCAAAGGAAATAATTTATGCTGCAGGCTTTTTTGTTCTAGTGACGATTATTTTATGAGAAATAGGTTTTGATTTCTAAACTTAGCTGTGCTGCCCACAAATGGTACTTTCTGGGGATTAACGATTGATCTCTCCATTTCCCAGCTTTTCTTGGTTTTCTTCACATCTTCTGCTTCCCAGTGTGTGTGTGTGTGTGTGTGTGTGTGTGTGTAAGCTCTGTAGCCAAATGCAGAATAGTCATCTGGCAAAAGCAATAAGCCACCGAAATACATTTCTATCTCCAGACCATGTCTTCAATCTGAAGACCAAGAAGGGCAGAAAGATCAAAGTTTGACAATAATTTCTGCTGTCTGTTGAAGGGATAAGCGAATTCTTTTATTTGGCATGTTGAACCCATAGAATAGTCAAAGACTAAAGACTACCCAGGCAAAACTGATTTAAAAAARGGGGTTGTATGAGCAGACTTCAGAACTAGAAAAGCATCTCAGTAGAGTGTTTGCTRAAGTCTGTCCTTAGAAAGCTGTCTCAGACGTCAAGAAGGCTATTCTTTTGAACCAGACAACAGATATAATCTCCGTATAGCCTTGAAACATGTGAGCTCATGCACTGCTGTACCTGAACCTCATATCTGGAGCCCTATGGAAACCGGAGATCTCAGTATCGGCTGAACTAAGCGTGTCTTTGGAAATAAGCATTTTGTGATGGGAATATTAATCTTTGTAATTTAGGATGAGAACTTGCATGTGTTCTGTTTCCTTCCAAYCCAAGCACTGAGTTTCTAACAAGCCATCAATAAGTCTTTCAGGTGGGCAAAACTTGTCATGCAATAGCTGATGAACTGCTAAAAACTTACTATATCTGATTAACTAATAGCTGATCACGTCCTAACATATTTACTGTCCCATCTTCTCTACTTTGACCCACTTGTGCATCTGATGAAGGGTTAATGTTCATCTGGTGGGACTCTAGTTTAACTGTCTTCAAAGGGCAAATACTACATAAATACTGCATAAAAATAATAGTCTGGAGAATCTTTTACTGGAGCTGACTAGAAAAAGCTGATTGTCAAAATTACTGTTCTAAATAACCCTCTAGGCCCAAATTAACTTGATCAAACTTGAATTCTTATTAGAGGTGCCTAAATTGGCAGCATTTTCCATTGTCACTCATTGTCAACAGAGCTTAATACTCGTCTCATAAGAGTGATTCACCCTATCTCGTATCTGAATTGCTCTGTGGTTATTGCTATCTTACCTCAAGAACAGCTACCTGCTTAAATTAGGTGAGTCTGTTAGTGCCCTAGCTGGGATAAAGTGGTACTAGGTTTGATTATGCAGGATGCTTGAATGGGTTTTGTCAGAAAAAAAAGAGGACAAAAAAGAAGTAAAAGAAAATAAAAAGACAAGAAAAAAAAGAGAGAAAAAAAGGATGAGTGGCTGCTGTACTTCTGCATGCTCCTACATTGACCCAGGTAAAAAACAGGTGAAAGCATTTGCCATTCATGATGTCCTCATTTTTTTTATTATTGTCACCTCATCATGCACTCAGTTGTCACAAAAAAAAATACCACTTAACCCAACTGGCCAATCAAACATAATTGACAGATAATGTAGTTGAGCAGATGAAGATTGCCAATAGATTAAAAGTTTTTAACATAAACTATTGGGCCAAATACTTTTGAATAGCAGATGCATTCTCAAAAATCAAGCTTGGTTATAGAAAAATGAAGATCAATGAAGAAATAATTGTGTATTGATGTACCAGTGGATTCAGATAATTCAAATTATCATGAAGACTTGAGATGGCCTACACAGCTWATGTGATCTCTGCAGACCAAGTTTTGCAACAAGTGACCATGCAGTGGATTGAGGCACCTGGAGTGGTGTGACATGGCAGTAACATTTTGACTTTTCCAGCTGGATCACCAAATATCTACTTGGGTCTGAGAATGGTGTGGGTGGCCTTTGCTGCAAATCTAGATCGAGATTTAATCACATATCACATGCCTCCCTACAGACATTTGTCTTGTTCAGCAAATGAGCACTTATGACACTGTGCCAATAGTGAAAACATGATCAATAATGCAATAARATATTCTTTATAGGAGCACTCTGATATGAGATTTTCTTCCCTGTCCTAGAGAATAGAGACATACAAATAATTCTRTGAGTTTTTAAGACTTGTTCCTACTTCTATTTCACAACCCATTTTTCCTTGCTGACTGTTGTGAGAAAGTTATTGTTAAGCACTGTTGACCTCTGCACCTTAAACTCTGTGCTAATCCTGGCATACTCCTTTGCGTTTCAGCTTGCTGCATGCCTTCACGTGAGACTGGCATGTTTTGCATTGCAGAGAGAAATTTTGGACTCAGAATCTGTATTTCATGGAAAAACATTCTGCTAGTGGAAGCACCAGTGGTCTGGGCATATCTTACTTTTTGACATTGTGGAAAAGAAATGCTTGGAAGGAGATAGTTTGAATCTTTTCTCTGATTTGTAGATGCTTTGAGAAAGAAAGAGAAACATGAAAGCTAGTGGTTGGGAAAAAATCACCATCCATTTCTTTCATATTCCTTGTGATTAAATAACATTCAAGGGTCATTGTTGAATTTTTAGAAAGTTGCCTGGTCTTGGTGACTGCTCTTTTGGGYTATGTCTATCTTGTATCTCAGGAAATCAGTTAGAGATCAAGCTAAAGCTGCCAGCTGTTCATTACCTAGTTTTATGGAGTGAAAATGCCTTTATATAGTGTAGCTGTGTCTATAGATCTCCTCTGCATGTGGTGTGTGCGCCCTCCTGGAAAAGACCTTGGACCATTTGGTTTGCATGCCCTCAGTCCTGTGACTTTACCATAGAAGAAATGGTACAATTTGTGCCCATCATGTCTGCACAACAGGTGTGTTAGGACCTCTCTAAAGGGTAGCATGGGCCCAAAGCGTGTCTTCTGCTGTCTTGGASCTTCCCCTCAAATCTGTATTTCAGCATGGTCTTGTGAACAGACTTTGACCATGAGGCAAGTCTGGGTTTGATGTAGGCTCAGACTCCCAGAAGACAAAATAGAAGAGGTTTGGTTTCAGGTTCAGATATTTACATTTAGATAGAAGTGACTTTGAGGAGTGACTTAGCTAATTAAACATAGGTCGCTGCTGCATGGTGCCCTCTTGGCTGCCATGGTTGCACTCACCACGTCTTTATTGCCTTTTTCTTTACCTGTGATTGTGAGGCTATAAAGTCCCCATGTGGGCCCACAAAATCTTGAATCAGCCAAAATTCCTAGGTATCTTTGTTCTATCACATAAGGAAGCATAGCAATATAAACTTGCAATAGGTAATTGGCATCTGAGCATCCTCAGTCTGACGACTAATTATCCAAAGATTTACAGCATCATTAGGGAGGTTTTCCACAGACTTTGTAAAGAAAGGAAGGAAGAAAGGAAGAGAAAAAGAAATAAATAAAGAAAGAAGAGGAACGGAAAAGGAAAGAAAACAGAACAGCAAGCTATTCTTTTGGGAGAAGTAGTTGTAGTTCATTGAACCTTGTCTTCTTTTTGCTTCCCTGATCTTAGGTAAACATTTGAGTGAAGTCCAAACCAAATACACACACCAAAATAGCATAGGGTGTAACTGATGCAATCTCTAGTACTAATAGAAAAGGCTACTTTGAAGGGGGGAGGAAGAGACCTTTTCCTAGAGCAGCAATGCTTGAGTGAAGACTATCATTCCTTTGACTGTACAATGGGAATTAAGTACTTCCTATAGCAAGCATTACAAAATGTCCCATTGTAGAAATGTCGCAGCTGTGAGACAGTACAGGAGCTCTAAACTTTCAGTGAGTGTTTTTTTTTTGTATGAAATTGCCCTAAAATCCTTTATAAATGCTTTAACTCCACAGATCAGAGAACGTAATCATGTCATTTTTCTTAAAAGGCAATGACTTCCACTTTTCTATTTTTCTGGGAATGTCAGGGAATGGTTTGTGCAGTGTTGGGGAGAAGGAAAGGTCGAGARGTAACATAACAGTAGAGAAGATAAATCCAAGCTGCAGCAGATGGCCCTTTGGCCCATCCACAAAGCAAATGCGTAATGTAACAGACATAGTTAAGTTCAAGATTTAGACCCTCAACTTTGGTTAGGTTCTAACCTTATTTGTTAGGCAACAGAGGATAGACAGGTCCATGAGAACATTTGGGTGCTAGGTAGGCCGAGGTAGTCYAGCTCATTTAAGTGCCTGAAGTTAGCTGGGAGGCTGAACCATCCATGACTTCATGTCAAAGTTAGCTGTTTCAATAGAGGCATCACACTTAGTAGGCACTGAAGATGTCTTCACAWGCCTAATGTCTAGACTTACTGGACTTTAATATCCTGCAGCCTGCAGGTATGYAGAGGCAATGGGGACACTATCATGCTCAAAGACTGTTACATGTTTACCGGTGTAAATCAATGCAACACCATCCATGGTTAGTGCTGCAGAAATTTACACCAGGTGAGCTGCTCTTACATTGCCAGTCTTGGCTGTTGAAGAAGATAGAAAAGGCCTTTGTATGGGAAGAAGGTAGGAGAGGAAGGGAGTGGTGGGTTATTATGGAGATGGGGCTGAGCTTGCCTTTAAGACAGGTCCATGTAGCTGTAGCGAAGTCCAGGCCCAATGTGTCTGGTACACCTGGTGACGCTTTTGGAGGATTAAGAGGATTTTCTGTTTCTTTTGCAGTTCTGAGTGCAGATTGTCCCTTGCGTTATTATATCACGCCATGCACAGTTCTCACTATTGCTTTGTGTAAAGTACAAAATGTTCTTCAGTGGAGGGTCAGCCATGTTCTGGGAGTGTTGCTGCTGGCTGTTAAAAGGCGGCTGCATTTGCCCCAAAGGAGAGGAGGAGTATGGAGGCACACTAGATTTCCACATTGTGTGAAAGGAGGCTTGTAATTAGCTTACACATTACAGTTTAGAGCCTTAGGCGAAGGGTAGGCTTGTGTGCTTTCTCCTGATCCACTGAATGAAGTTTCATGTGACGCAGGGCTGGGAGGTGGCTGCCTCTATAAGTCTTTGTCTAATGAGAGTCATTATGTGACAAATGGGTCTAGGCCAACCTGCTGGGGTGTGGGTCGAGATGGGGCAGTGTGGCCGCAGGATGGGTTGGGGCCTACCACGGTGAAGGGGCCAGAACATAACCAGGCACTGGGAGCCATGACTTTCTCCCAGGGGTACAAGGTGTGGGCCAGGCTGTGGGGTGATCACACACCATCCCGGCATCCCTCCTGAATGCAGAGCGTGCCTGCTGTATGTGGCAAGCACTAACCCCGTTTTGCCCCCACTCCCCCTCAAAAGAATTGTTTCCACCAGCCTTTTCTTACCAATCTTCATGCTGAGAAAGTCCACCCTGCAGCTCCTCTTGCTGTCCCCAGAGATGAGTCAGCTCAGCCACCCTTCTCCCCCTCCCAGCTTTGTCACCATACGGAGGGATCAGTAGGAGCTGTGGTACCACGCAGAGCCACCCTGCCACYGGCTCAGGGTGCCTTTGGGGTGGCAGCAAAGGGGTGAAAAAGGAAACTTATTACCCCATACAAACAGATCGTACTTCAGCTATTCTCACTGCTGCATAATCGGAGAGGATTTGCTCTGGCGGGGAGGGACGGATGCACTGTAATCCTCCTTTGCCCCATCCAGCACACCATGTGTGGTCTGGGTGCTCAGATGCTGCTGCAGATGAATTGACCTGTTCAGTCTGTAGCTGTGCCCAGCTAAAATTAATTCCAGGATTAATTCTAGAGCTGGCTGCGGAAAGGCTGTTCATCCCATAGAAATGCTGCAATCGTTGAACTAGTACAGTCACCTCTCGGAAAGTGATGAAAGCAAATTCATACAAAATTTCTGCAAAGCATAACCTAGTTTTTGTTGTTTTCCTGTGGTTGATATAATTCAAAATATTTCCTTTGTGTCCAGCTTTGTTTGAAAAAATRCATTTATTTTTCTAAGTCTTTATTTCTGAACAAAGACTCAGTTCTAATAGCAAAGACATACACTTGGTTTTTGAATATGTTGAAGTGAAATGTTTTGACCACTTCAGGAGGTTTTTTTTCTAGTAGATCTTCAAGTCCAYGAACTTGCTGAAATGGACCTTGGGCCATGGACAGGGTCAATTTCTAGGAACTGACAAAATCAAAGTTTTGCAGAAGAATTTCCAGTCAGTGGCGCACCCCTCTACCCCACCCTGAGGAGAGACACAGAACATGAGAGACGTTATGGGAACTCATATCACTGAAAGATCGAGCTTTATTTTAATCATCTCTCATTAATTCCTTTCTTATRTTGGATTTTAACACATTTTTAATCTATTTTTCATTCTCCATGCTTTATCATCTCGGTGATCTAGGTGAACAGGAACCAGCCTGATGCGGGGAAGGCAACAAGGGAGATGACAAAGCAGAAGCAAAATTTCCCGGGAGGTTGTGAAGGAGGGATGTAAGCTGACGGTTGGTCCAGCAGGCAGGGCTCTAACTTGGGAATGGGGCTGTTGGTGTAACATATCCCGTTGTGTAACCTTGAGCCACCTCAGCCTGTATTCCTCTTCTCTTCCATTTGCCTTTGCAATAATATTCTCCTTGACTAAAGAACTGTTTTCTGAATGTGTGCAGCACCAAGTGAAGCCTTCTTGCCAGCTAGGTCCTTCAAGTAATGTCATAAAAGAAAAAAAAGGAGAAATAAAATCTTGAAAAATTAAACTAATGACACGGAGAACATGTCAAAAAGCCATTCGGAGGGACTTTCTCCCATCCCCCTTTACGCTGAACTTATTTTTCTTTCAGTTCAAAAGACCCTTATCAGCGTTTCAATCTTTCCATGTAAATACACTGACAAGTGTCAGGCCCTGGCAAACCTATAATTAAGGCTGAACACAATTTGCTAATAAAAGCTAAGAAACTCTGGCCTGAGTTTACTTACGTTATCCCCACTGGGCACTTCCCATCAGAATCTTTTATCTGCCTTTGCAAATGCCACTTTGACATTATTTTTACGGAATCAATCAAACGCGGACACTACATTTATTCCCCTCCTTGCTGAGAAGATGTTCCAGCTTCAGAAATAAAGATTTTTGTTGTTGTCGTTGTCATTGCAGCTCCTCTGACTCACAAAGCACAGCGAGCTTTTGGAAGGAGAGAAAGAATGAGAAAAATAGAGGGGGGGAGAGAAAAAGAGAGAATTGGAGAGAGAGAGAGAGAGAAAACGTGAGCCAGAGATTGTGGCAGGCTTTACAAATTGGCACAGTCTTATCAACAGCATTTCATGGTTTTCTGGAACTCTTTCAAAGGGAACTTGTCTTTGTGTGCACTGGCTTAAGCTTTACTAATATTTAAAGCTATATTTAAAAGTTTATGAAAATTACTTCTGAGTTCCTCTGTCTCTTAAAATCGCCGAGGCCAATGTTTGCTTCTTACTGTTATCCCGCTCACCCCCTCCCCCAAAAGTTTCTGTGGTTTTCCCCGTCCTCTTCGTCCTCTTCGTCCTTTGCCGGCAGACTCCCCACTTTTCCCTCCCTCTTTGCTGTCTTTCRTCCTCCCCTCCCCATTTGTGGGGTGGCTGGAAGACAGGTTTTGTTTGGCGGTTTTGTTTGTAACGGGTGAGGTCCACCTTTCAGCTTGCAGCAGCACCCCTGTCCAGCTCCTTTCTTTTCCACCTTCCAAATCAGTAAGTAAATACAGCTCTCTTGTGTTCTTTCTCTTGGCTTCCTCCTCGGTTAACTGGCTTTTCCCCTTGCTTCCTCCTCTCCACAGCTAGCCCTGTGTAAGCACAATGCTTGACACTTCTAACAACCTATGATGGGATCTGATCTTCATCCTGAAGTAGATATTGAAACAGCTCAGGTGGTCCTTGCAGCAGACACACACACACCACTTTTAATGAGATTAGAGCAGGGAGAAATCGTCCCAGCCTGACCAGGTTTGGTGTCTTGGGGTGGGCCCATGCCCTTGTTCATGAAGTCTGGATGGAAGGAGGCATGTGGAGAGGAAGATGGTCCAGTCCAGGCCACCAATGGATGCAGCTCTCCCAAAGCACGGGGTTGATATGTGGGGTAGGATTTGCCTGACTCCCTTTGACGRTCACATCTGAGCTGCTCACCCTTTTCAAGGCATCATGCTGACATAGATGTCTACAGACAAATTGCATCCTAGAAATGCTTGTTTCTCATCTGGACTGTTGATGGAGCTGGTGGTGGCTATCTCAGAGGTGTGGATACCTACCTTAGAAAGATCTAAGCAAGGGTAAGATGAATCCTTTCTGGGGAAACTCGCTTAAAGAGGAATTAAGGTTGATTGATCCCAGCTAACACATTTTAAAAAGACTTAACAGCATTCCCACATTAGAATTTTACTTGCGTCATAACAAAGTCAGGTTAATTATTACAGTTTTAAGACATACTAGGTCAAATCAGAGGTCCCAGCTGGTCCAATGTCCTGTTTTCAATAGCAGTCAAGATAAATGATTAAAGAGAAGAATAAGAAACTACATATAGAAAAATATATATCAATACCTCCAGCAACCAGTGATTTAGAGGTTTCCAGGGACTCCATTTACTCTACTAGGCTTAATGGTCCCCAGTATACCTATCCTTTGAAATTTCATTTTTTAAAAAACTCGTTCATACTTCGGGTATATCCAGTGATGATACCCTGCCTTCCTAGTTCAGACCTGGCTGATGAAGCTATGGGTGATTCTTTCCTTTCACTATGTCCTGGAAAGCGTCTGTTCTGCGCCTGGGTTATTTGGTGGAGCTGTGCTGGCTTCAGACAGGAAGATATTCTAAAGCTTTGCTATGTCTTCAAAGAACTAGGCAAATTCACCCTATCTGAGGAGGTGCCCCTTATTTTATCTTATTCTGTGGCATTAAAAAGAACAGCTCTGGTGTAGGAGAATGCCAGGCAATTTTCTCATCTCTCAAAGCTTTAAGAGAAAAAGTGCATAGGGATGAAACACAAGTAAAAGCTCTAAATGACTTTTGTATCCCATGCTGTATCAGTTATAAGCAAATCCTTTATATAAGTGAACCCTAGATCCTTTAGATTTCCTTTGAAGAAATCTTGTCCTCTGGCAGCTGGAATCACAGCAGTGGGAGTGACAGAGGTATTGACTGGGAGACATGGCTGTCTACTAGAGATAGTATCAACGTTCCTGCAAGGGACAACTGCAAATTTGGTGTTAGAGGGAGATTATGTATCCCCTTAGATTTTAGCACTGCTTCTTGGAGAGAGGAGGAAATTAGATTAAAAGAAATGTGATATACATACATACAGATATACATACACACACACACACACATATAAATATATATATATATATATATAGTCCACGTACATGTGGTAGCACCATGTTATATGGTGGAAGGTGTACCATGCTTTAATGCATTAGTCAGTGCAGGACTCATGGGCTGCCTCTGGCCATCTCCATTTTACAGCGCAGGAAGTTTAAGTGAGTTGCCTGGAGCCAGGGAATAAATCAGTGTTGCAGATGGGATGAGAACAGAAGAGTYTCCAGTTTGGGTGGGATTCTTGACAGAACAGGTGATACTAGAATAAAACAAGGGCTAAGCAAGTAGAGCTTATCAAATCAGTGTCCTTCACTTTGTCGAAAAGTGCTAGTAAGGGTAAGCTCTTCTGCCTTTTCCTCTYTCTCCTGGTCAGATGAAGTAGCAGCAAAAACTCTATTTTCTACCTCCACCCCCTTGTCTTTTTCTCCTTTCATTTTCCCATGACATTTTTTTTTTCCTAGAGGTCAGATAGCTCAGCAGTGTCAGGAAATTTAAACCCCAGGCTCAATCTCCCTTCTACACATTCTGCAACAGCGAGAAACACTAGCCCAGGCTGATGCTGTTACAGTATTTCCAACTTTATAAAACAGAAAACAACCATGCCTATTAAAAAGCAATGATCATGCACACCAAATAATTAGTGTCATTAATTATTAGCACTGTGGCGTAACCTGCAGGGCCCAATTAAGATCAGAACCTTATCATACTAGGCTGGGGAAACATATATTAACCYGCAGCTTTGACTTTGAAGGTTTTGCATTCTTAATGGATAAAATTAAGAAYGGGAGAAAGGAACTTATTTTTTACTCTTTCACAGGTGAAGCACTGGGACCTGGACGYGTGAAGTGAGTTGCCCGAGGTCACGCAGGCTGTGTCAAAGACGGGAACTGAACTTGTGCTCTTAAGCGCTGATCAAGGAGAGCTCCGCAATGAAGGGTATAACTATGACGAGGCTTTAATACAGCAGGGAAACTAATAAAGAGAAGAAAAAGCTTGGGAAGGACGGCGGGAGGGAGAGGGATGTGTGTGACTGAGTCTCTCACGGTCAGGCTGCTCAGTGACTAATAACAACTGGTTTTAACTGCGGTGCTCCGGGGGATGTCATATTTCATCGCAAGCCACTTAAGAGCCAGTTAGTCTTAGAAAACTCTCAGCCTATAATCTAGTGCCCAAATAACAACATTTGCCATGAAGTCGCTGAGAGGGGAACGTATATGTATATATGTGTATATTTATAAATATATACATATATAGTGTTTTACTTGTTTAACCTACATATATATGTATACATAATGACACATGCTCACACACACACCCTGCCCTGTCTTAATAATATGACTAAATTAGGAGTGGGCCTACCACTGCAGCCTGGAACTACAGATGATTTAGATATAGCCATTAAATCTTTTACAAAAAATGTTTCATTTCAATTCATGTTTTGAAAAGCCATGCACAGCTTGGAAGACTTGAAGAAAAGTACTTTAGTAATAGCAGAATGTCCCAGTTTATCACTTGAAGAATAAAGTAAGGTTTTTTTTTTTTTAACTTCACATTTTTTTCAAAATGAAATACATTTTTACGCAACTTTTTAAAAAGAATTTGAGGTCAATGTCAAATTTGAAACATTCCAAAGTTATCAAATTTTGAAATTAATCTGTGGAAGGAAAAAAAATAAGAAGAAAAAGAGAGTAGAAAAAAGAGCGTCTATACTGGGAAATAAAGTTATCTCTGTAATTTTAATTCAATTTCCTGGGTAAAGTCATTTTGTTAGAGTCCAAAGAGATACAAGGCACTTTCCCCCCTTTCCCAAACTCTGTGTGTTTAAAGCAAAGGAAGGACCTATGGAGATATGGGTGAGGTCAGGCAATGGAGACCCGATTCGAGCGTGGGAGGAGAACCTTAGTTGCCGGTGGTGCAAGCTTTGGTGGATGAGGCGGGATGTGGTAGGAAGTGGTCAGTTATTGTGAGTTCCTCRTTTTGGAGGGAGCCTGGAGATGCTGAGCATCCACTCTTCCCCCTAATGACTCCGCTTTGTCCTYAGAAAATCCTCTGGAAAATAGGTTGCTCCTTGTCACAGAGTGAGTGCCCCAAACCAGTGGCTACTTTTGACCTTACCTCATTTGTACTGAAGTCTCCCCACGGGTGAAAATGAGGCTACCCTTCAAACCATCTCAACACATGGAGGTCTTACAGAGAGAACGGAATAAACGTTGGCTGGGCCTTCAGGCATTAAAGCAATGGACACTGAGGAAAAGCCCATGTTCAAATGAATCATTCTGTCTTGGGGAAAAGTTGTGATAATATGCAAAAAAAAAAAAAAAATGTCTTGAGGGACATACATTGCACAGAGAAGAAGAAATGAAATCCAGAAGAGCTCTTCACTATGGGAGCTCTGTCCAGCGTATGAACTGATTAAGGCAAGGGCTTTATGAAAAGAGAAATAAGTGAGCGTGTATTTGCATTTCTTTTGCAGAGTGGATGTGTGCAGAACAGCAGCTTTAATCCTGGAACTTCCAAAGTTTTGAATGCTTGACTTGGAGATCTGAGTTAGAGTTGTTTGATGTACTTTTTGCATCTCTTTACACACACRCATTAGATAGGCAACATATATTTACATACTGGATTTATGAAGTTGTAGTTGGACTGTTTTTCTAAATTACTGTGAAACTAACACTTTTCATATMCCGTTCAGTCTCTCTGGGCCTATGAATCAAGCATCCTGATTTCTTGCAGGTTTGACTTTRTTTTTCTTTTACGCCGCACTGGCTCTTTCTCGTTTTCATATATTTTCTTTTTTCTTTCTTTTTTTTTTCTTTTTTTTTYCCCCGGAGCTGCCATTTAAATGACCTTTCCCATTCACCCTTAAAATTCCACCCAACCGAAAACGAGTCCTGCCTCCAGGCCTGTAACTGTGGCCTCTGTATCTCCAGACAATGGGGCAAGGAAGGGAAAAAAGAAAAAAAAAAGGGACATTCCTGCAGGTCCTCCGTGTGTGGATAACAAACAGGGCGCGCGAGAGGCGGGCACCTAAACCAGAAATCACTCCATCAGCTTGTTAAGCATTTTGGAGTGCCACCATGCACATCAGGAGGCAGCAGCCGCGATGGAGGTATCCTGGCCATTTGATATTCGGGCCATGAGGAAGGTTTAAGAAGAGAAAAGGAAGGGGGAGGCAGGGATGTGGGCTTTCTAATGTAAACACCATTATCATTTGAAAATCAATTAGCTCCTTGCACTGGGGGAATGAGGCGACTTAAGGCCCTTTCTGAACTGCTATTGTGAGCCCGGGTTATTTACTTTAATTAAGAGGAGACAGAGTGGATTATTGTCTCAAAGTAAGGAGTTGGGAAGAGTCAGAAAATTACACTCTACCTCACTGCACAACAAAGCCAGAGTAAGAGACAGGCTCCAAACCAGGCAAAGTCGGAAAGAAATTAGCCTTTAATCTGGATTCGTCCTACATAAGGAGCAATCAAAAGGAAGCAAGGTTCAGAGCCTTCTTGCTAGGCACTGGGCATGATATTGCAGAAGCTGTCACTGCCAGCTATTGAAGTTTTTAACGTTGGGACACTAAGGGATTTTTGCCCCTGGAAGGGCTAGAGTTTGAGAGGAAAGATTTGTTTTGGCCTGCARTTTCACAGACTGAAGTGTCAGGTATGGGGCTGCATTTCCCTCTGCCCCCTCCAACACAACGCTGGAGCAATGCATTCCTTTAGAAAGAAATATATATAATTGCAGAAGCAAAGGTGTCTTCTGGATGAAGATGCTTATACTTTTTTTTGGCTCTTATTTAATTCAAATAGCTTGGATTAAAAAAGAAAAAAAAGTAGAAGAAGAAGGAGAAAAAAAGAAAAGGAATTTGGCAAGTGACTAATCCACAATATTGTCTAATTTGGCATATGGAGAAACACCCCCCCAAGGTATCTAATACTGAGATGTTTCAGCTCTGCTTTGCATTGCCCACTCTTACTCTGCATACTCTAAATATGTATTAAGTCAGTCGAGCATGGCAGCTGCTGAAGAAGTTGCCACAGCTTACTGGGTAAATAATGATCATTTTATAAATCACCTAAATGCGTATCTACCCCAAAGACCATGGCAGTGGCTTACGGGAATACTGATTTGCATTTTTAAAATTTGCTTGGATGTATTTGCAATTGCTGTGCCTCACGTTGATTGCTGCATGCTCTAGTTTTAAGTCTGGGGCCCAATTCTGCTTTCAGTGATGAACGGATGAATCGGGAGCGTTATCAGTGAAATCAGCAAAGTCAAGTCAAACCGAGGAACCASTCTGCCGATGAGTTTCCTCAGGGAATATCCCAGGAGCACAATCTGGCACTGAGATCCCTTGGTGATCTTCTATTGGGAATAACTTTAAAAATAAGTCTTCGGGGTGGCAAAACACAGTTTTTTTGGGCTCTACCTGGGAGAGACTGGCCAAAGACCAGCTGCTGTCCAGCCTCAGCTCTGATGGGGTGCAGAGCCAGGACCCACTATTGCTCTGGAAAACACCTTCTTTACACCCAACTGTTGACTTTGGGGCCTACATATACCTATTTTGGCCTGCATGGGAGACAACAGCCTCTTCTCCTGACACACGTCCAAGCCCATCACGGCTTTCCCCTTCACAGGGCAGGGACCATCCTTCTCCGTGTTTTGCCACCAGGGGCACCCTGGCTTACAGCTAACCCAGAAACACATGACAGCAAAAGCAGATAGATGAAAAATCTTTTCAGGGGTTTCTGCAGAACAAAATTCTTTCTACTTTAGGCAACACAAAGAAAATATTTATATTTGTGTAGGTGAGGTCAGAGTTGTCTCGAGCATTTAGGGCTCCTTCCCTCCGGGTCAAGCACTGTCGCTCTTTTGCAGATGGATTTCTTAGTCCTCATCTGATCCTGCAGTTAAACCAGATCTTTTTCTTATGACAGCCACTTCCTTTTTTTTCCTGTCTAGTGGAAAGAAAACTGGCTTTATGAAGGACACAGCTAAACAAGGCAGAGCTCCTTCTACCTTCACTGACTCCCTGTAACCAGATGTCACAGGCAGTGGAAATACAGGTGCAAACACATGTTGATTAGGACCAGAGCTCAGGTGAGAAATAAGAAGTTCAGAGGAGTGAGGCTCTGCCAGGGGCAAGTCAGGCTTAGAAACTCCTGGAGATGAAGAGCTGGACCCAGTGAGGCACAAAAGGCAGCTGCCTTCCTTAAATGCAGTTTCACTGCAAAAGACTGGGCGCCACGCAGTTGGTGTTGCATCTTAGAGGACCTGGGGAGGTATAACATAAGACAGATGTTCAGCTGTGCTCTCCTGCTCAGGCAGGGTATAGCTTTTAATACTTAGCCACAGTGGGTTCAGATAATGCCTTAATTAAAGCCTTAGTTCTGTACTTGCTGGATTAAAGTGGGTTCCTTATGTATATATTGTCTGGTTATTGTAATATTATTTTGTGATCTTGAATATGCTTAATTGTATTAGTAATGGCGCGCTGGAGCCCTTTTCATCCTTATTAATAAATAAATAAATAAAATAAATACAGATTTTTTTTTCTTTGGGAATAAATCAATTTTTCGGCTGAAGGGTAGGGTCAGTAGACCCACAGAGCTGGCTGGAGGCAGTATGTGTGTGTGTGTATAGATGACTACACTATCTATACCACCTATATTTGCATTCCTACAGCTGTTCATTATTTGTGTCTATTACACAGTGGAGAGAGCACAAATGTATGCAATTCAGACACAATAATGCAGGGATGTGAAAGAACCAATCCATCAGTTCAAGTGTGTTTGGATTTAAGGAGAACGGGATGCACTGATAAATTCACTGATTTATTCTCTCTAACTCTTGCTGTATTCTGAGGCAGGGCCTTAGCCACCAGAGCTGCTGGAGCTGACAGTGATTTATGTCAGCTGTGAGATCTGGCCTGGAGCTTTTAAGTATATGTCAAGCACCTCCAGCACTCTATGAATCTTTTTGGATGGAGTTTTCCAAATCAAAATCTGAAGGAAAGGCAAATCCATCAAGAAGGAGAGCACATGCTTGACTATTTTGTGTTTAATAATTCCTATCATGTTTATCAAGATCTCATTCAAGTTCTGACTATCCAGCTGCTCAGAGTCTCTGGCTGCAGCCTTCAATAACAACCATGGCCTCATTCCAGAAGAACCAAAAAGTCCTTAAAAACTGGTTGGATTTAAGCGAGTCCAGTAAGGAGTTGACAGGAGGGATGGTCAACTGTTTGCTCTTGTTCTTATGGCCAGGTTTAGAGAGCTCATTCAGTCTTTTACAACTGTGTGAAGCAACGTTTTCTTTCATGCCCCAGTGCTGTTACATGGCAGAATACCAGAGAGTGTTGCAGAAGAGCCAGAATGACTTGACTGCAGCCTTTCTGAGTTATGCTGACATTTTGTTATTATGAGCTTAAAAATACAGTGTGGGAGATGTCCAGCATGACATGCTTAGGGGTGCAGCCCAAGCTGAGTGTAAAGGAGGTGGGAGTGAACAAGCCAGAGGCAAAGTGGATGGTACACGGGTCTGGGACCTGGGATACTGGCACTGCATTCCTGGCTGTGCTGGAGACCTGAGGTAATTCTCTTCTTGTCTCTTTTTCCCAGTCCATCTTTTGTGAAGTTAATTATAATCTTATGGTAGCAGAGGGTATGGACTCTTTCAGGACCCATCAAGACAGTTGGCCCCATTTGCCAGGATAAGCAGGTAAAAGTAATGGGAATGAGCCCTGGGGGAAAGCAGGGGCTGAGGGAGGAGGGGGAGATGGGTTGGTTCCCAGATCACTGTTTTAAAAGATTTCCAGCTCAGGAAGGCAAAGGAGCGTTCAGACAGGAGCTACTCAGCATATGAAGGAACTAGTTCCCTGAGGGGTCCATCTGCCTAATTTGCAGGAGGATAGAATTGTTTTGGGAAATAAACCTAATTTTGGAGCATAAGACCAAATTGCTCTGGCTAGCAGGAAGGTGGTTGGCAGGAAGCATTGCCAGCATACAGCCTACCTTGTCTAGCTACAGCAGCCAATATCATGAGTGCTGAAAGTCCACCAAGGCCAGTTTTTATTATTGTAATATAATAATCAAGAGTCCTTATTATATATTATATACATAATTATTATACATATTATATCTGAGACTTTTTCTAAATGACTTATCAAGGCAGCCTGCTAAATTTAAGCCAAAGTGTAAAGTCAGTGAAATTACAACAGCAAACTACTTGACTCCTTCTGTCTGGTCAATGACGGATTTTATCAGTTTAATTCCATTCCATGGGATCTGTAAGGAGAGAACTCTTTAGAAAGTTTTGTTCATACCCAGCTATCTTGGTTCCATAATGTTCTGCCCCCCCTTTTCAAATACRGGATGAAGAAAGTGTAGCTACCTGGGGAACCTGGAGACCCTRCTCCATGAGTGTCCTCCAGGATGCCCTGGAAGCAGAAAACTCCTGCTACTGCTTGTGCTCTCTGTCYCTGTACCTGAAAGCAACGTCTTGCRATTTGCTGTGAACCAGTGTCCCCTCCCTACATCCTTTGGAAAGCCTGTTTTGTTCTCTCACCCCCCTCAGAGCAGGGCTGCACCTAAGAAGGGAGGAGTTGAGACCCTTGGGCCCAGGCTCACCCCTGGCAGGCTGCAGCTGAAGAGTGTTGTCAAACCAGGGATGCACTTGCACTCTTTCTCTTTGATGGAAATGCTTTCACGAGCATGTTGCAAGGATGGGCTCAGCAGCTCAGCTTGTGAGCAGCAAGGGAGGACCCCAGGGTTAAAGGAACAAGCTGGTGGTGGATAAAGACACTGACAGGTCCTCTTTTGCTCAGGTTCTTTAACGCTTGCTGGACCAGTTCCAGGGGTAATTCTTATGCAGCCTCCAGCTCAGAAAACCTCAGCCATGGATCAAGGAGTTTGAATATGTGTATTCATCTATCAAATATTCTGCCAGTGGAAGAGGCTCCTAGTTTGCTCTCCTGGCCCTCCTGGACATCATTGTCTCCTCAGATCATTGGGATGAGCTCCCATAAGCATTCCACAACTCACAGTTCTCAAGACAAACCAAGCTAAAAGGTGTCACACCAGCAGCTGAGCTAGTAAACTGGTGAGAGGATAAACATCTTGCTGCAGAACTGTGTGAAGCTGTTCCGGGCAAGCAGTTGGCTGAAGGAGGGCATATGATCAAGCGCGATGTTAAAGCTGAACAGAAATGAAGGCTCCAACGGCTGAGTCCCACAGCAGTGCCAAAGAAAGAGGGAATTCTCTGAAAGAGTTCCTGAGAGATTTATTGTTCCTCGGTGGGARGGCTGCAGGACATCCCAGTGAAAGGCTGGCCTCTCAGCAAAGACCTTGTGCCTCTGCAGCAGCTGCTTTCCCAGAGTCAAGGCCCACACCCCTCTGAGCTTCCTGCCAGAGCTCCTTGCCTCCACAGCTGGCCCGGCAGCTTGAGTGCCCTTGGTCCTCATGGGATTATGGGATCATGGCATGATTCAGGTTGGAAGGGATCTTGAGGAGGTCTCTATCCAACCTCCTTCTCACCACAGGAGCAGCTGCAGGCTCAGACCATGTTGCTCAGAGCTATACCCAGGATGTTGAGCTTTTGTTCATATTCCACGGGAATCACTGCTCTCCTGTCCTGCCCCYTGATTCTTTGGGCTCTCTGATTCCTTGGATGGCCAGGACTAGAGCTAGCTGGCAGTCCAGCCCAGTAGCTTTTGATCTTCCAGACTGCTGAGAATGCAGAAGTCTTGTTGCCAAATTAAAGAGGCCCCAAATTTCATGACAGCTCTCCCCAAATAGAATTTGTTTAGCCTTCTCTCCCTCTTCTCCTCCTCTCTAAATAAACATTCCTCTCTCTTTATCCCTTGMTCTTCATATATAAATTGGAATAAAAACATATAAAAACTCATCACAGAAATGCRTTTTCTGATGGAGTGAAAAATCCAGAGTATATGTGACTTGGTGACTGACATTTGTCTTTTCAAGATGTAGGGAAGATGGTCACAAATCTACACAGGTTACATGGTCAGATAACAGGGTCAGATAACCACAGAAAAAGAAGCCTGGCTTARCATAGATTTCTTCTAAAATATGGGGGAAATTCACTTAAACTGAGRAATTCTTTGCTGTAGGCTATTATGGATACTAATAGTTTCCTTGGATTCTGAAACTGGTAGGACAGAACCATGTAAGGAAAAACATCGTAGAGATCTTATACTTACATAGAAACCACCTATGGCACAAGAAATCCACAAACTGCAAATCGCTGGTGTTTGAGGGAAATTCGTGGGGAAAAGGCAACTAGTTTCCTTCTTATACTGTCTCATTGTCAGAGGTTGTCAAAGACAGCTAGGCTGGAGGAATATTTTTATTTTTTCTCGTTGGGCTTTATGTAGATTTGCCCAGTAGGATGAATCACGATATGCCCTGGGATCTTGGTTTCCTGATCATCTCTGCATGCCGTGAGAGTCTGTGGAACATATGCTGGAGTTTCCTAGGGAAATCACTGTGTGTGGAGTGGCTAGTGTATCTCTGGGACGTACGCTGATATGCACAGCTGAAAGGTACCTACAGGTCCAGCAACTCATGATCACTCTTATGTTCTGCAGTCTACATGTTGCCTTTACTTCTGTTCGCACCTCCCAAACAAAAGTGCTTCCTTTCTGCCATTCTTCTGTTTAGTTGCAGGATGGGCTTTGCGCTTAAGGATGATCCCCTGAAATRCAGAGCTCTCTGCTCACTGGGTCCCTTGTTCCTAGTTGAGCCTTTCAGGAGCTCCTGTTGCTCCAGAATAACTATGAACATGGCTCTTTGGCAAAAATGTCATGTTGGGATGCACTAYTTCCTTTAGCAGAATAATGATACTTTTTTTTTTGCTCCTTTAGATCATAATGTCATTAATATTCTGTTGACCAGCTATTGAATTTGGATCAGGAAATATCCATGTATGATTGCAATGAAAGTCTGAGGAGTTTATTCAGGATGGATTTACACAGAAGCCTCTTTCATGCCATACCACAGATTTCCTCCCAACTTCTTTTTTGACTGACTACTTGTGCATTCCCTCCTCCCTCTTTTTTCCCTTCAGGGAAATCTTTAAATAAAACCTTTCCCAGACTTTCATTTGCCTCTAGAGTGCTGCTGAAAACCAGAATGGCATTGTTCAAACAGCAACTGGGTCACCCTATACTGCTTGCCCATGTATTTGGTCTTAGTCGGCTCA
>NW_028185038.1:15439244-15489483 GCF_003343005.1 Rhea americana | reverse complement strand
AAAAAAAAAAAGCACATGCTACTGGGGAGCCTAGCTTGAGATCCGCAGGATAGCTCTGTTAGCAGTGCTATATGTAACCCTGACACGCAATCAGCAAAGTAAAATATTCATTATTGCCTGACTGTTGGTTGAAGACAATTTCAATTATTCTGGCATTTCAATGGATGAAGAAGTCTTTTAGGCTGGCTCATGAGATTAGACTTAAAGACTCTGTAAATTAAGAAAGTTGCAATCAGTATATTATCTGGCAGACAGCTGTGGAATATACTACAACAAGGAGGAGAAGGAAGAGAGAAAAAAAGAGACAAATTGCTATATTCAGGTTGTGGTTTTGATATATTAATTTACAGTTTTAACATATGCACTTGTGAAATAATTATTTTGCATTTCTTATATCACGTTTAACAACATCAGTGTGAAGTTTCTAACTCCTAATAGCTTGAAAGGTCAGTTTTTCTTTTGCCTTGCACTTTGTTTTAAAGATTAATTTTGGTTAGAGGAGGAARAAAAATAAGCATTGCTGGAAGAGCAAATCTTTCTGAAAGTTATTCAAATGTTATAATATATAGCTGTTGATCATAAAATTCCATTAGAAGTAATATTTGCAATGTCCCCCAGGTTAATTTTTATAATATGATCTCTGCCTCTTTTTGCTAGGTATGCACGTTTGGCCTTTACTGCTCCTGTCTGATGTGTTAAGGAGAATATTTTATATCATAGTATCTTGCATTTCTAGAGCTTTTATCTCTGAGGTTCCCAAGCAATTTCAACATTAAAAATAGCAGTGTAGGACCTGTTTGCTTCCTTCCGCTATATGACTCCTCCTGGGCAGAAATGCTGAGTGAGAAGGACTGAAAAATGGCACTTTTAGCCAAGAGGCACTTTTAGCTAAGAACAAGTGTAGCATAGTAGTAGAGGGGGTTGGGATTTTGAGCTATACCTTTGAGGTAGTGTACATAGAAAGGACAGATCTGACTTAGGCAGGATGCTGAGTTGTGACCTTGAGAAGTTGGTGAAAAACTGTGGTGAAGCTGTGGCAGTGAAGACTTTATCAAAGATGATGAGTGGGAAGGCTGCTGCTACTCCGGCTAGCCGAACTGAGGATGTACAGAGAGGAAATCACTACAGCCACGCWGTGTAGTTATCTAAGAATTTACTGCCCAAAGAGAGGGATTATATACCTCTAGCTCTCCGCCGGTGATGCTTACCTTGTACTTTTAGGCTGAGTGCTAGCCCTCAATYGTGCTACCTAGTGAAGGTTTAGGACTAGCTGATTATAGATATCAGGGGGAGATCTTTGAGTGCACTTAAAAGCATTTTCTCCTGCAGTGTGGACAAGGTCCATGTTTAAGAGACCTTTTTCCACTTCTCTTTGCTGCTAGCCTTCACTGTTTTGTATCCGTGAGTCAAGAGGTAAGTGCTTTCCTCTGCAGAATAGGCTTATGATTGTGCTCCATGTCGGTTATTCTTGAGGAATTGTGAATTTTTAGGCTTTTAAGGTCCTTTTGTGTTTATCTTTCTCTTTCATACATGAGGGAAAGGATGCTTTGGAAGCAAGACCTCATCCTTTTTCTCTTACAAATGTCTTGCTTCAGCCCCAGCTGAGACCTGATGACTGCACAGGATGCATCTAACTTACGTTTAGATGTTTACAGTGTGAAGAGGAATCATCTTAGATTCCCACTGTAGTCACTAGGAAGAAAGATGTGCTCCAGAAATCCAGATAATTTTAACCTAAGGTGGACACTTCACTTCAGGCAGAGGAGTCATGATCTAGAAGTCCCTGTTTCTCTGCAGTAACTGGAGGGAACTTTGACTACTAGCTCATATACCCGTATCTGGAGTTAGCTGAGATAAATCTCACTTTTTTCTTTTTCTTTTTTTGTCTGTAGAAGGGTTAGACCATGCAGCCTTCAGTGCAAAGCTTGCATCTTGCCATCAACATGTAGAGCAGCAAACGTAGCATTGGTAGATCTTGACTGGACCTGCTAGAGATGATGACAACAGCAATAATTATGATAGCAGCAGCAGCAGCAACTTTAGACCTGATTCAGAAACTTATCAATTTGAAGCATTTTAACTACCTATTACCCTTCACAAATTYCAGTTATCAACATAATTTTAATCTCATCGACTTCAGTGCAGATTCTATTCACATCAGTGGAGCTGTTTTCAAACGATAGCAGTATAAATGTGACTTTGATCTTTAGATCATGTGTTACCAAGAAGATTGGAGTCTGCAGGGTTTTTCTGCCAGGCTGTGACCTGTTCCTGGATTAATAAAATGACACGAGTAACACCTTGGAAGTTAGACTTTGAATGTTGGAATACAAAGCGCAGAATTTTCAAGCACAACTACTGATTTTCAGTGTTTCTGTTCCAAAAYGCTTGAACTTAGATATCTTCATGAACTTGATTTCTGAGCATTGAGTGCCCCCTTTCTGAAATCCACGTTCTGATAGAAAGTCTTAAGTCAGGAATATACAAGCAGACACCCAAACTTTCTAACTACTTTCAAGAATCTTGGACAAGGTTCACTTAACACACCTAGAATATATAATTGGCASATTGCATATTGTAAACTTTTTTTTTTCCAAGTGAGATTTTGACCTATATTTCAAAACCAAGTAGTTTTGGAAGTTGAGAAGCAATATTTTCTACTCATGAGTCTTTTGAAATATTCAACATTCTCTCTGTTGTTTCTTTCCTTTTTTTTTTTTTTTTTTTTTTTATGAGCTTGGCTAGCAAAGCTGTAAACAGATCCTTAAAAAAATAAAAAAATGCTCAGTAGCAATTTACCCCACAGTTATGCATCTTTCTGCTTTGGAGAATGTTTAGCTAAAATTAGATGACAGCTCTATACCCTTAGAACCAGTGTTGTGTTTTTCCTCCATTTCTGATCTACATAATTCAAAACAAGGAAATGTTAGCAGGTAAAACTGCAGGGTAAAACCTTTGGCTACTGGAAATATTTGCATTTATTAGGCTAACAACTGTAAAGCAGATATGCACATCTTCAGACTTCCTCATTCTTGCCTTATTAAAAAAAGATCTTTGAAATTCAAAAGCTTCCATGTAAATGTTGTGGAGTTTTTTCTTTTTCTTTTTTTTTTTTCCTTTTCTCTGATGCAGATGATTGTGCTTGGGTTGCTTAAAAAAAAAAAGAAGAAAGAAAAAAAAGAAAAAAAAAAGAAAGAAAAAACAGACCTGGTTTGGGTCTAAAATTTGGGAATGGCTTCCTGAAATTTGGCTTGCCTGCCGCCTTTCTCAGACTCATGAATTTGAATTTTTCCCTGGCAGGCAGGCTGGTTAGAGTAAATTGGCTTATCKTGGTGCATTTGCTCACAGGCAGGCAAGCGTGGCACACACCTTCACACGTTTCCAGGTCTTATCCCAGCTCTGGGACTTTGTGTGCCGCACAACAGGAACCGCTGACCAGCTCCACCTGATGCTGGGGGTTTGGGGAGCAGGAAGGGACTCTTGCAAAGGAACAGACGGTCTCAGCATGCCCAGCAAGGTGCGAAGGCTTGAGAGCCCATTTCCCCTGCTGCAGGGTTGCTCCTGTGAGCTGATGGGCAATGACTTGCTTTGGGAGACAGGACATCTGAAGGACACTTTCCACCTAAATCGAGAGCTAGCTTTGATGCCTTCTCCAGGAAAGGTGCTGCTTAGGAACTTCTTGATTCAAACTACCAGATCTGATAAGATGACTTATTTGTGGTCCTGACTCTGTTTCCAGATAAGGAGATCAGACACCTGAACCAGTCAGTGATAAAAACCAAGTTACCCTCTGTCAGTTGTTGAAGGGCAYGCTCAGAGCCGTGGCCAATGCCAGGTTATTTTAGTTGCCTTAGYCCTCACCACGAAAAGAGGACTACATTTTCAAGCTGCTGTTTCTCCATGTTGCATACATCTGTATCATGCAAGATCATCCTTAAATAACAGTTACAAACATTTTATCGGTAACACTAACTAATAAAGTGTCCCCAGTGGCCTTTTTCAAGAAGGTATCGATCGATAACACAGAATGAAACAAAACAAAACACAAAAGAACCCTTCCCCTCCTATTTACAGAGCAAAATGACTCACCAGGGACAGTTTCTTGTCTTTTCACAATGCAAGGGTAATGCCCTTCATGGCAAACACTGGAGTTTGAGCCCAGACTTTTATAGACTTTGTGTTGATATATTTTCTCATGGGAAAGATTAGACTAGTCCAGACAAGCACCTGTGATTTTTAAGTGGACTGAGGCAAGACTGGGGGATTTCAAAAGGACACCCAAACAGAGTTTTAATGCTTCATGGGATAACACAAAGTGACAGTTTTCAAAAGACTTGTTAAAAAATTATTCTTATTTTGAAGACAAAAGGGACTCAGTCCAGAATTTGACAATAGATGGATGGCTAACTTTACTAATCCAACTTAGGRTTTCTTTTTCCCTACTTTCTTTTACTTGGACTGGTTTCACTGAACCAGTTAAATTGCAAGCGCTTACTTCAATATGGCTAATGCTCTAAACCAATGTTTGAATTTTATACTAATTAGGGCCAATCCACTGACATTTTTTTCTATAATGTGAAGACTAGTGCCCGCAGTAATTCAGTGAAATTTAACATAAAAGCAAGATAAAACAATTAAAGTGGAAGAATATTTGATTAAGTAGCTCATTGATTTATAGTGAAGTAAATTGAAATTGAAGGGACAGGGAACTTTTTTTAATGACAGCCATACTTTATGTTCATTATCAGAGTCTCTGGTTCTTCGTGCTTTTGTGATTTAAAATACCAGTTTAGGGACAGTAATTCTGGAATTTATTACTCTTGTCTTCTTTTCTGAGGGCTTTTTTTTCCTTTTTGTTCTTTTTCTGCTTCCTCTGGTAAAGTATTATGGTCCCATTGAAAAGTCACATAGAGTAAATACGTTGCGAACCGAGCCGTGGCTGTTTGACATCATTTAAACAGCATTAATCTTGACAGTTACACGGGGTGAAAAAATAAATGCATGCCGTTTTTGTTGTGGTGACAGAGATTAAAACTTTCTTCAGGGAAGTTTAAGGGCTGGAGGCAGGGGCTCACAGGGGGGTGTCTTGGGCATCCGAGGCACCACCAGAGAACGCTGATGCCTGGAGAAACTCATCACACAGCTGGGAAAGGAAGGGGCCAAGGTCACTCTGGAGGTCACTAGCGGAGTGAGGAGTCCTCTAAATCGCCCGAGACCCAGGCTTTATCCTGTGGACCCCACTGCCTTGGGTCCATGTCTATCCAAATCATGTTTCCTCCTAAAACTGGAGACCTGACTCCAAAACTCTTTGCCAGAGCGTGTTCCCACGGCAGCCCCGTGTGCGTTTGTGAAAAATGAAGCAGGCATTGAGACATCCCTTAACCGACATCCAACAAACTCTGATTTACAGGGGTCCCCCCTCTCTCTCCATTCTCTGCTTTGTCGCAGTTAAGCCACTGTTGACACAAGCTACCCCTGCTCCGGGGCACTCCTCGCTCTTTTTTGTGAGTATACCTATCCACCCGCGACACCAGAGAAGCAGGGCAGTTTTTTTCCAGCCCTCCCCACGCTTGTAAYGCAGACAGAGAAAAAGAGAGCAAAGCTCCAGCGCACTGAGATAATTAGGTGGCGTCTTGAAGACTGCAGATGTTAAGAGACTTGCCCAAGGATATAGAGAAAATCAGTGGCAGAGTGAGCCCCACAGCTCCTCGGCGATCAGTGCCGGGCACTCAGCGCCTTGCAAGAGCAAACCGCAGCTACAAGCACATCACACCTGCATGCTCACACCATGCGTCTTCCTAAGGCCTCTCTACAACCTTTGTCTGCGGCTTGAAAGACCTGGAGTAAGGTGTGTGGGGGGGTGAAAATCACATCCTCGGTCTCCTGTAAATGATTAACCGCGTGTGAAAGAGAGCGGCGTCTGCCAGCCTCCGCAAGCACTCACACCTACGCTCGCAGGCGTGCGCAGCGATGCCTACCCTCGTGCAGGATGATTTCTAAAAGAAAACATGCTCTGCCATCCAGARCAGTGTCTTGCAGCTGGTGGCACCGGCAAGGTAAAACCAGGCTGAGAGAAGAAATATGGGCGATGAGCTTCCTGATTAATGAGCGTGAGCCTGCGAAAGGGTTTTGTTGYTTTTGGTAGTTTGTTTGAAAAGCTATTGCCCTCTCCAGGAAAGGAGGCGGCAAGAGCAGGAACCCCAGGCAAAGCTGTGCGGCTCGAGCAGCAAGAGCAGCCGATGAAAGCGGCTCCCTTTCTTCTCGGCGTTCCTTCGGCTGCCAAGCGTCCTCGCCGCGGAGTTGGGAGGCTCCAGGGCCATCTGTTCGGCCTTTCAGAGACCTGCTTTTCAACAGTGGGGCGATGCTTTGTGGCGTTTTCTTCCCAGAGTTACCTTTTTCCAGGGACATCTGCTTGAAGGTCAGCTCGAACAAAAGTAGCGCCTGTCAAAAGACGGGCTGGCCCGTGCCAGGAGCGGGCAGAGAGACACATTTCTCACTTGCATGCTTCTCTTTCGTTTGCACCTCACCAGTTCCCTCCCTTCTTTCCTTGTGGCACGTTTTGGAGCTGTGACATCCAGAGGGATGTGAATGCTGCTCTTGCTTTCAGTATTGCTCAGCTCAGGGGTTCAGAAATCATAAAGCCAAGCTCTTCAAAATTGGGTTAAAAACCACGAAACTGCTGCAAAAATTCCATTTCAGGGATCTTTCTCTTTGTCTTCTGTCTTCAGTTCACTTCCGTCTTGTTTGGGGATTTCTTTGCAATGAGAGAAGGTTCAAACATGCTTTTTTTTTTTTTTTTTTTTTTTTTTTTCCAGTTAGGAGGGAAACACTCCCATGGGAGTAGAGTTGGAGCATTAGGGAAAATATTGCTACTGCAAAGTACATTATGATAGCTGGCAACCCAGTTGTTGCTCAGCGTAAGGAAAACTGCCATTTTAGTGAGACAGCTTTAGGGTCCAGTCTTGGCAGRTGCTGAGGATACCCTGCAAATGCAAACTGGGAATGAAAGGCAAGGGGGAGAATTTGGTCTTGAAGCTGAAATAGTAGAGAGGGTTTCAGGGGAACTTAAGCTTTGCAYAGAGGTTCCCGTGCTTTGTCAGGCARGGTGGGACGGAGCTCAAGTGTTAGCCATCTCAAAGGCTGCTGTGTCATCCCAGTTGGCTATCATGTCCTAAGAGACAGGTATCTCCAGAGGGAGGTACCAGCCTTGTTAGACACCAGTGCTGGCATATAATGCATTATCCTCTGCCAATGTTCATCCTCTTCCACTAATCACAGAGGAAGCCTCAAAAGCTACTTGCAATTAGACTCTCACTTTCATGTTGCCAAAATCAGGAGATGGATTGTGCTTTCTATCATAAAATCTGATCCYCTGGAATCAATATGGATGTAAGGATATCTCTGGACGTCAGGACTGTCTGGTCCTTATGGCTGTGTGTCTGTATTGACCTTTTCTTGAAAACCATGGCTGCTAGTGCCAGAGCCACCCACGGAGCAAGGGGTAAAATTGCTACTTTCTGTAGGGCTGTTGGCAGTCCATGGATGCAAAGAGTGCAGGAAAGCAATAACAGAGGGGACTTTTTCAGGTCTTGGGAGGAATCAGAAGATTTTTTTCATTTTGACATGGCAGAAAAATAGCACATAGACATAACGTGTTAATCATACAGCTGTGTGTATGTACACAGGCAAGCACACACACAGAAATACACAAAAATCCTCAACACACATATCTGTGCAGTTAAAAGTTATGTTGTTTTACTACACTGCACATGCACACACTGAATAATTCAGCCATACCAGCGTGTCTTTGGTTTAGGACAAACAGAAGATGATAATATTGAAACCTTGCTACACCAAGGGAATTATAATACCCTTCTGCAGTCATGGCTGGGAAAAGATTACTGTGCTGGTAGCAAGTTTCCAGCCCTCGACTCCCCAGCCAAAGTGTAGGGGGATCTGGAAGCTGGGGAGGGATTATTACTACCCAGTTGAGGGAAAGGGATATGTGGAGGCGGGCTTTCAGCACAGCCTTGAAGTATTTAATCCTGTGCAAGCAGCTGGAGAGCAGCGGTGGTTATCGCTGACAGGGCTTTACCTGGGGGGCCTGCGGCACTGATTGAACCTCGGTGAGGAGAGAGGCTGCGGAGGCATTTGGGGGAGGGAGCGGATGGCACTGGGGCTCGCAGCTGAGGCAGGAATAAGAAGCCCCATGGCAGAAAGCAGCCATGGGAAATGTAAGTTTTAYGACCTGATTGTAAGTGCATCTTCAGTGGCTGGAGGGCCTTTCTACCTTCAAAGTAGGCATTCTCTGAGCCCATTTCTGAGGCCAGATTCATCTGCACTGTCTCTGCAAACTCTGATAGATTTGTCTTGAAGTGCAGGGGTGGGAGGATGAGATGGTGCTGAAGAAATGCTCAGGTGCATACACAGTGTGGACTCCAACAAGGGTGGATATGCAGCAGCTCACCAGCTCCCACCTTGAGGTCATCTCTTCCTAACCACAGTACGGATGCTCTGAGCCGCAACTGGCTCTACAGCCCTACAGACCAAAGAACATGGGTCACGGAGTCTTTAAGACCTCATATGACTTTGCTGATCTCATAATCACTAAGGTTTTGCACAAATCATGAGGAATGGACCAAAATCCATCAACCTGGACAGCTACCTGCAGCATTTGGTACGTGATACTGTGTTCTAGCAAGAACTCAAAACTAAGACCAGTTATGGGTAGTGGCTAGGCATCCTGTGGCTTCACTGTCTCAGGGTATGATTTCCTCCACCATCCAAAGCAGTGGAGTACAAGAATGCATGTGACCTGAAGGCCACTGAGGAAGTGGAACTGGTGTGTTTCAAGAAAAGGGGCTGGTTCCTCAGTCTATTGTCGACCTTTTGTCCCAAGAGACACTATCTACTTGAAGAGAAATTAAATCTAATAGCTATGGTCCTCACTTTCTCTGCAGGTGATCTTCAGATAACTGTGCTTTCTACCAGCCTCATTATCAGGTTAAAAGAGCCCTGAAGCCTCGCTCCAGAATAGATGTAACCACACTTTTTACTTTTCTTTCTGTAAAGATATGGGAATAACAGGTATAAATTTCCCACATCATCACAGTTTATTTCACTCTTGACCTAATGCCCTAGAAGAGACACCGACTGCTGAAATCCTTTGCTCTTACTGTTTTAATTAGGTGAGATTTCTGCTTTCCAACCTGCTCTCTTTGCAAACCTGCTTGTGCTCAGTATTCAGACACATGACATTTGCCAATGCAAATCCTGCTGTTCGTGTACACAAGTCACAGCGGGCTTGGGTTAAGAAAATGCATTTTTTTTTTAACAGAACTGTTACTGCTGAGTTGGCTGTGGCTCAAATGCTGAGTGATCTCTTGCTAATTCCCTCCTGACTCTTCCCTGAGGGGTGGTGGCCATTATACTTTCCCAGGATCTGCTCTGAACTACTGCTGTATGGCGTGCCCCAAGCAAAGCTACAGATACCTTTCTGCTCTTACTGTCTCGGCTGAATGTCCTCTGGGAATGTCCCYTCTATCCCCTCATCTCTCAACAGTCCGCAGCGCCTCTCCAGAGCTCCAGACTGGCTGATCTAGGTTACAAGGGGACACAATGGGGAACCGGAGTGTAGAAATGTCTTCTCTCCATATATTTTAAAGAAAACCTAGGGTCACCAGCGCAGATGKAAAGCCTGTGGACCCCTTTATTTGGTCAGAGGAATTTAATTCCTGAAGGCTTCAGTGAACAAATCGCTGCTTTGGATAATACAAGAAAAGTTGTATTTCTGTCGGTGCAGAACTTCTGCTGGGCTCTTAATCAGTCTGTAGGCATAGATCAGAGCTCTCAGGACCATAGGCATCCTTGGTTTCTGCTCAACTTTTCAAGAATGAGTGAAGGTGCAAGCAAAGACATAAGGTTTCAAAGGCTATGGAAATCTTCTCACTAAATTTAGACCGCTAAAAGATCCAGACAAGATAATCAACACCCTGTCTATTGCCTTTCCTTTCCCCCTCTCAAGCACTCCATGAGCCTACACCAAAGACCAGAAGGCTATGATCCTGCATATAACTTGAAACTTTGCAACCACTCTTGTGACCTGCCTTGTACTTTTTCACATTTTGATGACTTCAGGCTCCTAATGTGCTCAGACAGCAATATGCCAGGTAATACATTGCTGAATTACCAGGTCCCCATAGTTCAKACTCAATACTCTGCTGTGGCCAGGGATGCAGCTGTTCTGGTTTCTGTRTGTGTCCCATTTGAACGAACCATCATCTAGGTTTTATTCACCTGTGCCAGAGTTTATTTTGGCACCTCTTGCAGGCTGTGGCTCAAAATGGCTGGGGAAACTCCTTTTCAGAGTTTGCAGTTGGAGACAGAAACATGAGTGTCTTTGTGGCTTTGCCTAAAGTACCAYGTACTAAAGGGTAGAATATAAGCTAATAGATTCAGGATATAGCCTTTTTCTTTTCTGTACATAAGCTGGCTCTCACTCCTCTCCTTTAACTACATTTTATGACAGCATTTCACACTAACACTGTGCACACCCTGATATGTCTTATATCCCCACTTTCTTTCAAAAGATATATTTTGGGAAGCGAACACCCTGCAAACTAGATTAGGCTCATTAGAAATCCTATACATTGTGTTAACACCACAGAGTAGTATTTCAAAAACAAGCAAGAAAATCACATGAGAATCTTTTTTTTTACACCCTGACCTACAAAAGATACATCCAGACCTGCGCTTTGACCGGTCAAGTCTCATGGAGTAGCTTAAAACAGTTTGAGCCTAAGGATTGCCTCGTTTTGCAAGAGCAACCCTTGTAAAAGAGAGAAGGAAGATCTCAGCCTGTGATATCACAGGGTGATTAGTCACTAGAGGAAAGTCTCTGCTTCTCAGATCCCCCTGGGTCTTAGATCAGGAGCTGGCTGCAYGCTTCTGGCTGGATATTCCCTTCTTGTGGACAAGACCCTGAAGGGTAAATTAACTTTGCTGGCTAAGACACAGGAGGAGGAGAGAGCAGGAAGAGGGTCAAAAGGACGATTCCCTCTGGAAGTACACGACTGCCAAAATAATTCTACAGGGACTAATGTGATCGGGGCCAAGCTAGAGTCATTCTCAGTCAGGAAGTCCAATGCGAGCCAGTAGGCAAAGCCAGAGTGAGGGAGCTGTAACCRCTTCCAAGGTGGTCTCTCCAAGCTGCTGGCTGGAAAGAATATGGTTTGTTATGTCCTCTGATTCTTAGCTCTGTTTTTCATTGGCGTTAGCAACCAGAYCAGAGTTAGCTGAGTTTTCAAATGTGCTATCGAGGAATATTACAAACGATATTTAACTTCTATAAGAATCTTCTGGGCTGCATTTACTCACACCAGGAGGGAATTCAGACCTTTCACTCACCCGATGCTTCAGTCTTGTGGGCCAGATTTATCTTTGAAATCAACAGCTTTAGAGCCACTTCTTTGGCTGTTGAAGTTCATAGAGCACATCTGATTTACACTAATGCAGAGAATCTGGCATCTCATCCCTACCAGAGTGAATGGCATTAGCCCAAGTCTGAATTTGGCCTTTTGACTTTCAAGAATTTGCTACAAAATGGGGGATCCTTATCTGCTCTAAGGCTGATGCTGTATGACTCCAAGCACGTTTGTCATCTGTTTGCAAAGCGAAAATAAGCCTACAGTTGTTGACAGTAAATGAAGTAATATTTACATAATACAGTCATACCTGTTTCCTGGTAAAGAGATCAATGCATATTTCTTTTTGCAATAACATATCCATGCTGCATATCTTCACAGAGGCAATAATATGTGGAGTGAAACATTCATCCAGCTATATAATTAACTCTATTTTTTTTTCCATTTGCTTTTTGTTCTCTAATAGTTTGTTACTAGTGGCCAATAGTCAAGAACAATCTAGAGGGACACAAAATGGCCTCTTGTTCAAGATACTTTGGTTATTAAAATTACTGTCATTAACACCAGTGTAAGAGGCTGTTCCCAAAACYGAGGCCTCATTGCTCTGGGTAGCAGGTGCACTCACGATAAAAGACACTCCATGCCCACAGGTTCTCAAAGATGGAAAATGGCATGGAAGAGACATAGCCATCACATAGCAGTTCGCTGGCAAAGCTGCCATCAGAGCCCTGGAGTCTTGTACCTTTCCCATCTTCTTCCTGGCTGTTCACTTCTACTGTTGTATGTTCATTATATATGGTGCCTTTGGTGTCTGGAAGAGTCCACGTAACAGGAAACCCATACCCTACTGATTTGATGGATGGTGCTAAGGAGCTTGCAGCAGGGCCGGACTCAGAGAGAGGGCAAGATGTGTGGAGCTATCAGCTTTGGCCCAGTGCAGGTACTGCTGTGCCTGCACGAGAGGGCTATGGATCTGGCAAGGGTCAGATGAATCATACTCTTGATGTTTCCTCCTTCYTTCCACTACCTCTGCCCTAGGCTTTATAACATTGAAGAGCAGGTGAGATGAAACCCATCTCTTCTATTTCTCTCAGCTCTCTTTTCTTTTGGTTATRAAAATAACCATCTTTCTTGTTATATAGCACCTTCCATACCATATGGTTCCCAAATCACTTTATACATATCAATAACAATAAATAAATAAATACTAAGGTGCTTCCACTATTAAGACTYGTGTCTCACGTAAATACTACAGACAGTGATCATACCTGAATAATTATTTCCCCCTCTTTCCACTTCTGTAGCCCTCTATGAACAGAGCTTCTAAACAAAATCGTACAGCTATTTTTCTCCCAACACAAAGATATCTACATAACAAGCTCTTTCGTCAGGCAAGTTCCCCTCTCGTCCCTCCAGCTGCCCTTAAATTTTCACCCCAGTGCAGAACAAGATGCTCTGAGTCAACTGGATACTTGCCTCCACCCACTCAAGAGCGGCTGCATTTCATGCYGCCTCTGTTACTCCGGGTGTCATGCAAATAGGGATCAGCACAGTTACATCCCTGACATGGAACAGCAGTGTTGCTCTTTGCATGCTTCTGGCTCTATTTCTATTTGTCCTAGTGCGAAAGAAGTTTTCTACTGCTCCTACATACTAAGTCTAGACTGGTCCCTGGTGAGAAACAGAAGTAGCGAACGAAATTTTCCTGGTATGCAAGGCTAAAGAAAATACCAGTGTCATCTTCCACCTGGTAGAACAGGTTCAAATGCCTTGGACTGGAGATGAGGACACAGTGATTGCTGTATTAGTAGTATCTAACCACCCCGAAATCGAGATCCGTGCTTGATCCCACAGGTCACTACAGACATCCTGTTGGCCAACTCAAAGGTGCTGAAGGAAGGCCTCTCACAACAGATCATTTAATAGGCCTTTCCTGATGGATGAGTCTGCTTGGATGACCTCATCATGAACAAGAACCAACATGACAAAGGAACGCATGGTGTAGGTTGTGCAGGTGCTACGTAACCCACGTTTGGAAGGTGAGTTAATATCTTCTTTCCAAGAAAAGATTCTCTGGTTATTCTTTTCAAGGTTTCAAGGCTCCTTTGACTTGGTAGTGGAGAAGTTGTCATCTACATAGGACCTGCAAGGCTACACATTTGAAAAGWCAACCAGAGAGTCAGTTAGGCTTTTTTTTTTCCAAGTCCCCGAGCTACTGATACTGGAGATGATAACCTCATCTCTCCTATAACTAGTTCATCTTACATAGGGCTGGAAAAATAAGAGAACTTTGGGGAGCTGAGGCCGCTTAGCAGCACCTCTAATTTTGTATCTCTGTCCCTGCTCCCTTCCACTTCCACTCCTATGTCCCTCCCTATCCTTGGCCTCTGTGGAGGAAACACACAGCACCTAGGCCAAGTCTACCCCAACTGCTGCGCAGCTGAAGGAGTTGATTAGGACTTGCCTTTTTGCCGCCTGCTTTGCTGTGGGGTAAATCTCAGAAACTCTCTCCATCAGCCTCATTTCTCTGCCAGGCCCTATAGCACTAGCTGCAACCACTACGCTGAGAGGAGGAAAAGCTCGATTACCTCTCCCCATCRTATGGGGAGTAAGGAGTAACACACCTGGCTTGCTCCGGAACAACTGCTTGGGTCTTGGCTGGGTTTGCACAGGGGATTAATAAATCCATCAGAGACTTCTCCAGCTCCCACGTATTTGCAAACTGAAAAGGGAAAGGAAGCATTCTGCTTTCTTTTTGCATTAGGAGAAATGGGATATAGAGAAACAAATGGACCTGCCTGAAGTCACATCCCAGCCCAAATCTCTGTGCCACAGCCAGAAAATCAGCATCTGAAATCCTTGCATTTATATTAGTGGATGAAATACATCTGGGTCAGACATACTTGGTGTGTTTCTACAGCACCTAGCACAATARGGCTCATATCCTGAATGAACGCTGATAATGCACTAGAGAACAAAGTAATCCTCAGTAATACTATTGAGGTTAATGTGGATTATTTTTCAGCTGTTGACCTCGTTATCTGTGAATGTCTCCCCTCATCATGGGTATTTATCTAATATTTCATTTCAGCTAATTTTTGTCAAGGGGAAGGCTCATTCTTGGCTGCAATTCCCTATGGGCTTAAGRGATTTAGGAGCTTGTTTCTCAGTGCACCTCAGTGGGATCTGTGTACTCCTAAATCATCCTGTGTGCTCTTGTCAGTCTTCCAGGGTTGGATCATCCATATCAAATATGAGTAAAATCTATTTACGATTGAAATGATCATCCTGCAAAAAAATGCCTATTTCATTTAACCATTGGGTGCTTTTCTGTTTTGCTTTTTGTGTTGTTAGTCATAACACTTGCAGGAGATAAAGCGTGCCAGAGAATTAGTGGTACCAATTGTCAAGAAAGCTCTTTTTAAGAACAAYTGGACTCTTTAGCCATTTCCCTGAACCTTTCCTATGCAGCATCCTTCTTCTGGATTTATGTTGTGTTTCCCAGGCTCAGTATATACACAAACCCTTTAAAAGGCTGGTCYAAAGCATACTTTATTTTTTATTTGTTATTTTATTTTGAAAGGCTGAGAAAGATTGCTACAAGAAAAGGAAGGGAAAGGGACCACAGCAGAGTCCCTGAGCTATTCCGAAAACTCTTRTTTTTCAATTTTCTTGCAAAGCAAAAGCTCAGACCAAAAGTCAGCTTTTGGCCACCAGCTGGAAACTTTAGTCATGATGGGTACCAYGGGCAATAAAATGCTGCCACCCAAGACTGGAGAGAGAACATCTGCGGCTGTTGAACTATTTCCATTCAGCCTTTAAACAGCCCGGCAGAGATTTGTGGGTGTGCGTGTGAGGCTCTTTCCTTATCAAAGAATATCCTTGTAATGTGTTTGGGGCTGGATAATAATAGGCAGCATCGGTGAATGCTGTTTCTTTCTTTCTTTCTCTCTTTTTTTTTAAGTGCATGTCTTCTAGTGTGTGATTCATCAGCTGCTGTTACAGAARGTATGTTGGGAAGCTTGCAGCTGTGGGCTCAGGCTGCAGTTTCTGTGTCGTTGCTAGGGATTCTGCATTAAATATCCCAATTCTCTGCACTCAAAACTAGGAAAAATTGACATTCTGACTTCCCATAAGAGAATGGAATACGTGATTCAGAGCCCTTCTTCTGCAACATTAATCAGGCCCTGTTTACAGGGAAGAGAGCCAAAGGGGTTAGAGCCAAAGAGGTATGCTCAGAAAGCCAAACAGTGATGTCATTTGGGGCAAAACAGTAACAGCAAGCCACTTAACTGGCTTAGATGGCTTGTAGTGGGAGCAAATCCCAGTTAAATGATGGAGAAGCATTAGGGTTTCTTGGTCGTGCCATTGATGGCTCTGGTTTTACTACGGGTTGTTTGTGGAGGAGCATAACCGAGCCATCAGCTGGAGCAGTGAGCTCTTAAGGTTCACGCTGGGCAGCTTACTCCTGCTGTCTTGCTGTGAACCCAGGGGCTGAAAGGTTTGTGGTTCACGCGCTGGGCTTTAGAGACACAACAATTTCTGCGAATTACATCAAGTCAGGTTGACAGTTCTTTCCGTAAAGGCGTGGTGCTCCGTTCTTCTCTCTGTGGCAGGCCCCATCAAGACGTAGGCTACTGCTGCAGGTGGCAGTCAGGGCTGCTCTCACACACCCACAGATAGAAGGGAAGAGTTGTGATTGCCTTTTTGTAGATGGAGAGCTAAGAGAAATGACAAAGGGAAGGAATTTCCTTGCAGTCACACAGGAAAACAAAACCTACATGCCTCAGCTAGGCGAGCAACGCAACTTTCCTCGCTCAAAATGTGAACTGGAAAACCATCCGCCTGCCTTCATGTAAAGCCTCTTGAGCAGTTTTCCCTATTTCCTTGGTGGCATGCCTCCTTTCCGGGTGCTTTCAGGTTTACAGCTTGAAGTAGAATTTACTGGTCCTCACAGAATCACCTTACATTTTGTTCTACTCATTTTTGGGGAGTCTTCTTTGCAGCTATGAGAGAGGATCCTTCCTGGCCAAACAGCGTCCCATGCCATTACTCAAATCTATCAGATAGAAAAGTTGTCAGCATGATTTAGCATTGCTTTGCCCTTAAGCGAAGTTGTGTTTTTTGGATCTTAAAGCGATTTCTAGACATTGCATATTGTTTTACTAACAGCTATGTTCTCCTAGGCCTSTATACCAAAATTATTAAGCTGTGGGAGACCCAGTCTGATAAGAAGGGGAAGGTCATTGCCTAGTGGAAGTTTACTGTCTAATTCAGATCTGTGTTTTAATCGAGATAGATAACAAATAGCATGCCAACCAGAATGAGATGTCATGTTATTATCAATGACATGTCTACTGCTTCCCTGCCTTAGTGCTGAGAGCTCACACACTTAGGACATAGGATTGAGGAGCTGAAATGAATTATAGCACCCAGTCGGGGCAACTAAGGCATCAGTTTTGTTACCTAGTTAGTGTATGTCACCAAGCTTAAAGCTCCGGTGTCTAAGCCAACGTGGGTATTTTACTTCATATAATATTGAAAACATTGGGCACTGAGGGTGTAGTAGAAGCTGAAAACACCACAGACTGTATGCTTATCAGCGGAAGTGGCAGATAGTTCCTTATACCTTGGGAGCTAAGGCTTATCAGTGTAAGTCTGAAAGATATCTGTAGGCTTCTCATCAGGCAGAATAATATGATAATAATAATATGAAAAAAAAAGAATATGATATATCAAAGAGAAGAACACAGAAAACAAAGGCGCAGCGTATGGGCTGCCCGAAGATCACTAAGGACCTCAGGGGAAGTGCTATGGGGCACTCACAGTGAGAGAGACGGAAAGCCAGGAGGTCCTAGTCTAAACTGTTATGAACTTACTGTATGATTTTGGTCCCATTATTTCATTTTCTCACATTTCGGTTTTGCTTTTRTTCATGGTAAAGTAAAATGGTGGGTGGGGAAACTTGGTGGATAACAGCAGGGCATTCTGAGTTCTCAGGTAGTACAAGATATCATTAGGAAGCCAAGTCCTCAGCTGGCAGCTTTTAGCTTTACTTTGTGAAGACAGTGATTTACACATGCTAACAACCTGGCTGCCTCTTTTCTGCTGTGTCAACACACAACCGTCTCTATGCCAGCAATGTTCAGGACCCCGCTGCAAGCATTTAATAAGTTTAAGGAAATTCCTGTTTTCATCTTTTGTTATAATCAGTGTTATTTTGAATACAAACAATAACTTGAACAATTGTAGTCATCAATGGAACTATCAGTGAAGAATACAGGGCTTTCCTGCTTAGACACAACTGTGAAGAGGACTGTTTACTTAGCTAGACTGTCCTTTTATAGTTACCAACAGGAAATGTTTGCAATGTTTGTGTAAGAAGGAGACTTCAAATTATCCCACATGATCTCCTCAAAGGAATGTGAAAACAGAATGTATATTTTAAATCAAACCTCGCAGTCTTTTTTCACCTTAGGAGTGAGCACATCTGGTTTTGGTGGACTTGCCAGTCTGCTGGCTATGTTGTTACAGCGCAGGTTTGTCACATTCTCACCTCTAAATCAAAAGGCTTTGGATGAAAATTCGCTTTTGACTTTCAGTTCCTCCTGAACTACTTTAAAAACTAGTAGACAGTGTGATAAGGCCAACTTGACTCAAACATCTTCTGTTAGCAAATGTGTAGACATCTGTAATATCTACTGAAGACTAATACATCTTCACAGTTCATGTTGGGTGGGACTGGTGGGATATAGAAAAAGGGAAAACCCAGGACTGTCCAGAAACAAGCACATGTGAAAACATGGTGTTGCTCAGCTGGAGGAGTGGAGTACAGTGGAGCTCACTGGACTGCTGACAGACAGACTGGGATGTCTCTTTTTAAACATTGTGACAAGCATAATTTAGAGCGTAGGGAAGAAACTGCTGAACAGATTGTTACGGCATGTGTTGAGCGGACGTTCTGGCTTTTGAGTTTTTTTGCCCAAGACTATCTTATTTGAATGATTTCGTTTTCTGTCATGGAGAATTTCACAACAAACAAAGCATATTTCAAAAAGTTTCTTGACCTCTATCTCRGTAAGACAGTTATCCACACAGAGCAAATATCCTATCCATTCAGACCAACAGTGTTTTGGCATTTAAAGCTTCAGAATTGCCTCTTAATGCTTCTTCATGGTTGGTGGCAGGAAGCTTATTGCAAAATAGGTAACAGAGATCATTTATGAACATAATGCTGATTGCATGCAGTAAACTAAGGACTAGTCCACACACGTAACTATTCACTTGCTTTGTGATAGCATTCATAAGCCAGTTTAAGGTCTGAGTCCCATCAGGAGTGGGAGTTTATCCACGTTTTACACATGGGGGAAGGGAGGCAGAGAGAGAGATTAAGGGACTTGCCCAGGGTCACACAGGAAGCCTGTGGTAGAACCAGGATATGAACATAGATTTCCTGAGCCTCCATTTGCTGCATTAACCGCAAGCTCTTCCTTCCTCCCTCGTTTGGGAGAAGTGACAAGTTTTCTTTAGTAAGAGAGGTACCTTTCAGGGAACTTGACTATAAGGTACTTCTCTGCATGTGGGTAGAGTGATACACAAAAGTGATATCCTTGCACASAAGCACATCCCTGCAAGTATATGTTTGTACCAAAAAAAAAAACGTCACACCTGCAGAGATCTACTTCTTTCTTTTCAGCACAGTGCTTTGCTGGTGAAGTGAGGCTGCTTCTGCATCCTGGAACTGTGTGATCAGATAAGGGGGACGTGACTTTGAAGACCACAGGCTCTGGGAGCTCTGGGGTTTACCAATCTGCCCACTTGTGGACATATGAGCTAGTTGCCTGAGGCCCAGATGTGAATTAAGGAAGGGCAACAGGCTAAGTAAGGTAGCTACATAAATCCTCCAGTGYGCAGGTGCTCATGTCTTAGCTCCTCCTTACTCTAATGCTAGCTCTGGGACAGCAAGAACTTGGCAAAATCTTAACTTACAATTTCACAGAAAAATCTGTTCTTCGATCGAGTTCCTTTCTTTCCTTTTAAATATTTGGTTGAAGTCAGACTTTCTCCGATATTGGCAGAAAAAAATGTTCTTTTGTATAGACAATAGGATATAGAATATAGAAAATGCTCATGCTGGATGAGCAGTTTGTGTATCGATGTATAGGAATGTAAACGTAGCACCTCACTGAGCCAATGAAATAACCCCGTCCCCCCAGAAGAGGTGTGCTGGGGAAAAACAGGCCAGAGACAGCAGAGACAAAAGAGACTAAGAAGATGGGGCCAGACTCTTCTCAGGTGCCCAGTGACAGGATGAGAGGCAATAGCCACAAACTGAAACATAGGACATTCCAGATGAATATAAAAAAACACTTCTGAACTGTTTGGGTGGTTAAACACAGGAATAGGTTGCCCAGGGAGGTTGTGGAGCCTCCATCCTAGGAGATAGTCAAAAGCTATCTGGACAGGGTCCTGGGCAATCTGCTTTAGGTGACCCTGCTTGAGCAGGGGCGTTGGACTAGATGATCTCTAGAGGTGCCTTCCAACCCCAAGCCTTCTGTGAAYCTGTGAACACATCATCATGTCCATTTTCATGAGAACAGAAGCTCTTTTAGATGCTGCTGCTGACTGATCTTTCATATAATTACATGTCCAAGGAAGAGATTCTTTTCCCCTGGGATTCATTGCCATGGCTTTCTTCGATAACAAGGAAGAGGTAAGCAGCAGCTCCAGTTTTCTTTGTCTGCTTATGCAGCCAAACCACCGTTGACACAGAAGTCTCTAACTCACACCTGTATACAAAAGGAAGGATATTGTCAGTGGCATCAACTTTGATTATAACACCCAATGCACTAATAATTTATTATTCTCTTACGCTGTTTCAAAGAAAAGGATATTCCCAATTAAGTCTTGGCGGTTRCTTTTTGTGGTCATCTGCTCCCTTTCCTATCATATCGCCCCAACACTAGCACAGAGATTAGAAAGAGTCACGTGCCTTTTATTCTCTAGGCATTAYGATAAAGAGGTAACTGTCAGCATCTCCAATACCTTGGTCCAGGTAAGGACCAAGCTGCTCTCCTTGGTCTACCTTTGTGCTGAGCACAGGATCATTTTTGCTCATTGAGAAAACAGAAACTTCCCCATCTCACCGCAGTATCATCGTTCCCTATCTATCCCTGTTCTAAATGATCAGCAAACGTATCTGGCAACCTTCAGGAGAAACTTTGGTGGAAGAAGGCTGCAATTCCTCAGCGAGGACTAGTTAGAGATATAATCACCCAAGTAATCACCCCGGGCAGCAGTGGCAGAGAGCAACAGGGCTAGTTTAAGAGGTGCCCTGAAAGATCTGCTGCCTTTGTTTCATTGATCTACCATCAGCTGGTCCTGGATAAGATGCTGCTATCTGTGACCAGTTTTTCTGCTCAGTTAATGGTAACGTCCTTGAAACAGTCTTACAGGGTTAGCATATGCTGTGAAAGTGCAAGCAAGGAAGTTGTATATAGTGCTTGAATAGGTTTTGGGGGTGGAAAGAATATCAGGCATCCTGTTATAAATTATTCTCTAGGGCTTTGGCAATACTGTGTGAGCATTACTTCAGTGTTTTCCAGATAGTTATCTGTCTCATAGGCACACCCGATTATTATATTTTTTATTGAGCTAGCAAAGACAAACCAAGATACTGGGAAAAAAATATTTTTGAAAGTGCATCCTTCTTTAGCCAGATGTTTGTCTTCCTTTGGTCAGATTTAGCTTGTTCATTTTTAGCTTACAGTTTCCATTCTTTTCTTCTTGGGAAGACATTAAAATTATTTCTTGAGAGTTTTTATGCATTTAACATATTGAATCTGAAGTTTAATTTCATCTCATATTAATTTACGTCAGGTCAAATCCTAGTGATCTGGGACTCTTAAAAGTGAATACATATTACTAAATCGACTGCTAAAAATTTTCATGAACAATCACGATAGCCTTCCTCCATTGTTATTCACACTATCACACTCAGTTAAACCTCAGTTCTTTCATGCCAGCTAAACTTTATTGACTTCAATGGGATGTCCCTGTGGATTTAAATATTGCTAACATGTGTAAGCATTGTAGACTCTATATCTCATTTTAATTGATAACAAATTTTCAGACAGCTGTCAATGTGCTGAAATTCTTGCTAAGTCCCCAAAGTTGATTACATTTCCTTATAAATGTATTCTATTTGAAAAAAAAATATGTCTATGCATTCCTTGATATTTGTCACTGGCCATGATGCTTAAAGGATTTGGTCAGCCAGTCACAGTTGTGACACCAGTGACAACACAGGTTGCAAATATTGATTAGTAAAGGACCTATATTCCCTACTTTTAAACAAAACCCCAAATAATGGAAAATTATTAGTGGATACTCATGTCTAGTTATGAAATAAGATATCAGGACTTTCTTGAATTATGAGATCAAAATGAAAATATCAAAATTCATTTACTGATTGTGRCAGTATAGGATAGACTAGGTTGTAGGCTGTGTTTATGCAAATTCCCATAAATTCACACACATTAAAAACAATAAAAATCCTTTGATACTACTGAATGCATGGTCAGTTGCCCCATACTGATTATTGGAGATCTCTAGATACACCTAAACAAGAAATAGGGGATTTTACAGTTGGGGTGCTTTACTTAAGGCCACAAAGGCTGTTAGCACTAAGACTTAAATTTCATCCTCCTGAATTTCAGAGCAGGGCTGTAGAAGTTTGTCCTCTCTCTTAGGGCAAGCATGGCTCACAAACGGCTCTGGAAGAGCATGAAGCTCATGACTAGTGGAGATGGCATCCCATGAAGGCCTGTCATATTTGATGGCAGCAATTTATCATTGGAAGGGGGTGGTATTTGGGCAGTTGAGTAATTTGACCCTCCAGCAGTGAATGACACAAGATCATAGAGGCTGCTGAGCCCAGTGCTCCTGGGATACCATTTTATACTTCTAGAGATGTCACTTTTGGGATAAGACAAATCACCTTGTGTCAGATGTCCACTTGGTTCAGATGAATCCCATCTGTTGAAGTGAATCATGTTTTAGGGTAGGCCTATGSAGCACAATGTAATTACACGTGAAAATGTAGGTATAGTTAGTTGCTTGGATCCTGGAAACAACATTGCTCTGTCAGCATGGCACTCTTGACCCTACTGAGGAGACCATGTTCATTCTTGTTCCTTTGAGTACCCAAGCCAGCACTGCACTGTGTAGACATACCTAGTGTTTTTGTGAAAATCTAGTTGCAWACAACAAATTAACAGTATTAATTATGAAGGCAATTTCCGTTACCCCACCTTCCCCACAACTCTTGACAGCAAATCAGATTTTGCATTTTGAAACGATCAGTTATTTTTACTCATGTTGCAAAAGATTTTCCAAACTCCACATATATTGTTATGTCTCTCAAATGCATTACATCACACGACCCTTCTGAAAGGTGTCCAAATCCTGCATTAAAGCACTTGTGGAAAAAGTTGAAAAAATAAACGGTTTATGTTAAATGGGATTTGGAAAGGRGAATGAAACGTATCACACTGATACAGTGAAAATGTAAGGTACTAATGGATGCTTCAGTTTTCAGTTAAGTGTTGTGGTCCCTCACTAAACTGCATTCTAAAGTCATGTAGATCTACGTATATGTTCCCTCTCTTTCCTTCTTTTCTAGTGGATAGTGTGTAACAGCAAAGTGGTGAATTATATGCTTCTCTGAACATTATACCATTAAAAATGTAATCAAAGCAGGTGGTTTCACATTAAATTAGGAGAGAATCTGCTCTGCTTATATTTCAAATTCTGACTTGGAGAACTGTGTAAAGCAACAGACCCAACCTGTGCCTCATGGCTCATGGGTCTGAGGGCTTCAGAAAGCCATCGTTGATAAAGCTCAAGTGATAGGAAGGACTGTGCTTAATGTTTTGATTAGCACATTCTTGCTAAATGTGGTGGACTTGGGCCAGTGAAGACTGGGAACTATTGATATTAGAGATCTTTACTAATGAAAATTTTATTTTATAAAGGTGTTTCCATGTTTACTTTTACAGGGTTCCCACGGACCCCACAAAACTCTGACTATTTGCATTCTGGGTTTTGGACACCCTGGAAACAACATGAAATACAGCGTTTCCAGCATGCCATAGAAAGAACTTTAAGACTTCTTGAACTTCACAGTATCCTCCAGGACAGCTTAGTGTGCCATCTGGACAACTCCACATCTGGAAAGCTACCTGTCTGCAGCATCCACGTATCCCGTAAAACCATGTGTAGCCCTCTCAGCATTTTTCAGTGCCCARCATTTCAAAGGATTGGAGAAAAACCTTGTGCACATTCAGCTTTTGTTTGGAATCAGCCAAGTCCAGAAAAGCATAGACTGATTGCCTGACTGCACATTGTATCCCATCCAGGCATCCGATAAAAGTAGACTGCTGGCTTTCCTTGGACCATCCCCAAAGCCAAGCTCCCAAAGGTCTCGTCCCAAGATGGGCTAATAACCTAAGCATTGTAAACACCTGCTGAGCAGTGACGGTGTCCGAAGAGAGGCTTACAGGCTCAGAAGAGGATTTTGGTTCACTCTTGGTAATTTAGAGTTCTCTTTTACGGGATGGATTGTGCTGACTTCGACAAAGAAAGCAATGTGACTGCATTTTGTGAGGGCTCTGGTACTGCTAACATGATTTACACGTGCCCTGACCAYGTGTTTGGGGGATCTGCATCTTYGGGGGAGTCTATCTTTGCTCTGTTYGCTTTCAGGGTTTGATGGGTCTTAGRCAKAAGTCAGGCACCTCGTTGCTCAGGCTGGGCAATTCTGATAAAGCTAGCTCATTAAGAAAGGTAAGATGAGTCATCCTCTGATGGTGCCTGTCTCCCAGGGGTTTGCTGGATGACCAGCATGGATGAAATGCGTAACTCACAGGTGGATAAAGTTAAGAGAGATCCCACACTTTCCTACTCTGCACTTAGCTGTTTGGGTATTCAAASCAGGTAAGAATCCTAAGGCAGCGGGTGCTGCTTCAGGCTTGTGCTATTGCTGGTTCAAAAGCATATTTTATTAGCTGCATCCACTAATTCCTGCACTGATTAACTGATAATTTGTAACCAAAAGGTTTGAAACAGCAAAACCATCCTCACAGAGTCCAAAAAGACAGTAACAAGSTTGGAATTTATCCTCTAATTTATTTCAGTAAAAACACTGTGGTACAAAAGCCACTCACACACAGGACTGTGTAGAAATTAAATTGCTCTATGCAGAAACCATACGGGTAATCTAGTCTATCCTTAGTGATTAGAAACTTACTGGCAGTTTCAAACTTTGTCCCTAGTGGAAAACGCAGATCAAATTATTATGGAAGAAGGAAAAGAAGGAANAAAAAAAAAAAAAAAAAAAAAAGACAATTCAAGAATTCAGGTCACCATCAGCTGCAAATATGAAATGATGAAAATGATTAATTTTCCTCTAAGTTGTCACTTTAACCAGCTGTCCAGCATACATGTTTTCCTATTACTTTGCTAGAAAAATTCACTAATAAAGCTTTATAGTATGAGTCTTCTTTATTTATTATAGCCTGGTTTCCTCATCTGTATCAGTGGATTTAACTGTAATTCATAGTATGCTAATGAGAAAAGGAGCAGTGTCTCAGGCTGTTTGCCTTGTGAAGAACAAAGCTTCATGGATCCTTAGGGAAGTGGTCAGCCTTCTGGATACCTTTCAGCTTGAAAGGAGGGTCAGGGCTTTTAATATACAAGTATATTTTATCTGAAAATTGATGATAATAATGACAAGAAACTATTACTATGCCAAAAATACCAAAGGGATTTTTTTTTTTAAGTTCTGGTATACTTCTTGGGRTTGGCTAGATCGGCTAGATATAGAAAGAAAAGTATTTGGAGAAAAATAGTAAAGGTTTGCATGCCAAAAGCGGGAAAACAGAAAAAGGGATTTGATTTRGTATTAACTTTTGACTACTCTTCAAAAAGATTCTTCTTCAAGACAAATGTACTRCCTTGTACCTATTGGCATCATCCAGAAAGTTTTGTTGCTGTTGTTGGAAATGAGGACTTGTAAGTAACCACTGCTTGTCCAAAACCATCCTCTGATTCGACCTGCAGAAAGTTACCTTTGCTTTGACTCTCACCAAAACACCTCTTTGAAGATCACCTCTCTTGTTCCTGGCCACTGCAACTTCTTCCTCAGCTTATTCCTTCTTTCAGTGTAATTCAAGCTCATCCACACTGTTAAGACTCTAGCTAATACTGCCCACGGTGATATTTGTTCCCTCATTTTCATTCCATGTTCCCTGCAGCTCTCTATACTCTTGGTATTTTTTGTTGTTGCTCCACATTCTGCTATCTCCAAGCTTGGATAGATGCATTTTTTCTTCTTGTTATTTGGGTACTCACCCAAAACTCACCAACATGACAGATTTTCTAGAGATTTCTCTCTTCCTATTCTTTGAATCCTCTCTCTCTCACTTTGCTGTCCCATATTTGGGTCTGCTTTCTCCCCAAGCTTTGCACACAGTTTCTGACTGTATTGAGCTGATATGACGTTAACAGCCACTACGCTGGTTTTGAAAATGCTTCTCAGATTCTAAGTATATTTCTGAGATCTTTGCAAAGGCAAAAGGATTGGACAAATTCTTGCACTGTGGCTGGGCCTTTCACCACTGTGTGACCTTTACGGGACCCAGCAAGGAGAGTGGAGGTTGTGAGCAGGTGTCTGGAGACATCAGCTTGCCTACAACTTCTGTCCAGCTGGCAGGAGAGACTTGGAGGCATCTCTCACAGGAGACAGTTGATCATACTAAAAAAGACTGAATGCTGTTTTCAGAAACTGAAAGCATTCACTGGTATTTATTTCTATTTCCAGATTACAGCTCTTCATTTTTCTTTCCGGAGCTATTTCCCTATATAGTGGCAAAGCTACTGATAGCCAATGAGACACCTGAGAAGGTCAAAGAGATGGACATTTAAAAGAAAACAGATAAAAAATTCCTTTTATTTTATCTTGTAAACACATTTGCAGTCTAGTTAGAACAACAAAGCAAGACATTTCATACATTTAGTTCCTTAATTGAATGATAGACCAGAGCCTTGGCTCGTGTAATTCTGCATCCTTCCCTTGCAATCAATTTAATGCCAYGGGAAATTCACTTTCAAAACCCATTTTTCATGGTAAACATAGAAACTTTTTATGTAGTTGCTATCAAGGCTTCTGCTGCTGCTGCTAACGTCATCCCATCGCTTGCAGGATCTCTGGTGGTGACAGATTCTTCTAAAATTTTGCTTTTGAATGCTCTGTTAGTGATTTCACTATGACTGAGAATCTCTTCAGCTAACTTCATTTGCCAGGTGTCATGGAAAACTTTCTGCCAAGCAAGGTTCAGCACAGTGTAAGGTTTGGTAGGCCACGTGACTGGTTTGCAGATATGTTTCATCACTTTTTTATTCTGATATTTGCAACACTTTCTTTTTTTAAATGTTTTTTATCGGCTTTAAAATAACTCAGCTGGCTCAAGCACTTTTGTTTTTCTTTTGAAGAGAGTTTAACTCACTTTTAAAGGAAGTTAGCACTGTTATCCAGGACAATCTTTTGCAATTTTTTTAGTTATAGCCTTGTTCACAAATGTACACATTTCCTTTAAGAAGATACATGCCTAAACCACAGAGCATGGACATGAGTCAATAAAGGAAGCAATTCTTGTAAGCTTGTATACTTCTATTCAGCTCTTAAACAGATGCAATGGCAGCCCGATTGCCTGACAAGATGCTGTCATCTGAAAGCACGTACTGTTACACAGTATTTGTATGTCATGCTGGGTCAGTGAGGAAAGTGGTAAAACAAGTCTAAATGGACTGTATCAGTATCTTTCAAACTTCAGAGGGTCTATAAAAATATCCCTGACTTTTCAATTTTCAGTAGAGAATTAAAATAGAACCACCCCCATTCTTTTTTTTTTTTTTAACTTCACTGTTTTCAAGCAGAAGTGGAAAGTTTGTTTGGATCTCTGCAACCTGAACACCTGTGCAAAAACAAGAAAAGGAGGGTGGAGGAATGAGAAAAACCTCACAATTTTTTCTCTACTGTTTTTTACAACTGTCTCTATCTGTACGAAGGTCTTCAGGTACTTTGAATATCCTATGGGTGTTTAGACGACTCAGTCTGGCAGATGACTTAAGGGAATGCACCTTTTGGCATAAGAATATAATTYCATGGTGTCTTTTAAAAGTTTCTTGATGGCTGATTTTTGCCGTGTGCCACCATTACATGATGCAGCGGCAGTATAAAAGCGAAAAAGAGAAATAGAAAAAATGGGAAAAAATCAAAAGAAAAGAAAGAAAAAAAAAATTGCAGCCTGAAATAGTGCCAAGACGGCCACATTCTGCAGGCTGATATAGGGCAAGGCAATCAGAGCTATGCCTTAGTACAGTAAGCGGAAAGCAGAGCAGCTGCACTGTGTTTTACCTCTTTGAAACCTCTAACAGGAAGCAGCCTTGACGTGATGCAGGGAACTGGTCCCTCAAATGCTCGAAGGTGATAGCTCTCAGAACTCAGCGCTTTGCAGAGGGACTCACGACTTATCCAGGTCGGTAGCTAGCTGCACTTTCAGAAGCATAGAAGTATCTACAAAAATCATGCCCCGGCATATGGCACTTCCCCTTTCAGGACATAACCCCATCGGGTGCAATGTCAAGAAACTGTTGCAGGGATGGTGCCCAACCTAGAGCAGGTCCCATCTATTACAGCCTCTGCAGCCCCAGATTTTCTTGGCTCAGTTTCTTCAGGGTTGGCCCAGAAGGGTTGAGCACAGCCTCTTCTAAGGCCATCATTCTCCTGGGGTGGATTTCCAGGAAAGCAGCTCAGCGTTTTCAAGGCTGGCCTCTCTTGTAACATTTGGGGTATTTGAAAATTGCACAAGAGAAAGAGCTAAGGAATCTCTTTGCCACATACAGCAATGGTATTAATAACGCTAAGTCATAGCTTTGCGACAGAGAAAGCATTCAGACACATGTCAGGCGAGATGTGAAATTCAGGCCAGGGAGGATAATTTATAAGCAAGCCAGAGGCCAGTCTGCAAGGGCTGCTGAAGCTGTGTTTACGTGAGCCTAAACCTAGCTGCATGCAAACACACACATGCACAGACTTACATACAGGCTTACACATACAGTCTTTTTCTTTTCTTTCCTTTTTTTTTCTTCTTGATATGCATGTTGTGGAAAATGTGTGTCTCTGTGGGTCTGGTGACATGCAAATGTTTATGTGGGTGTTGAAAAAAAATGGAGAAGGTGTGAGGCATGTATTCAGAGAGCCAGAAAGCCACATACAGGCTTCTATTTATAGCACCCTCGTGGTGAAATAGAGAAACCAAACTGTAGCTTCTACCTGCTGTTCCCAACTGAAGTTTGACAAGAGCGGATAAAAACCATGTTGGGGTCTCTTTGTAGTTGTAACTGACAACAAAAAGTGATGAGTTAGCTGTTTCCTCCGAGACCCTCGTAAGCAGGTGAAGAAGGCAACCGCTAGGCAAGGGGAGTGGAACGAGCTGACGTGGCTGTGGTGCCTGGAAGTGGGCTGCTTCCCCCTTCAGAGCAGCCGCTGCCGAAAGGAAATAGCAGCTGGTCTCAACCTGAAGGCCAAGCTGCGCCTTTCAGCCTGGATTCCCAGCCTCAGACGCAAGCCTGAAGCCACCTGAAGGTGTATGGACATTTTGATTCCTTTCCAGTTCCACCTGTTAGAAAGAGATACAGAGAGATTCAGAGTCCCAGTATCAGGGTTGAGATCTGAGATTATGGTTCAAACTTACTGATGACTTTTTATACCAATAACATAACTGCTGTAATTTTGCCTTCACCCTTGTTTCAGTGAATTCTCCTAATATGGGCTCAACTAGATCTTCTTTTATATATGCCTGCCTGTACCTATGTAGTACCTATTGCAGATATTACTCTCTTGCTTTCCTGAGGGGACTAATTTATTCAAATATTTTCCTGTTTGAAGCTGAGATACTCAGTAAGTTAGAGGCTGAGGTGAATAGGCATCTTACCACCCACAACTTTCCACTGCAAAGATTGGTCTTTGCAGCCCTCGGTACTGGCCATGGTCAGAATAACTGTTCTGACTCAGAATGAATGTTTCTATGCTGATAAAGGACATTTTTTCTTCCTCAGCGCCTCACTTCATGACATCATTTTTATCCTCCGGATCATGTTGTGTCTGAGCAAATTTTGGATTGCTCCAGGTGGAATGAGGAGTAGTTGGTTTTCCTTTTGTAGTGTAGGAAGGTCTGACAGTCAGAACAGGATGGGGCTGGGAGCAGAATTTTGAGGTTGTGCCTAAAGTCCTGAGTTTGGCCTAAGGAGATAACTTAAAGCTAAAAGTTTTTTTTTTTTTTTTGGCCCCAAATTTTTATTTTAGAAAACGTAAAAAATGCAAATGGATGAAAATATTTTGTGAGTTGGTTGCAGCATAGGGGCCTCTCAGAAGAAATGTTGAATCATTCACTAGCAGAAACATTCTATTTTTATACTTAAAATGAAGTATTTTTAATTTTTATTTTTAAAAAGGTTTTGATTTAAAATTTTGTGTCTACACATTTAAATAGTAACATCTAAAAAGCTGAGGAGAATATGCAACTGGATTCATGTTGAATGAAATCACTACTTTTAGAAGTAAACTTTGAACTCTATTGACTCACCAAAAATTCATAATATTCTCATTTTGAGTCAATCTGAATTGAATTTTTATCTTACTCAGAGTTTAGAAATTCAAGGAACCAAAAATTACTTATTTGCGTAGTCCTAGCATAATAATAAGCAGTGAATTTTGCCTACTTCTATCTCATCTGGAATTGCTGGCAAAGCAATTATTTGGAACTTCTATTTCATTCTGACATTTCTTTGTTTCATTCACTCTGTATTAAATCTATTTTGGTTGAGCAAATTGGTCACATGGTATAGCGTCTGTTCCTGGACTGGAACAGAGCGTATCTCTTAGGGGTGATCAGCCCTGCAGTTTTTCACATCATGATTATCTGTGTTGTTTAGAAAAGTGTATGTTTAAAAGCAGTAAACCTGATGTGTGGACAGAGTCATAACAAACTAAAGGTTCGTGCATTGCTATGGACAGTGGCCATAGATGTAGAAATGTAAGCTCTGCTGACATAAGGCACTTTGATATAGCCGTAACTGCAACTCCGTGAAGACCACAGTCACGACTGGAAATTATAAGATCAATGTTACAGTTGTTAGGGATAAAATTCAGATCTAGTCTCCTGGTGCAAGCACGGTACAAGCAATTTCCATAAATTCTTGCATTTTCTTTGGTGAATATTCCCTAGTATTCTCTTGAATTTACGTATTTTCTTGTATGTCAGTAGGTTTCTTTGGGGAGAGGTTATAGAGGTGTGACAAACTAAGATGCTAAGGCTGCTAAGGTGGATTCCTTTCAAGCAGAAACTGAAAAGGCACTATTTTCTTCAAAATTCTTGTTTATTCTTGACCGCCTTTTTTCTACTCCTATTGTGTTGCTTTCCTTCTGACAAAATGTGAAAAATGTGCCCCTCAAGAGAAAAACAAAGAACCAGACAGAAGTTTCTTTAAAAGCATAGTTCCCACGTCAAAGATAAAACTCAGCAGTCAAAACTCCTTCTGTTAGAAAGGAAACTGGCAAGACCTTAAAAAAAAAAAAAAAAAAAAAGGTAGACATGTTCCTCGCTCCCACTTCACCACTCATGTACAGGCAGACACCAAAAGTCCCCATGAAAAGCGAGGTGGTGCCTTGACCTCCAGCTCAGCAGGGGCAAACAACTGTAGACCCGAAGGTGTGGCAAACTGCTGCGGTGGGTGTGGGCGCAGCATGTGCTGACATTGGCTTGCCCTGTACTTCAGAGATGTGTCTTGCTGGATACCTCACCCCACGGCAGCAGCATGAGAGGCCTGGCCCATATCGCTGTGTTGGGCTGAGCCATCGTCCTCAACCCAGGGAGCTCCCAGCTGCAGGGACAGAGACAACAAGGAGGGGACAATAACGAGGGGACAGTAGCACAGGGTCATAAAACAGGCCAGCACTGGGAAAGTCCACATTTCTCACTCCTACAAGTCCACACTGCTGTTGAGGAAGATGCTGTAAAGACATGCCAAGTCCTGGAGTTTTTTTAGACACATTTTTATTCTAACATAGTCATGAAGTTTTAGGTCAGGCACTGTGTAAATGTCGGTTCCTAGCCTAGGGTAAAGCACTGCTAGGCATCCTTTGGATTTTAAATTTGTGTTAAGTAGGACATGTTAGAACAGAGCTAACCCTCTACAGCTAATCAAGACAAAAATACAGTCAGGAGAGGTCCCTCAGCTTTGCCCCAAGGCATACTCAGGGAGGTCATGGTGAGGTGGGGTTCAGGGATGAAGAACTGACCTCATAAAATTCACCTCAGCCAAAATAAAATGCTTTCTCTTTATTATAATTTTACCTGAGGAAAACCCAGGCACTTCAGTCATCCTGAGGTTAAGGAAAGAAAAAAAAAAAATTGTTTTTTTTAGCAGTAAAGGCTAACCTAACTGTAGACCTAGCTTAAAGGCTTGCTTTCACTAGAGATACTTGGTAGATTGGCATTGCCAGTTAGTTAACTGCTTTGAAAAATTATCATGGATACTCCTTTGAAGCCTCCTCATCTCTTCTCCTTCCAAACTAAGCTCATCTTTGGTGTAAATCAGCAAGGATTTAGCCTAGAGCAAATGTATGTGTATTGAGGGAGAGGAGAAGGTATCAATTCTTGAAATTAATTGACAGTGAGTAAGAACATATCATCTAGAGCTGCCCTTGCACAGAGGTCTGTGAACTGTCTCTAAAACAGGAGCAGGGAGGTTTTGTCACAAACAGTAGCTTTTCTATAGCCTTCAGGTGCAGCATTTAGACTTTTAGACTTTTTTTTTTCCAACACAAAAGGCCACTCCTCCCATCCCCCAGCTTGTACTAGATTGAACCAAGCCTGAGCAAAAGCTGGGGCTGGCAAAGCTCCAGCTGAGTGCAGAGGGTATGCTCAAAAGCAGGAAGCTGTGGCAAAGCTGAGTCGCAAAAAAGCTGCTGGAGCTAATATATTGTGGTCATGGGCATAGGCAGCAGTATCTGAGTAGTGATGGGAAGAGTCAAAAGCACCTTCAAAACAGGCTTGAAAAAATACTGCTGATCTTCGCACTTTGTCTGGGCTTTCGTGCTCGCAGTTACGCTTGAAGTGTTTAGACTGACTTTTGCATTGACGGTCTGACATGCTACGCGTAGCCGATCCCTCGCTTGGGAAGGCTCAGAGCGGTGTGTGCCTTGCAGATGGCTCGCTTACTGCCTGTGCACTGAAATGCAGAAGCACGCTTTGATGGTGAAGGGACGCATAGGAGCGGAGGGCTGCGTTCGTCTGGCGGCGTTTATGGCAGCATCTGGGGCAAAGCAGGTTGTAAACACTTGCTGGTGAATAGTGGTCTTCCCCCCTCTTTCTGGAGTAACGTGAAAAGACAGACTGAAATGCATGGATTGACTAACTAACTCTTTTATGGGATGGGAAAAAAAAGTACTGGCTGTGGAGCTAATAAAAAACACCAGGTGGTCAACATATCATGGAGTCCCATTGTTCTAGGAGTTTGTTTCATTCATTAATATGAACTGCAGTGATGAGAACAGGATGCTTAATATTGCCATGTAAGATAGAGAGCTAGGAGATGGAAGGGGTGAGGTAAGACGTCCTTTTCCTTCTCTAATCGCCCTTGGGATTGGGTAGGGACTGGTCTGGTTTCAGTTCTGAAGAACAGCTTCAAGTAGAGATAAAGAGAAGACTTCCATGAGCTTCTAGGTGGAGAGCTGACTAATCATAAAGCTGTAGCTCGTTAGAGAGCTGCAGCCAGCACACATAGGAAGGATAAGCTACTGTCTCCACATCGGAACTGTGCTTTTTATCTCAGCCCCTCTGGGTCACACCTGGCATGCTCTACTTCTTGCACTTTTTGGATGCAGCCCAGGAGATTGTTTCTCCATGTCAGGAGTAGACACAAGGAAGTGCCAGTAGAAGAAGGCAAAATAAATGTAATTTCTTTGGTCTCTACTCTACTGAGGGTCAGAGAATACAAAAACATCCAAGGATACTGCTGTTTCACTTGTCTTCCTTGTACCCACCTGTGTAGCCAGGACAGGCAAAGCAGGATTTACTGAGAACCTAGATGTCATTTCTGTATATTTTGTGGCCTGCTCTTGGGTGGAGGAAACTGTGAGTATGTGTCAAGTGGATTAGTTGAGCTGTGTCAAACCCACTCTCAGATCATAGAATCAGTAAGCTTGGAAGGGACCTCTGGAGATCATCTAGTCCAACCGCCCCGATCAAGCAGGGTCACCTAGAGCACGTTAGACAGATCATGCTCATTGCTTGCCCATCATCTGGGCTATAAATCGTCAGAGTTGCTCTGAGGCCTAACCCATCTAACTATAAGTGTGTAAAAGAGAGATTTAATGCAAGGAAAGAGCTAGGTGCTCAGACAAGTGCCTGAAGTCAGGTGGGATGGATCTGGACCTAATAGGCCACCTCAGGGCTCTGTGACGGGTGATGCTTTGAGTATGCTTTGTGTCTTAGTGTGGGCTTAAGCCAGAGATGAGTGAGGTGTATGTGGAGAAGGATATCATAGACCTCATCTACCAGCTTCAAGATTGTTTTCTTCTGGTTAGGGTAGATCCTTTGTGCCAAATCTGTGGCCAGCAAGGTGACTAGGAAGCGGGTATTGATGGACTCGTTGTGTTCAGGCCAGTTCTTACGTCCCAGCACAGAGGTAGCCTTGTCCGGCCATGCAGAGTGCAAAACACGCTACCTGGCCCCCCAAAACTTTCCATGCTCTAGCTCTGCTGTTGGGTCATTTTCAGCCTTTTACTCAGCGCTGTTCTTAGGTGGCAGGTCCAGAGGGCAGAAAATGAAGAGTAAACTTTTTCCTAGATAGTATGGTCTATATCTTGCCCTAGAAGCAGAGTTAAAGAAAAACAAGACAAAACAAAAAACAAAAAACCCCCCAAACCTCATCTATGTTGGCCTGAGCTGTGTTTTGGAAAGAGAAAAGGGGAAAAGAAACAAAACAAAAACAGTGTCCCACAAAGAAGAGAAAACAGGAAAGGAAAAGAACAAAACATCCTGTACACAGCAGCCAGTCAGTCGAGGAGGGAGGGTCCATGGCATCTGCATTCGTGTGCTGAAGTGGGCATAGGCGGCCTCAAGAGTCTGCATCACTCTAACCCTGTGTCAGAAAAATGATGTCCCTTGTTTACCTCCAACCTGGATCAAAAAGTCCATTGCTGGCTTCAGATCCTCTCTTGGGGCCTTTTCTTGAGGTGTGAGAGCAGTTTAGCATCTACAGGCTGTATCATTCCTGGGGCATCTCCTGGGATGAATAATGAGGGCACAGATCCACAGCTGGGTGCAGACAGACATAAGCTTGGTCTGTCCTGCTCCAGGCTGGCTGGATGAGGAAAAAGTGCTGATCCTGAGGCTGTATAGTGAAGTTAGCACCATATTTTGATGGAGCTAACAAAATCAATATGTCTGAACCAGAGCTGGATCAGAGTTAGTGGGCAGAGAAATTCGGGTCTCACTGCATCTGCCTGTGCAAAATGCTTCTTGTTTTTCATCACAGCTGCTAACCTGAGAATGAAACCAGTGAAGACTTAGCTTTGGTGTCGGGGAAACCTCGGAACCTTTACTAAACTCAGTTAAATGCTAGTGAGGTTCTCCTCTCCTGGACATTGTTTGTGTGGTCGGGCAGGAATGGCTGTGATTTCCTCCAAAGTCCATAAATGTCGCTCTTTAATCAGTTCCGGAGTTCCTGCCTCTCCCTTCAAGCACACTGCATGCATGAATCTAGCACTGAGCCACTGGAGCTAATCTCCTTCCCTGCTTTTCCTTCTGGAGAGAATAAAATTATCCTTTGAAATAGAGGCAGAACATTTCCAATGGGTGGAAAATGCGGCCTCATAGCCGGGAAGTCAGAGCTCATGCATTCTGCTCCACCATGGATAGAAGCGGAAGATGGACAATTAGTGCATTGGCAAGAGGCAAAACCCGAATGAATCCCAGAAAAACTAACACTTGCTCATAGCACTGTTCTTGAGTTTAGTTATACTGTTAAAAAACCGCACACAGCTTCTCTTTAAATGGCTACACTAAGCTATGAAGGTAAATTGTGAGAGGTGATAGAACATTCAACTTCTCCCATGCATTTTTCCATTATTCTCCTTGGAAAAGTATTCCAGGATACCAACAGGAATATTTTTTCCTCTGCTTTTCTTGTTGAAATTCAAGACATCTAGCTGATTAGACACATTTGAGTAGCCCTGTAATTAGTGATAGAGCCCAAGATAGAGACTGTGGGTCTTCTTCCTCACACTGCAAAGAGAGAACTAAAGTTCTCTCTACTGAAAGATTGGAAGAAACATGTGAATTTGAGAGGGTTTAGGCTTAGTAATATACTTTGAACTAGCTTCCCCATTTCCCCCAATTGCTTAAACTTGAGAAAGGAAATTTTGCAGATGTAGGAGCAAGGAAATGCCTTGGCACACACGGTCTGTCTACCAAGGTATTAGATATTTGGGCATTTTAGTAGGCACCACCTTTTTACAATACCGTTTGTTATAACTCCCTCCTATCCCTTCTCCTCTCTTTTCCACCTTTCACTATCCCAAACCTTTTCTTTTCTAGCTTGTTTATTTTAGAGCACAAAGCTACTTAGAATTATTTATTTTCGGATCAGCTACTGATTCACTTAGTGATTAACTCATTTCATCACTCTATGCCTCATTTTACCTATACATTAAGAAGGATTAATAGTACCTGCTTTTCAAGGCTGTTAGAGCCTTAATTCTTTCTTGTTTATTAAGAGATTTGAGATTCTTGGCTCCTGGAGGTTAGGAAGCTGCAAAGCAGCTTGTTTTTACTTACTAATGTCTTTTGTGTAACTTTGTGTTATAAAAATATAAGAAACTTTTTGCAATTACTTGAAGAGTCTATTATTCCCAGGGTTTAGTTTATACTGTAGTTCAGATACAGGCATTTTGCCTGCGTATTTTTTTTCATTGAGGTTTCAATCAAATTTAACATTCTGATCTACTTTACTGAGAGATGTCAGGTGTTGGGAAAGACAGCAGTGTGGGGAACAGAGCTGTGCAGTGTTGTTTGGTGCTTTTGCAAAGCCGATGTGCTCTTCTCCAGAGGTGGTTGCATTTTGTGGTGATCAATGCAAAATGTGTCACCACAAAGCCAAAAAATTAGATTTATCATTAGAATTTCTGATGGTATGGTGCATTCACTCCAAATATTTTGTCACCTTTGTGGGATATCTTTCTGAATATATACAGGAATGTGAAAGGATAGCAAATCAGGTGAAGGCATGAAGGAAGCATCTCCAAAAAAAACCCTGAAATCAATTTGCAATTATCTCACATTTACTGAGTAATCTACCAAACGACAGTGCCAGTGACCACATCTGCTACTGATACCACGCTCTCATGCAAACATTACTTACAGAAGTAATAATATTTGAACATGGGTGCAGTCAGATCATCAGATTGGTTATAGCAAAGATAGCTCCACTGAAATCATTACAGATGTCTTAATCCACTGCCTCTTGTCTTATAAATGCACTTTGGCTGGTTTGTGTAATGCAGAAAATGTAGCTGTGCAGAAAATAATCCCCCTCCCAATGAAGTTAGTGGGAGTTTTGCTTTCAGTGTGAATGGGACTAGGCTTTTTCGCAGGTCTTACTCTTATTGGACTGTTATTAGCATCATAAAATCCACCACCGCCAACCCTATGTGCAGGAACCTCTCAGTGGAGGAGCCAAGCAGAATGACAGATCAGTTGAAATATCAACAAAGCAGAGTAGAAAGAGAACTGGGATTTGGGCTGTCCGATCCACAGGCCCATCTTCCAATATTGTTTACAAGAGTCCGGCGGCGAGATGAACCAGCTGCCGACAGGCACCGGGGACCGCTTTTGTGACTGTGACGGGAATTGCTGTGGCCCTGCAAGGTTGTCCCCTGACAGGAGAATTGGCAGGTTTTCTGGATACTCACATCCAGCCATACAATGCACAGCAGGCAGAATACGGCCCAAACCAAAGCCTCTCTTTTACAGGACTTTTATTTTCTGGACTCCACCTGCTAGCTGCTGTGCTTTTTTCATCTTGGCAGTCTGCAATAATTATTTAGATGACAAATATAGGGAGGCCACGAATCAGTAACAATTAACCCAACCATCCAGCTCTGGAGTCACTGCCAAATATTTGTTGGTTCGTAGAGGAAGTCTCAGTGAGTAAACTATACTGAGTGACAATGGCTCTGCTTCCCAGCCAGACCGAACAGCTCATAATGTAACTCAAACGTTTCCTCTTTCTAAGCCTTCTTATAAAAGAACAGACAAGGAAAGGGCAAAAAGGACATTTAGAGGAACGCAAAACTGGAAAAACAACCACTGATGTAATGTACTTTCTAAACTAAATATAAGGCATGCACTGTTACAGCTGTTTGAATAATGATTAAAAAAAAGGGTACATAACTTTGTCTGCTGAGTCCTGAGCATTGAAAGAAAAGTGTGAACAATTCCATGTTGGGTCTATAGGCAATATTTGCCTTGTACTAGGTATTATCTGAATAATCTTTACTCCCACTAGAGAGAAACACCAAAAAGTAGGGTGAGGCACAGGGCATAGAACTGTGTGTGGGAACTAGGGCACTCAAGGCAGATAAGCAATAGAAATATCATGGCTCCTGGTGACCATTTTACATGGCCCTACAAGGCCCAGCTGAGACCATGTCTTAATTGTGGAAATGCACAGGAAAGGGGGTGAGCTTTGGAAAGAGCTTAGAACTTGAATCAACAGGACAGTGAGAGAGGGACAATCTTACAGTCCCGTTTTACAGAAGGATAACTAAGGTATGGAAAGTTCAAAGTCCTTCTGCTGCTTAACCTCTTCCACAAGTCTAATCTGCCCCCTTCACTGACATCACTTATGACAGCAGAGTTAAGTGTCACAGCGCTGGTGTCTTCAGACTCAGGACCTATGTGACTTGCTTCAAATCACAGAGGAAGTGTGTAGGAATAATACCCTGATCTCTTGAGTCCCGCATCACTCTCAACCACAAAACCATCCTTCCTGTATCTGTATAAAGATATAGCTGAGAGAAGTGATTTTATGTACATATGCACATACACAGAATGCCTTATAAGGAGTATAGGCATACTAAGGTGAAAGTTTCATTAGAAATCAGATAAATTCAATAAGCCTCAGTGTAAATCTTTTGGAGTAAAGGAAGCTTGTTTCTATAAACTCCTTCAGCCACTTTCTCCCATTTCAGGCATCTGAAATAGAACTGGGTTGTGTAAGTTTTCTGGCCAAGTTTCATGAAAAAAAAATCACATGAACCTGAGTTGGAGCAAAGCTATAGAGCTTGCTTTCAAAATGCAAATCATTACAGCTTAGGTGCATCTGGTATGGGTTGCAGTCACTGATTTACTTCACTACTTTGCTTTGTATGTACAGAAAATCTTTTTGTGTGGTAAAGTGAAGAGCAAAAATGACGAGAAAGTGGTCCTCATTCTGCAGTCAATACTTAGATTCAATATAGATAATGATAAATTTGATAAAGTTAGCTAGTAGACTTTGACTAGAGTTAGTTGAGCAATTCTGTATTACACAGGCACACAGCTGGGCTATATTTTCAAATATTCTTTAAGAAAGATACTTATGGAGACACTTATGCAATTAGTAGGTGACAAGTTCAAAACATACAAAAGGAAGTGATTCCTCTTATGCTGTATCATTAAGCAGTGCAATTCCTTGCTGCAGTAAATTGGATACTAAAAAGTTCACAGGGATTAGACAAGCAACTGCACAAATCTCTGAAAGAAAAGATCATGTGAGGTGTCAGATACAAAGATATATTCCTGGCTCAGGAAGTCTCTGAGCCACAAATTGCTTGAATCAAGGAAAGACTTCTGGGGAAAGGTCACTACTAGCTCTATTATTTCATGCTTTATTAGCATGACCTGTAGGGATGTAGGACAGATGCCAGAGCAAGAATATGTAAATGTTCTCTCCTCTGATTTCCTAGACCTATCATATTTGTATGTGTTTGCAGTGAACCACGCTGGGGGAGCTGAGTCCAGTCTCTAGGTGGTGGAAGTGAAGCACTGCATCAGCAAATTCTAAGATGTTAGAGGTGGGCTTCCCAGAAATGCTCCGACTTGGGTTCTTTCCGCTAAGTTACTAAGAACTGAGTCTAGTGAAGGCAGAGAGAAATCAGAAAAGAGAGTGGGTTCACTTTACATCAATTCTGTCATCTGAAAGACAAGAATTGAATTTAATCCCATTGGGTAGGCTTACTCTTTGTTCAATGGGGAGATACAGGTACCTCCAGAGACAGACTCATCCCATCCTAAGGCAGAAGTCCAGGATAAACGGAGTGAATTGCCCACTGCTTCAATTCATCTATGTCTGAGCAAAGGTATTAAGCCTCATGCTTCACATATCAACAACTACACACAGGCACTTGGGGTTCCATGTCCAGAGTTGATTCTTTTCTCTAGTTTCTAGATGACCAAACTGAGGTAAGATGAGTTCCAGCAAACAATCTTGAAAAATTCCATCTTAAGAACAGAAAGTGTGCAACATCTTCTAGGAAGCAGTCAGCATGCTGCAATAAAGAATCCTTCCTTTTTATCTCTTCTTCTTAGCTTTTATTGCTCCAAAAGCCTTGTTTGATAGCAGGTGTACAGTTCCAAGCCCTGACTGAAAGATACTTTTTCACAAAGGGTCGCTCCAAAATTAGTAATAAGTGTCTCATGCCTAATAACTTTTAGAAATATATAAACCACAGAGACCTTTTTAGAATGCAGCATTTTATAATAGCGAAAAAAGAGAGGTGCTTAAATTTGTAACACAATAAAAAAAGCCAGCTGGTACTTTACACTAGCTCTCAGTACAGTTAATGGAAAGTGGCTTTTAATCACTGGTTGGCCATTAGTTTGACAGAGCCTCTTCATCACAAACCACAAGTCACTCTTACACGTGGAAGCAATTTTGATTTTTCTTTTTCTGTGCTATTTCCAAAGATCTTTGACAGTCAGGACAGCTTAGCTCAAAGTTTCTCAGTCATGGCACACTGACATAGATGGGCAAAAATGGATGAACTTCATTTTGCCTACACTCCAAGCTGGCTGGAGTTAGGCCAGCTCTGAGACAGAAGCCAGAAATCATGTTAGAATGGAGCTCTGCCCAAGCTAATAAGATCTGCTGAAGAAATATGGTGAGAAGCTAGAGATATTTCTTTGGGCAATGCACCATATCCATGCAGCTCCACAGCTTCTGCCTAGTTCAGCTCACAGGGATTCCTGGTTCTGCAGACCCATGTCCAGTGCCTTCAGCTTCACTAATGGTAGTATCTAAGGAGAGAAAACTGTGTTAGGACTGTTCCAAACTCCACTAAGAACTTCTGTTGACCTATTAGATATTGCATCAGGCTCATGGTCCTTCCTTAGAAAAAAAGGGAAAGCATAGGGAGAAACATTTGGCAGATCTCTATCTAGCAGATTTTCCTTTTGCAGCTATTGAGCATTTCTGAGACCCTCATCTACTGTCCAACCAATCAGCCAGTAGCACAAGGCTGCAGACCAGCTAGTCCTCAGGACAGCCTGCCTGTGTTCTGCCTTACGCGCACAGGTAATGCTGACTTTTACTGTGCAGTCGTGACATTCAATGAGTCAAAGCTTATTTGCTTGTCTCCACCGAGTGACAACCCAGCACAAAGCCCCTGGAGATTTCAACAGGCCTCACAGTCTTGGTGCACAGACCTGACAATGCTGTGTGGTCTTCCATGTGAAACGTGTAGGCTTGAACATGCTCACCGTACGTTTGGTTAGTGCATGAGAAGGTTGGATGGGGAACAGTCTCTTCTGTTATATATCCCTTCTGAGCTTATCAAATATGCAGCAAAACTAGCACTGCTCTGGCTCTGCCTGGTGTTCAGCTGGGCTCGGGCCTTTGCGGGCCCCAAGACCCCATGCAAAATGTTTTAAACTGCATCTCACTTTTAAATAATGATAATAATACAAATGCTGAAGGACAGTAGGAAAGATTGTGCACACGGGGTCCTTTTTCTCTCCAAATATTGATCTAATCAAAACAAGTGTTTGAAATGAAAATGCCCCTTCAGTGCTGATTGTGGTCCTGAGATCACAGTTAAGCAGCAGTGCGTCAACAGTTAATACAGAACCTCGTTCTTCCTAAAACTGGTGTGAATTGATAGTAAAGCTGGGGATGTCAAATGCATGACACTGATGTGAAGGCAGTGGGAGGGGGAGGAGAATCAAGCCTCTAGTGAGTTATCATACTCTGATTTTCTGTGATTTCTGGCAGGTTTATGGCACGGGCTCTACATTATTTTAACTTTGAGTTTTTGTGTGTGTGTGTTTAACGTCCTGTCTATTATTTGAATGCTGCATAACCACAGTGTGTTCCCCAGGGGCATTTCTCCTACACATGCATGACGTTCTGCTTAGTGTTTCATTTGGATTTATTTGAATCTTTTATTATTACAGTACTGAATGAATATTTGCATTAAAAACACTTGTCTCAGTAGTTTCACCAAAACTTTTTCTTTTTTCTTTTTGTTTAAATGACTTCATCACATGGAGGCATTGGCACATGGGATCATTGTGAATACAATACACTGCTACACATTGTAAAAACCTAAAGTTTTGTCCACCCACAATACTTGTAATGGTATAATTAAATTTGTACAACAAGAAGTGCTATCAGACACTACATGAACACTTAAATCTTTTTAAAAGCAGCCTATATTGATTAGATTTGTTTGGGGGAAAAAAAAGTCCCCAAAATATTTTTTTTCTGATGTAACATTTTTCTGAATGGAAATGGAGAATGTTTAAAAACTTGACAAGATCAGAAGATTTAAAGGACTTCACAATTAGTGCTCAACAGCTCACACAAAGAAGTTTGAAATTTTTTACCCAATGTGGCACAGGCAATATCACTATACTAAATTTCATGTTGCTCTAGGTTATCTCGGGAAGGACTATACAGCTGCTCTGGTTGAAGTCAATATACTGTAATTGGTGAAATTAAACTAAATTAAACTCTTCTGTATAGATACAGCCTGCACACAGACTGAGGTATGGAAGTCTTGTGCTGGATTTCTGAATGCTTCTGGGGTTCCTACCATGAATATGGGCAGTTTCCATCAGTACTGTCAAAGGTATTGGTAGGGTGAGGACATACCATTGCATATGAAGGTCCTTGACTTGGCCCTTTGCTCCTGCCATGGCGCCTCTTTCTCTGTCATGCACAGCGCAGTGCGGCGGTTTCTGCACTGATCTGAGATCTAACCAGTGCACACGGCTGAATGGGTAGCTGGTCAACTGTGGTGAGGTCTGGGGTACCTGGGAGAGTGGGGGGAGAGAAGATGGAGAAGCAAACCAACCTGGGAGTTTGTTAATCAAGCTGGCAAGTTTGATGCATTTGACTTAGCAAGCTAGGTTTCTCTCCTCTGTTATTTTGACCCAGTTGCTGGTTCTTTTTTTTTTTTTTTTTTTTTTCAGTCTGGTTTCATAAAAACCCACAAATTATTCAATTTCACTGTCACCGAGCCAGTCATTTTTTAACCTACTAATTTAAATTAAGCTGGAGGAGAGGAGAAGGGAAGAGGGGGTGGTATCTCAAAGTTATGGCATTCCTACAAAATTTGAGAAAACCGTTTGCCAAATTAATGCCCTCCGTGAGCCTTCTGCCCCAAAGAGAACGGCATCAGCCTAAACTCAGCTACGTTATTAGACACTGGAGAATTCACATAGGAGGAAATAATAGAAAATCAGGCTAACACGCGTTTCAGCTTTCACTAGCTGTGATGGTGAAATATTCTTAGCCCAAAGAGAGTTCACGAAGGGCAGGGCTTTTGCATCAGTTTTGAGCAGCCTGTTCTCGTTCACTAGCACAGAGCAAAATGATGGTTTTGCCACAATCACTTGACTCGCTCACAAAGACAACAACATTAAGTCTTACTTTAGATTAAACATCATCCAGCCAGGTAGAAGTTTATACTAAGGTAGATGCCTAGATCCTCTCTATAACGGTAGTCATATGGTTGTTATTCAAGATCAGTGACTGTATCTCCCCACCGACAGAGCAAGCGTCCCTGACGGTGGCGATCCGAACTGTTCACCTCTCTGTTCATCTCTGCCATCATGCTAGGTGCAGCAGCTAAATTTAGCACCTATTAACCACTGGTCTTCTGTGTTTGGAGGTGGGCAAAGTCTCCAGTGCCTTGTGGCGAACACAGTTAAAAAAAAAGCCTATTTTTGTCCAGCCTCGTCAAGATAAGATCACTGTGAGAGTTCACTTGTAGGCAAAGGGAACCTGAAGTGCATTTTGAAAAAAATGATTTTCCGCTCCAAGCTCCAGGTCTCCACTCGGCCAGTCATTGGATTTCCCAACTGCTCTACTAAAAATAAATTGATGAAAATGAAAACTTTCTCTTGGCAGGGATTTTGACAAGTGTCTAATGTAGACCTGTGCCGATGCAGTCGATGAGTAATCATATCAGCATAGTCAGCTATGGGAGAGGTTTCTACTTTTTTCCTTTTTTTTCCCCCTTTCCTTAGGAAGGGGGAGGGCTGCACTGTAGCATATTATTTACAGTACAACATGATTCAATTGCCAGAGGGGGGAAAAAAGTCAACCTATTGTTCAAGGACTGTGCATGGATTGAACATTAAGAAGTAAATTTCCCTGCCTGAAAAACGTAACCCCTCCTCTTTCCCTTTGGCACAGCTTTATCTTGAAGCTTTTAGTTTCAGAAGGCAGATCAAAATCCATGCCCAGGTCTGATACAAATGAAGGCCATCTTTGTTGCATCCCAAAGAAGGAATTTTGCTGTCTTATAGAGCAGGATTTTGTATTATTATTAAAGGATGGATTTGTTACAGTCATAAGGAAAGCCGCAAGACCAGCTGAAGCACTACTGAGTTACACCAAGATCTTATATAATTTTTTTAAAGTCCACTTGATTCACTATTAAAAACAGCTGATGTAAACCTGATGGAGAAGGCCAGCTGCAGCCGCAGTGGGGCTGGGAGCGTGCTCAGCCTTCTGACTGCTGTCATGTCCTGTGTCAAGGCCTCTGGGAGCTGCAGTGATTTGACTCACAACTGCTGAGAGACCCGTAGTTTAGCAAGCTTGGATAGTCATCCTTAAAAAATGTAAAAGTTGCAAATAGAAAATGCTAAGTATGGAAGTAACTTAGAAAGCCTGSAGAGTATTTAACAACCCTCTCAATTCTCACCTTGTGAGAACACGCATCAGCATGCAGTCAGGATAGACAAAATGTGATCTCTTCTGTAATCCTGAAATCTTTCTGAAAGATGAGGAAAAGTGTCAGAAAACTTTTGTTATTCCATTTTCAAGATCAAGTTATGACTTACTTGTGGTGTCCTTCCTGTAAATGTAGTGTACTTGTATTAAGTAGTATAATATCTGAGTAACCAGTTGGAAGAAGACGTTTTTTCCATGAGTTTACAGAGACATTGTGTCTGCTAATTGAATGAAGCATCATATACAAATACTAATATTTTGTTAAAGTACATCTTGCTGAGTTTAGCTGTAAACTCCCAGAGAACACTGATAAAGTATCCATCTAGAAACATCCAGGCCCTGCAGAAACAGCTAACCTCCTACTGCTTGTCATACTTACTGAATATTTGCAAAAAAGACGTACAAATGACTATACGTAGCAAACTTCTGCTGTTTACATAGCCCGTAATTGGCGTTTCCAGATTTATTTTCTTAGAGTGTTCCTTTCTTTAACTGAATTACAAGTGCAAAAAACAAGATTGTGGTCATATCATGTTTAAACAGGCAGAGTTTCAAACATGAAGCCACATCTATTATTCAGCATCATCTTCTAAAAACATTAAAAGATACCCTTTTGAACTTTGTGGTTATTTTTGTCAGAAGACAAAGCTTCTTCAAGTTGACTTCTACCCCGAAACCAGGGTGTGAGTAACATTTTCATTGCTTTGTGCATGGTTCCGGGTTACAGCTTGCTAGTCTAACTGCTCGGTGCTAATTGTATTCCTTCTCTCCTTCTCTCCCATCCATTGCTTCCTTCCTCCCATCCATGACACCATCAGATGATCCAGGCCGCTCACTGGCTGATGCTCACAGGACCCTTTGCTGGGTTGACTCACTTCTCTAAGCTGGCAGAAAACCACTCAATTTCTGTTGCTGTGTTTTCTGCCAGCTCGGTGAGCTAAACTGGCTCAGAAAGAGATCTGAGGTGTTGCGGGAACTGGCGGAGCAGCAGTGGTGGGGGCATGTAGCACGAAGTGAGAGGGAAGAAAGGGAGGGCAGAGAGGGACCGCCCCAGCTACCGCCGTTAAATTAACTCGACAGTGTTGTCTACCTGCTCCACGTAAAGTTATAGGACTGTTTGCCTGACTCAGCCTTCTCCCTACTCATGGTAGAAATTAATGAAATAGCAAGTGCCCCTTAAAATAAAGGATGAGAGGCTGCATTGTTTACATTTGCAGGTTTTAAAACTGGCTGGATTTGGTTAACTTTAGTTTTAGATTGACGTTCAGCCTTAAGGAGGAATGCATCTTCAAGAGCCCAGTGAATCTGCTAGTCTGCTTCCATGTTAATGTATACTTATGTTCTTTTCTCAGAAAGGAGGCAAGGACATGATAAAAAATTAATAAACACATATTAGCTGCACCAATTCTCTTCTGTGCTGAATCAGCAGTCTTGGATCACCATCCTTCTATCCATTATCAAACAAGGTTTTCTCTAGACTATGAGATAGACATGAAATGAGAGAAGGAACTTGAAGGTGGGTAAAAAGCCTGAAAGCAGATTTAATGACTCGAAAGTATTCTGCATAATTATTTCTTCAGATAAATCACAAATAGATGTAAAGTTAAGAAAATAACTCTCCTTATTTGTAAGGACAAGAGTTCAGCTGATGGAAATTCTAGCTAAAAATTGCACAAGAGTAGAACAGAGGAAATTGGAACTTATGATTATTGTACCACAGCAGATTGCAAACAGTGTTTTTTCTTTCTTTCTTTTTTTTTTTTTTTTTAACATCTTTCATTGGTAAGAAAATGAGAAAACACCTGCGCAGCCAGAATTCTTAAATCATCTTTAGGATAAGTGTAATTGAGTTTATTTTCATTTTGACTTTATTGATTTGACTTGTCCATTTTGATTTATAATTTAATTCTGGACTAAAGTAGGTATATTTTATACATGGCAACAANTTTTTTTTTTTTTTTTTTAACATCTTTCATTGGTAAGAAAATGAGAAAACACCTGCACAGCCAGAATTCTAAAATCATCTTTAGGATAAGTGGAATTGACTTTATTTTCATTTTGACTTTATTGATTTGACTTGTCCATTTTGATTTATAATTTAATTCTGGACTAAAGTAGGTATATTTTATACATGGCAACAAAACCTGACACAAGAAATTTTTAACATAACAATATATTTATTTTTTATTGCAATTTTTTTTGGAAAATATTGATGGGATGAAATCACTGTTTTCTGACAGAATAAAGTTGGTCATCCCAAGTGAAACATTTGGCTTGAATTATCTCTGACTTGCATTTCTCTAATTTAGGAATGGTGCCACAAAGCCACTTGGGATAAAATCGTGAAACTGAGAGGGAAGTATGTGTAGCAAAGAAATCTTCTAATTTTACCTATTAGTATTGATTGGCTGTTGATCTTCCAAGAGTAGCAGTAAAAATTTACTGTTGACAGAGCAGCATAGTTATTTCTTGCCCTCATTTGTGAACTGATGTTGTTTCAGCACCCTGTATCCTTCAAAAGTCTTTCTGCTTATTTATTGACCCAATGCCAAATAGATTTTAGTGCTTACCCATCCAGCATTGTGAATCACAGAGGAAACAGCTGCAAGTTCCAAAAATGTGATCACTGGGTCTTCATGACCGTACTTTCTTCTTTGCAGGAGGGCTCATTGTCTCCACGACACGCAGGGCAGGAAGAAAATTGAGGCAGCACATTGGTTTTGGAGGAAGACACTGGACAGAGTTTGAGAATATCTGAGTTCAATTCTTGGTGCCCAGACTAGCTTCTGGAGCCATGCACTGGGACCTGGAATGCTGAAAGAGCACTTGGAGGGCTTAATAACTATTCAGGTCTGGTCTTTTGTGTTGCTTTCCCCAGATCTACAACATGTCAGGAAAGAATTTCTCCTCTTTCTTCTCTTTTACCTGTTTTGTTAATGAGTTTTTTTCAGGGCCTTCTCTGCTCATGTGTGTCTAATACAGAATATTTTAAGGTACCCAGTGGTTAATCCACACAAATACTAAAAGCAAGAAGCCTTGAGAAGAGCCTGCTTTCTTTGGCCAACTCTACTAATGCACACTGAATGACCAGTTGCCAAGAGTCTAAGGTTGTCCATCACCAGCCAAGCCCAGTAGGGAAGAGGATATTAACTTCTACTGGCAGAAGCATCCAAGGCATTTCAGGTTTAAGAATGAGGATCATCTGAATATAAAGAAAAAAAGTCAGATTCCATCCCATACAAGGCAGGTGACCTAAATATCTCATTTTGGAGATTTTCTGGGATCTCAGATGTCTTATCATTTAAGATAGAAGAAATGCAGGTAGAGAATGAAAGAGGAATATATAAAAAAAGGTAAAGCTGAGGTCCTTCTGTATGATTGTTTTTTGGACTGCTTGATATATAAATAACCTTCACTGACCACTGAAATTAGTACCTCTCTTAGGCCACTGGTGAGTGAGTGGCAGATTTCATGCTTTTGTTGTTCTCGATATTGTCTTCTCAGAGAGAGGTGGACTGAGCAGCAGTATCTTGATAAAAACTCCTTTCTGAGATGTGGCATGTGTCTTTCATGGCAGGTTTGCACATTCTTTCTAAAGGCTAACTCACCCTCCCTAAATAAAAATAAATAAATAAAAAACTCCACTTGACTGAAGACCTGTGGCTTGTAAGACATTAGATTTCTTGCTTTCACCTTTTTTGAGTCTCTTTTTAATTGCTTTCTAACATAATTTCTTATAGGAACAAAGTTGAAGGTATTTGCTTTCCCTGTGTGCGCCCATATATTCCCCTTACCTTCTCTCCCCTCACCACTAGCCTTCTTTTAAACCAAATTTGTCAGAGGCCTCAGAAATAGCACATCTGTACTAGGGGAGAAAGAGCCCACAAGATTATGCCCATAAGTATGAACTCAACACTATTAGACACCAGAGAACTTACATGTTGTTTTACATGTATAACAAATGTGCAAATGATGCCAAAAGTCTTGATCAGAAGAACTATCAGTCAGCCGGTAAACAGATGTCCATAAACCTCCATCTCTTGTTTTGGTGCTCATGGAGATGTTTGTTGTCTTCTTTCTGTTCTCCCAGTTCCCTGCTGAACCTGAGGACTGGCAACAGAAGATGCAACTATTCCACAAGTTTTGTCTTCCTGCCTCTATTCAGAAGGGGCTGTTTTTGGACACACAGATGGAACTGAGATCAGAGCTAGAGATATGTGAGTCATCATTAACCACAATTTGACCAGTACTTCCAAACTTTGTTAGACCACTGTTGGACCTCTGACCAAACTATGTTAGAAAATCATTGTTAGGTGCATCAGAATCCAAGTAATACAGCCTTATTTTCTGTCTTTTTTTCTGTTAATTAAGGTAAAGTTAAATCATATTTCATGAAGTAGTAGGATCTGGTCTGCACCACTGTTTCAATGTGATAAGTCTGCTAAGGAGATGAGCCTATCCAGTTACGGTCAGTAGTAATCCCAGTTTGACTAAGACTATTTTGGAATACAGATACTGGGCTCATGTGCTAACAAAGGCTCTCAGGTTTTTTCCTGGATTTTTGTCAAGGAAATGGAACTTTTCTTGTCTGCCCATTCCAAGCAAAAATGTACTGGCCAACTCATGGAACAAAAAGGTCACCATTAGGAAGCTCAGAATGGAAGAAAATGGAAGAAAAATTTGTTTAGTTTTGGGAGGAAAATATACTTGCAATATTCTGTTCAGCTCTAGATTTCCATACTCACCATGAGAGATTCACTTAGGGCTGCCTCCTCCTAAGTGAGTGATGCCTCTTAGGGTGAGGTTTACCAGCTAAAAAGCATAGTAAAGACCTATATACGAAAACATATGGTGTTGGCATCTGTCTTGACACCTCTGTGGGATTCAAGGGCCTGACTATGTCCAACACAAAGCTCTTTGCGAGGAAGTTCACAGAGCGTGTGGGTTGGTCCTCTCTTCCTCTATCAAATAGCTCAGTTTCCACTTCCTATGGGTATGTAAGACCCATGACCACCTTCCCCATGAGCTAGATCTGAGGAAGGACAGTTGCTGAGTCTCCAGGTATGGCACCTTCTTGGCAGTGTCATATTCCCATGGAATTGGGATTTTGGATTAAAAACCCAAGAGAGCTGCGACTGCCTAAGGAGGCTCAGACAGAGACATTAACTGTACAGTATATAGGAGACTTTGGAAATTACATTTACAGACAATTAAAGGTCACAGTGTTTAGCTAAGTCATAATCCATCACTATGAGCAAGGCATTGATTACTGCTCTGGACTACATTCATTTTTAATTCCATTAGTGGAATAAATGACAGTTTCTGTATTTCCCTCTTCTCTTGAAATGTAGCAATAAGAATGGCAAATTACCTCTGCATTCAAAGTAACTGAACAGATAAGTGCCTTT
>NW_028185038.1:15386619-15439187 GCF_003343005.1 Rhea americana | reverse complement strand
AAAAAAAAAAAAGAAAAAAGAAAAAAACCGTACATAGCCCTAGCTAGCCAGTAAACATTCTGGCAATCTTTTGAAATGAAGCATTAATGATCTAGAAATGGATTATGATTATGTGATTATCTGAGGAACATTTATAGGTGTAGCTAGAACTACACAAGCCAAATTGACTTCTCCATCAGTCCCTATGCGTCTGATCTGGTGGCAAAAAGAGTGGGTTTATGCATTAGGTTTTCTGTGACTTGTTCTTTAGGAACAGGAGTTGCCCTTAGCTCCTTGGAAGTCAGGCATCTAGTCTAAGCTCCTTGATCGCAGCCATGGGAAGCTCACAAAAAAAAGATGGACACCTCAAGACAGTCCTTCTTCACCAGCTCCACCAGCTCCAACCTTATACTGCCCTTGTGCAGTTCAGGCTCTTTAGGGTAGCTTGAGATCATACAGTTTAAGGAGAGCAACACAATTTTTTCTTGTTTTTTTTTCCCTTCTTTTTTAAAATCTCATTCACTATTCATTAATCTGTCCTCCTGTTCTCCTCTCCCCTGCCCCTAAGTTAAGTGGTGACACAGCTGACTAGCTGGGGCAAAAATGGGAATCAGTCACTGGTGAAAGAAGAACTTCTTAATCTGGCTTTACTCTCTGACACAGAAACAGCACTTTTAGTTGGCTAAGCTATGTGAAATTAATTCCACACTAACTGATGTAGAGCTAATTGCATAGCGATTGACAACAGAAAGCTTGACAGTTGCCTTGTGGAGACATTGCATTTCATGCTGACCAAAGCTGTCTCGTTAGGCCTGGGAGCTTCCCTGTTTATCGTCTTTACTCAGACTGCAAGCTCCTTGGGTTTTAGGATAGCGTGAGGCATATTGCTGTCTTCGACTGGGTGCTGCAATAACAGTATATAAGAAAAGAATCATCCATTACTTAGGTGATAGCTGCCCAGTAGGATTGGTATATGGGTTCAAGCGCTCACTTGACTCTGTTGCAGTTAAGTGCTCAATGGATTTAGGCAAATTTTAAAAATTCTCTTAGTGCCTGGTAGCACAGTTAGTTGCTTAAAAACCTTACAAAAATTAGAAGAAAATGACAATCAACGTCATTAACACTTGTGAAATGCTTTATTATCGACAGGTGTATTGAGTATTGTTAGCCCAAAGGCAGAGCAATTCTTATCACCATCTCCAATACCTAGACTGGTTTTACTTGACAGGATTTAAATCTAACGGTTCTTATCATAAAAAGAGAAAGAAAGTGTCATCAGAACTGATTGAACTATATATATTTGCTACATTATGTTGTAATGGCTGTCAAAGATAAACATAGGGGTGGCTTATCTTGTTTCCTAATCGTCTTCAGGTGCAATGTTGTCATTCATTTTGTTAACTCTGTCTTTGTATTTAAAGCTAGGAGAGACCACAAACTGAAAAATACGCGTTCAGTCTATTTCTGCTTTCTATTGGTCTGTTTGTGGGAATAATCGCTTCAAACTCGGTGACCACAAATGAGCTTATGTTTATATAAAACTTCCTGAGCAAGTATGAAGGGGACCTGCCACCCTTTGCTGACGGGTGAACAAAGTCTGTTGCTGCACACCCTGCTTTGGGTCCGGTCTTGCGTAAGTCTGAGCTGCCCTTGCTTCTGATGGATTTCCACAGATTCACAGGAGCTTGTCCTGTATCTCTGCTTCGTCTTAATCTCCTGGGCATCCCCATACAGCCCCTTCCTGGCGCTCTTGTATAGATAAGTAGAGGCTCCTCTAGCTGCTATAGAGGCAAGCAATATACTCTAATACTAAGTAGGAAAGGATGGAGGAGAGGCTACTCCAGCTCTGCTGCATCTGCATTCACCAGCTCTGAGCAACAAGCTGGGCCTGAAGAGAGAGAAGAGCAAATTCAGTGGGGTGAAAGCAAAACAAAGAAGGAAACTCCCTTCTCCTCCTCCTAGAGCAGAGGGACTGATTTCTTCCAGGAGCAGTGATTCTGCGTATTTTATAACCTCATACCAACAGTTTGAAAGCAACTCTCAGGAAGGTTTATCTGAATAATAACCCCATGATGGAAGGAAGTAATCTTAGTATTCTCATTTCATAAGTAAGGAACTGAGGCACAAAGGGTGGGTGTATCTTACCTAATTATACACATTTGGTGATTTGGTCTCTGCCAGTCGTTGGGCTCCCTTTGCAGACAACGGAGCAACATAGGCAATTCCAGACAGTAAATATCCTATTTTTTCTTGGCCACTTATTTTAGCAGTGGGAGAGTTGCTCTTTGCAGAATCCTCATTAGGAACCTGGGCTAGATAGAGAAGCTTTTTGGTTTTCTGCCAGTGTGGGTGTCCTCAGAGTTTTTCTAAAATATTCTAATAGGATCAGGCTCTCACAAAATGCAGTTTTGGCTTCTTTGCTTTGAAAACCCAGCCGGTGGCACATAATCTTCCTTGCTTAATAGCCCACTGCTTTGAACAGTCATTTAGAAAGTGAAACTCTCAGTTCAGCCCTGAGAGAACCCGGTTTTGTCCCTCCTAGAAACGTGACCTAGATACTTCACAGCTCTGCTAGGTAGAGGTGCGCTACAGACTTATAACAGGCAAATTTGAGAGTGGTGTCAGAGACCCTGGGGGATGTGAACCAACATGGACACTCCTGAATTTGTGTAGACAGAAGAGAATCAGTGTCTCACCATGCTGAATACTCATGACTCCATCCAGGGCACAGAGGCAGGTATCACAGGAAGGAAGCTCTTAGAAGCAATGATTTCCTCAGCTAGTTCTGCCTCCCTGGGCAGCCTTGGTCTCTGTCATGGCTCTTAGAGCTTCTGAACTGCTTGACTCAACATGGTCCCAGCAGTTTGTGGTCTTGTAAATTTTTTCTTCCTCTTTTAAAAATTTTTCATTCTATCTTCCAGCCATCTTAAGTGGTGAAATCAACTGCTGTAATCTCACATAGTATGGAAATATACTTTCCAGCCCTCCCTAAATGGACATCAGATTCCTCTAACTAAACTTTATTAGGCAATTTCTATGATTTAGAAACACCCTTTAGACAAGAGGCATGAAATCTTTCTGAGAAATAAGCACATACTTTCTAATTTTACAGAGGAAGAGAAGGGAAGGGAAGAGAAAGGAAGGGAAGGGAAGAGAAGGGAAAAGAGAAGAGAAAGAAAAGAGATTTGTAGTTACTGAATAGAAGGTCATATAAAGAAAAGAATATTGTAACTGGACTGATAACCGTGTCCCTTAAATTAATACTGAATAATTGGAAATGATAATTTGCAAGTGACATTTCCTGCATGGTTAACCATGGTATAGGCTTTATTGTTAAATTGTTAAATATGAATAAGTTGCTGCACAACTGCTAATAGCATTTGTAGCTATTGAAGATAAGGCGACAGTAAGGGGTAATCAAACCACATTCTACCAAGTATAAAATGACTATGTAAAATGACATCTGTAAATCAAAGCTTAATAGCCTGATATAAGTTAGAAATGACTGGGAAGCCCCTAAGCTTGCTGTGATGGAGCTGGCTGATGGCATAGTTGGATAGCTATAGCTAAGATGGGCAAGAGGCTGTTGCCCTTATTCCTCAAGTGATTCATCCTTCAGATTTGCTGGTATAACTACTAGTGTCACTGCTCCCCACCCTGGTTCTATCCAAAGGACCTGGGTTTAAAAAGCTTCTTTGAAAAAAAATGTTTAGGCAAAACTAGAACATTTTGACAGAGTCCCTGAACATAGATCATCTGCAGCTGGATCAGCAGATCTGTGTGTGCAATGTGGAACTCCCTGTCCGGTCCACGCTTTGAGATGGGCACTATAAACTTGGAGGAAGTGCGGAAGAGAGCCACCAAAAGGATTAGAAGATTGAGAGAAAATACATGATGGTATAAGAAATGAAGAACTCTATTTGTTCAGCTTGTCAGAAAGAAGACTGAGAAATACTTTGATTACACTGTATAATAGAGAAAATGCAAGATATGAAAGGGCAGTTTAATCTATCAGAAAGCAGATAACAAGAATCATGGAATGAAAGCTAGACGTGTTCATCTTAGAAATAAAACACATATCTTTTTAACAATAAGGTTGCTTAAGCAGCTGCAGAAAGGAGTGATGGAGTTTCCATTTCCTGATGCACAGTAGTTAATTTAAATCAAGTCACCTTCCAGAGAGAAATGTGTTAGCCCAGCACAGCCTATTGGACTAGATATAGCCTAACTGGATGAGAGAACAGGAAGTCAAATAAAATGTTTTAATTTTTAGTAGTAGCTTTAAAATACAAGAATTAAAAACACTTAATACTACAGAAGCATGTGCAAATCTGTCTCACATCTTATCTCATCTCTCATCTCATCTCATGTCATCTATCTCATCTCTCACTGCACTTTAATTTAGGATATAAAAAGATTCCAGGAGGTAATCCAGGTAACTCTTCCCTATTTTATAGTTATACAGTTGGAAGTGTTGTTATTATCACCATTAGGGCTTAAGCATGTATTTAATGCGCACTTAAACACTTTTTTGAACTTGTAGCCTTCATCATCACAGTGTAATAAGAACTGAATCATTACAGTGCAGCAGGTTAGTTCTTGGAGTTTCAGCAACGTAGGCGGTAATGCCATAAACTTATACAAAACAAGCAGCACTGGACCTGGCAGGTGTTTGGAAGGGAGACCTCCAACACAAACGTATGCTGCTGAAGTTAACTTATGTTGAGGCTACTCATATACCTACTGAATGTGTGCATTGCGTTAAACTTACAAGAAGGTAAGAGGACAATTGTATAACAAGTGAAATTGGAACCAATATAGGAAGTAGGTATGACATGAAGGAAAGCATGAAAGAAAATAGAAGATGTATGAATCAGATTCAAATGCATGTGCAGTGTAGGTGCATCTTTCCATAAATTCTTCAGTCCCTCTAGTTTTTCCATCTTCTACATACTGCAGAAAGTGTTTTCTGTCTGTATAAGCTGAACTTATTCCATGAAAATGAATTCTGCTGAACTATATGCTTCTGATATTTTTTAGAACTATATAGAAAAGTTTCTGTCTTCTGTCGTTAGTCACTTGCTGTGTAACTGGACTGAGACAAAAGGGATTGTTTAGTAGTGCAGGTTTTGTACCCATTTTGTGCTGGCATTTTGGAGATGCTATATCACTAGAACGGGAATCCAGCTGACCTCTTCTCTTCCCATGCAATTGAAATGCCCCTAGGATCACGCTTATCCTATCAATTTGCAACTAAACTGTGGAACTGCTTGCTATCAGACATTGCTGAGCTTGAGATTTAACAAGGTTATAAAATGAATAGCCTGTCAGAAACAAAGCAAAAGAAGGCTCTGTGGGTTTAACTTCCTAGTCAAATTTTCTGATCTATAATAAAGTCCAAATGTTGGTCAATGTTTGTAGTAGCTGGACTTTTATGAAGTTTTTCTTCCAGGTAGTTTTCCTGGAGTCTTTCATTCAGTGGTGGCTCTGTTCTGCTTCCGCCTCCTCTTACAATTAGACTTTTCAGGACTTAATATCTTTGTATCTCTGCTTCTCTGTCAAATCTGATTGAAATTGGCCTAGGGACTAAAAAGTTCTTATTGTGGAACAGGTATAGAGACGCAAAGGCACAGAGATGGTGTGATTTCACGTACTGTCCCCTAAGGAAACCAGACTGAAAAAGGGATTGGCTATTTATATAGATACCAAGGATAACAATACAAACCATAATTAAAGACAATAAAACTATTGGAAAGCACATTAAACATTATACTTCAGGGCTTAAGCTAAACTCTGGCTGTTAGAGAGGATTATAGCTCTATATTAGAGTAAATAATTGATTTTCTGGGTCACTTCACATGCATTGCCAAAAAAGAAAAAAAAACCCTTCAAAAATTGAACTAATTTATTATTCTCTTTCCCTGTTTTTGACTTTTTCAAACTGAAACTATTTGACAAAAGTAACCAGAATTTTAAAAAAAAAAAAAAAAAAAAAAAAAATTTGGTGAGTCTAAACTTACTGTTTTTTGTATAGTAAAAAGATTTAATATAGAAATATTTCATTCACCTTCCACCAAGAGGGGAAGGCCATGTGTGAGGAATTAAGGTGGGAATCACAGAATATTTAACTGATGTTTGCTGTGAAGCTTTTTATTCCTTCCTCATAGTGTCCCCCTCCTCTGGCTTTGAATTTGGTTGGAGAAGGACACTGGGCTAGATGGAAATGGGTCTGGCCCACCATGGTAAAGTTCACAAGCCACGGGCAGGACAACAGGATTTGGAGGCCTTCCTCATCTATAATAACCAACAATCCATTCAACTGAGGTGTCTCACTATTTTTCTCTGTTAACTGTAAGAGGAATGAGGGTCTGGCAGCTCTGGTAGTAGATTGTCTGAATTGCTCATCATTCTCTTGACCTTATACACTGAAAGAGGTGAGATACTTAAATTAGGCTTTTGTGGTGGGCAGTGTGACTATGACTTTATGTTTCTAAAAGTGAAGGTAAAATTCTCCAAGATTAGGGTTATGCTTGCTGAAGGGAAAATTCCTGCTGCAGAGGCAACATCTCTTTGGCAGTCTGCCCACATCTCGTTCTCCTGAGATTAAAGGTTTTGTGACAACTGTTTACTTACCTGGGATTGCACTTGATTTAATGATTTTGGTTGGAAATGGCTGTGTGTTCTGCTAGGAAATTATTATGAGAGATCAATACTGGGTTTGCTTCTGTGCTATTCCTTAGTAGGGTATCTTCCCTCAACCATCAGACTTGGTGGCTGAGGAGAAAAGTTAAGCCAATGCAGAGTTGTGCAGAGATGAGTGCTAGACCATGCCATTGGCTATGGAAAGCCAAGGAGCATTGGAAATATCTTGTTCCAGCCATGCTACGGCTCTTTTTTTCTCAGAGGGGCTTGCTGGCCTGCCTGGAGCGTTGCATTGACGTAGTTGTGCTGCTTCTGCTGCATGGAGCAGCAGGAGACTGTCTTTCCTCTCTCTGTGCCTCATCTCCCCATCTGGGAAATGGAGCCAAAACTTCCTAGTGGCATAATGTTTGTGAGCGCTGATGTCTCAGAAGCCATCATTTAAGAAAACACATAAGCCTGATGGCTATTTATTTTACAAGAAAATGAGTATGTAGGCATACTTACAGTTCATTTCATCTGATGCAGCTATAGTAGCTTAATCAGAAGTAACTGCACGGAACTCAATGTTTTACTCTCAAGCTAGGAGGAAATAGGAAGCAGTTTCTTTAATAGAAGCAAAGTTTTGTTAAATACAAGGATGCAGACACTCAGTAATCCCTGTAAATTACTTCCCTGACATTAGTGATGCTATATTGATTGATCCCAGTAGAGAATTTGGCTGACAGCATGGCAGGATCATATTACAGCAAATACTGTTCTGTACATCTTCGTGTAAAACTGGAATGTACCTGAGCAAAAGAGCGAAGAACAACTGCTTGAAGCAGGTGAGGATTCTGCAGAAAATGAAATGGACTTACAAAACCAGAATTGAGGGTGTGGTTCTAAAGGAACTCCACTTATACAGAGCCGGATCAGCTTTCAGTCCCTGACATAACCATGCTGGGCAGGAAGGAAAGCCACGCTGTTGGGCTGCGGATGAGTTTTTTCTACTACCAAGGGTACATCCAAGAGAGTCAAGGTCATGACTCATTAGCGTAGGACAGAACTGGATGACTTGCTGTTAGGACAAGAGCTGGAGGGATCCTGTCGGTGCCTCACCACCTCAGTAAAGGATCATCCTTGTGCTGGTTGCAACCAAATCCCAAGCTGAGGGACAATAGAAGCTTCTCATCAGACTTTCTGCTGTGTTGTGGCCTCTTGACATTTCAAAAAAATGGGGAAAATGGGGAGGCTTTTTGCTTTCCTCATATCCTGTTAATACAGAAGCTCTGAATCTTCGCTGTTCACCTACAATATAAAAAAATGCAAAACATGATTTTTTGTTTTCTTTTGGGTGTGAGGGAGGAGACTATAGCAAGGTTGGTTTTACTGCAGTTCTCAGTATTTGAAATCCAATGGGACCCTTCTGTACAAGAGCTTAATTTGGACTTGATGGGAACACAGTTTACCAGTTTAAGTCACTGTTGGATAATACAGCTTGAAGCTGTTCCATAATAAAGCACTACATTCAGCCATAAGCCTTATCGCTGGGTCTCATCTGACCCTTTCCAGGTAAGCTGGAATTGCTTAACACCGTGGCTACCCCAAAACTAATAGAACCTTTCAGCATGGCTTAGGTATCACTTCACTTCCCTGACATCAATTTCTAAAATAAAATAGAAAACTAATTGGTAAATCAGGTGAATTTTCTTTCTCCTCCCTGGGATATAATGGTCAAATGCATTTTCAAATCTAAACTAACAACAATACAAAGGTACAACTTAAATGCACAAACAAAAGAGGAAGCTCAGCAGGAGGATGAAAGTCCAACTAGAATTTACCAGGCCAAATTTATCGCTGTTGGTTGGGATGGGTGTTAACTGCAGTCCTCAGAATGGAGGTCAGCTTTAATCACCACTGTTGAAACCTTCAGGGGACAAATGGATGTCCAAGAGATGGAGCAAAATTCCCAGGCTTCTGGCACTACAAAGTCATTTTTGCTGCATCATAGCATGCTACTGTACTGAAATGCTTTTCGAGTAACGTGAGACTTGAAGTTGACTATATGTTGACTTTAGCACAAACTCTTTCAAAACTACCTGGCATGTGGTTCTGAAATTGAAATTAGTCATTAATAGGATGCTTAGCATATTTTGCACTGGATTTTGAGATATGTTGCAAAGCCAAGTCAGAGGACACAACAGAAGCTGTACTGCTGATCCAGGTGGCTCAAGTGCTAGACCACGTCTTCTTCCTCAGCAAGTATACGTTTTGGATAAGGAGCAGTGGGGTGATGTGAATGCTAGGTGTGAAAAAGACTCCTTAAGGTATCTGGGGAAAATAAAATAAAAAGGAAGGTGAAGGTGAAGCAAGGAAACTAACTAAACTCACAGTATCGAATCTACTGAATGCCCCAAAATCATGAATTCACCCCAAACCAAGAGGGTTCACAGAGCCCACAGTACAACATGTTTCAACAGCCATTTGTCTGACTGTGTGGGAACTATCAGGAATGGTAAAGAAAGGAGACAAGCATGGAAATGTGAAGGACTCCTATCGCTTTTATTCTTATTTTTATCTTACAGTTGCTGCAACTATGAGGACCAATCATGAACCATAGTCCCATACTGCTACTTTATGTACTAACATAGATGAAAAAAAGGAGAGTTCCTGCCACAAACCACTTCTAATCGCCGTATAAGGTACAAATATCCTCTAATCACCACCCACGGTATACAAGCTGGGGCTTCAGGTATAACCTCCTGTCTAGACCAGCAAAGCATACCCCTTGGCATGGCTCGCCCAGTGACCTGGCCTGGTGACAGCATCATGCCAGCTCGGAGGCATCCTAATTTTGGGTCCCATCCGAGCTGCCCCGTTGTAGGAAGCAGAAGGAAGCGGGAGGCACCACGAAAGCCGCGTTGGCTGACTCAGGTCGGGGCAGTGCCGTGTGAGCAATGCTCCGGCGCGATCCTCAGGAACGCTGCCCGCTGCTTTCCCGGCCACCGCACGTGGAACTTCCTCCAGCGCTTGGCGAACGCACAGGAATCCCGTGTTTAGAAAGCCATTTTCCTGTCCGTATAAACAGTTCGACCACAATAGCCTGACTCCTGGCTCCGAGGCCTCATTTAAATGTTGGTCAGTTGAGGCCCACAATTAACATTTAATTAGTAAACTCATTACAAAGGCAGGAAGTCTCAGACTTTCCCTTCATTCTCTTTCAGGCCTCCAAGGGAAGGACCAGGCCCGTCTTTGGCTTTCGGTTTAGCAGACAGACTTTTTTTTTTTTTTTTTTTTGTTCCCTCTCCTTACTTCCCCCTCGTCCCCACCCCCTCCACTTCCAGAACATTTGCTTTCCCTTACGCAGGCAGGCATGACCTGAATATATTGAACATTTGGCTGGAAATAACCTACTTAACACGTGTATTTCTAAGTGAACGTAGGCTCAGTGGATGGCTTCCTCGGCATTGCGGGGGGTCTGAAGGAGCAGGGGCTTTAAGGGGTTAGATGGTGAGGATGCAGGTCATCTGCATTCACAAGCCGTCGTCGCAGAGGAATAGACAAAAAAGTCCATGTTACACGTGACTTTAGAGACTTAGATCTGTTGTCTGTGACAGCCAGGGCCAAATCGCCCTCTTGACAACAAAAAGGTTAAATGTGAGGGTTAAAAGGAAGGGAGAGCACCAATGCAGAGGGTGAGAGCAGTCTGTTCCAGTGGTGAGGTACCTTCCTGGAGAAGCGTGCGATGGGACTTGTATGATGGCTCTTTTCACAGCATGAGAGAGGGATGGTAACAAGTTACTCACCCATATGTATCCAAGAAGATAAAAGACCCCTCCTTTGGTCACCAAGTTGCTTTTCATGCTGTAATTCATGGAATATAAATTACAAGGAGATCTAGTTTTTAAACAATATTAAAAAAATGTGTGTGATAAACCGAACTCACTGATTTGGAATATGGCAAGATATACCACAATACAAGTGTGCTGCCAAAACTTATGTTATCTTATGGTAATTTATTTATCTGATCATGCCCTGAAATAGGGATAAAAGTAAAGAAGTCAGTGAAAAAAAAAAAAACAAAAAAACCCCCTCAAAATAAATAAAACACCTTTCTAAAAGAGTTTTTAAAAATTACTTCTCCTTTTTCTTTACCAATCCATGCTCTGTTACAACACAATGTGGGCATCAAGTAGTGTCCCAAGGTGGCATGTCATATTTCGGATTTTGTCATTTTGGAGAGAATTTCTCAAAATAAACTTTATATTTCTACCCAAAGGGAGATCTGCAGTGCTAGCTGTACCACTACTCAAACAAACATTACATCCTTTTTAAAAGAAGACTGTGGGGAACAGAAGATGCTCCAATTGTGAGACTTGCTGAATTGTGTCTCTCATCTTTCTATTGGAGAGGAAGAAACTACAAGCTTTTTCTTTTTTTCATGAAATTAATATCTGAAATTGTAATTTTCTCTTTCACATTGTGATCTGGCTATCTAAACAGCAAATTTGCTTTGGATTCATTGTTTTATTCCATATGACATCTTTAATTCATTGTTTTTTCAACTGTACATCTTTAACAATTTTCCCCTTTGTTTTCATACAATTGGAAGAAGACTGCTGACTTGCAGTGATTTATGGGAGGGCTTAGCTCTGGTTTGCTTTGCCTTCGCACAAGTGTTAAAGAGCATTTATCATTTAAAGAACGTCTCTGTTTTAGGACTGGGACTGGAGAAAGCCTTCTCCTTCAGACCTTTCCTCAGGTGTATGTTGAATTAGTTATTGGTGCCATGCAGTGTGTGTGAGAGAGGTATCTAGGACAATGTAAAGCAGAATATTGCTGGAACATCCTGTTTCCTCTTTATTTCTTCCACAAGGAGAAAGGGAATCCCTTATAGAGGACATTTACCCCCTTCCTCACCCACATCAGTTCCATTTACTTGGACAGCAGGTGGGGTGAGCAGAACCTCGGCATTAACTCCTTTTTTCATCCCTCCCAGTGGTGCTTAAGGATTTATTTTCCTTTCATACCAAGACTATCAACTCTGGAAGCTACTCAGAGCCCCCTGTGACAAGAATAGAACAAGAAGGGGCCTTACTGTGCCTGGCTAACCCGTGTGACTTCCTAAGGATCAAATGTGGGAGTCGTCTGACCAAAAATGTTCATCTATGAAGTAGATATCCATACTTGAGCAAATCATCTTGGGTCAGTAGAGACTAGGGTGTGATTTATCTTCTTCTAAATAGAGAGAAGGTCAAGTGTTTTCATAAATTCCACTGTCTGTACTGACTAGATCTCCTCAGACTATAATGGGTCCTAGACACTCGCTTAGAGGTAGACACCTTCATTGCAGACATTTGAACTTAGATGAGACGCAGTCATCCAGCCTGTAGCACATCCAGATGTATACCATTTTGTTATTACTGTGTTGTATTGTTGTACTTGTTGTGATCCATGGCTCCAAGACCCACCATCAAAACCCATCACTAAATAGGCATTTCTGACCAGAAGATTTTAGAATTGAAAGGACTGTTGTAAAGACTTGAAGTCCCAGTCACCTTTCTAATATGCAGCACTGAAACTAAACAGAACTTTGACATTTATCAGTAAAAATATTGGTATTCCCATCACTGGAATGGCTTTTATTTATTTTTTTTTCCAATAGCTCCATTTCGGACTGATTCTTTTTTTGTAATTTTAGAACTTCGTTGTGATGGGCATCCTGTATCAAAGTGCACCCAGTAAGTCCTGGAGTATCCTCTTTTGATGTGGCATGAAATAGAGACACACCTCTGTGTGGTGATTGAATAGACATTCCTGAAATAAGATGTATTCCTGATATAAGAGCTCGTTTCTCTAGGCCCACACTTAATTCATGGGGATCAGATTTTCAGACCATAAGGATGGGACTCAGGATAGGTCATCTGAATGCCCTGATGAACTGTTAATTTCTTTCTGATGGCTCCAGAAGAATTCTGTATAACTAGCCCAGACATTTACCTTTTATACAGGTGAAATTAAACTAGACCTATCCCATCCCTTGTCTAGGTGCCTAGATAGTCTAAAGTTTCTTGCAAGCATCCAACTTACTGTACAAGCACTGGCTGGTAGATCCATGTGCACGCAGTAAGACAGTGTGTCCCCAGATTTGTGCATGTGTCCAGACCACTATATCGCAGTTCAAATAAGAGGTAAATAATGAACTGTGAAAGAAGGATCTAGCTTGCAAACGGTATCCCTGAGAAACCTTGTAACTGTACCTTAAAGGTTAAAGCTTCTTCATGAATATTTTTCTTTTTTAAATAATTGTTTTTGGTGGCAGAAATAAAGAAACACTGGCACAAGATGACTATTAGCTAATAGACTGAGGCAGTCAGTTTATAAAACACATGATTCTCTGAAACAGTAAATGATTGGCCTTGTAACATAAGGACTGCCAGTATAATCATAAAGCCTTACATGCATCAGTTTGCTTTTCTTTTACTTTAAAAAAAATTAAAATCAGGAATAGAAATAAAACAGCCCAGAGTTCGTGACCTGTTCAGGAATGCAATTAGCCCATAAAAATCATGACTGGGATTTGTTGCAAGGTAGAAACATGATCCCTTGAAAAACGTTATCCCTTTGCAAGGTACCAAATGATGAGAAAGAACAAAATAAGAGAGAGATGAGCGGTTTTTATTTTAACTCCACTTCCCTCCCAACCAGAAAGAGCTGTAAAAGAAAAGAGCCATCACCTCCTGTAGTCAAGTTTCACAGCAAACAAGAAGTCCTGAGCAACTCCGTGATTACTTTTATCTCTGTAAGACTAATCCTGTGATAAACCTCTTGTTTCCTATACTTGATGTACCACTATTTTACTAGTCCTGAATGCATCAGGCACATTGTGGATGGCTCACTATGAACAAACAGAACCTGACAGTTTCCTTCCTTAAAGTAAACAGAAGTGGTACTTAGACACAGTTCAAAGAGTTTAGCACTCCCAGAATGGCTATTATTACCCTTGAGGTGGGCAAGTGGACCTAGTTTTTCATTCTAGTAAAGGGCCCTTTTTTTATTTTTCTCCCTTCCTATTTTTTACTGGCAGTGAAATGACTATATGATTACGAAGCCTGCTTTTTTACAGTCCCCTACTTCCACTTTTCCATGCTAGGTGAACTATCCATTTATACCACTGCTTGTTTACTTCCTTCTTCTTTTCTGAGAAAAAGAAAAAAAAAATCATGCCATTTGAACAGCCCAAAAAGTGATTTAACAATGCTTCTTTATATGCACAAAGTTACACAGTACAGGAATGCTACTGACAGTGGAAGAGATCATATTTTAATAATAATATTGTGGAGACCTTCACCAGGCCTTTGTTCCAAAGATTTCTCAGTTATCAGTGATGGAGAACAAAGCTACCTATTCCCCCGGAGGCCTTAACTCTCTAAGGGTCACAAATTCTGTGACATCTACAATGGAAACCAGCTTTTTAAGAGATCATAGAATCATAGAATAGAATCATAGAATCCGTAAGGCTGGAAGGGACCTCTGGAGATCATTTAGTCCAACCTCCCTGCTCAGCAGGGTCACCTAGAGCATCTTAGACAGGGTTGCATCCAGGTGGGCCTTGAACATCTCCAGAGAAGGAGACTCCACCACCTCTCTGGGCAACCTGTTCCTGTGCTCCGTCACTCTCACAGGGAAGAAATTCCCCCTCACGCTCAGGCGGAACTGCCTGTACTTCAATTTCTGCCCATTGCCTCTTGTCCTGTTACATGGGACAACTGAAAAGAGTTTGGCCTCATCCTCTGATCTTAAGTTCCCTTGTCTACACAGACATTTCACAAAAGAAGTAACATTAAGTAGAGTGAAAATTCGAGTGCAATAGCTATTCTGAGAAAAATCCTCATTTGGGAACTCCCTTTCATGGTGAAAGACCTGTGTTCATCCCGCGTGAACGCAAGGAACCATTCACAGTGCCGAGGTTACATATCAGGAGGCTGGGGGGAAGGGGATTTGCCTCTTCTAACATTAGATGTCAAATATTTGATTGACTTACTGGAACGAGTCTGGTGGAGAGTCACCAAGATGATTGGGGCTGGAGTACCTGGCATAAGATGGGAGGCTGAGAGTCCTGAGTTGGTTCAGTTTTAAGAAGAGAAGACTCAGAGGTGATCTTATTGCTTATCTTATGCTATTAGGTATTGCAACTACCTCACAGGTGAGTGTAGAGAAGACAGAGCAAGAGGTGCACAGAAAAGGACTAGGCAACAAACACAGGGAAATTCTAACCTAGGAAAAAAATTAGGAATTCTTTTTTATCATGCGAGTGGTCAAACAGTGGAAGAGGGGCCCAGGGAGGCTGTGAAATCTTCAACCTTAGAAATATTCAAAACTCAACTGGATAAGACTCTGAGCAACTTAATCTAACTTTGAGGATGGCTCTGCTTTGAATGAGGGGTTGGACCGGATGATCTCCAGATGTCTTTTCGAACATAAAAACTGATTCTGTGACTTACCAAAACTGAAGCTAGCCTTGGCGCTCTCTGAAAGTGGGCTCCTTGGTCCTAGTAAAGGTGCTCAGTAAAGTAAGAGGTGTTGAATCACCCTGACGTGTCTGGCTCCTTCTCCATTGACTTTGGAGGGGACTCCAGTTAACTACCTCAGCCTAGAGTCTATTAGATGTGCAAATTTATTTGAGATGAAATAGGAAAGTACGTGACTGTAGTGAATGGAAGTGCCTGTTTCTCCGTGTTAACTACAGGAGACACTGTGATTAAATGTCTAGGGATCTTTCAATCATCTACCTATAGGCATCATGTGCTCCTTGAGATGTCTTAGTGTATCTGAGCCATCCACAGGGGCTGGCACTTATGACACAGGGCATCTCAAGTGACACTTGACACCCAGCAGTGGGCAATGAAGTCAAGCCTGTGCTGGGAGATGGGATAAATCCAGGCCCAAGTGTCCTCCTAGTGAACATGTACAGAAAAGATACTCAGCCCCAGCTGTTCCGCAGTGGCTATTTTGACTTTTGCCTCAGGCAGGCAGGTTCCTAAATATCTGAATAAAGGCAGACATTAATACACCGTTATGTACATTATACATTAGTAGAACCCTGCAGCACCTGTTTCAGTATGTATGATTGAATTTTCCCGGGAATCGAGAACTGATTGGGTTGTTTCTACTGCCATATTCTCCATGGAAAATGTTGAGTTTCTGCTCTAAAAGGCTGAACACTGAAAATTTTGGTTTTCAGTTGGAATGGTTTCAGAATTTGTGGGGAAAATGTGAAGGTTTTCAGGTTCTTGAAAAAAATGTCCTTTTCCACAGAAGAGAGACGCCTCTTCCAGCTAGATTTATGTAAGTCCCCATAATTCGATTTAGCAATGGTAAAAAGAGAAATGTTTTAACCAGCCTGAGAAACACACTAAAGGAATGAGATCTCTGGAAACAAGCTTCTTCATTTGGAGCTTAGAAATGCTCATTCTTAATGAGATGCTACAGAAGGGCCAAAGATTCGGAGAGATGTAAACAGTTAAAAGTTTAGGCCTATAGTTCACAATATGCTTAAAGGAGAAATTAAACATTTGTTGATGTTGCTGTGCTTGTCACAGGTCAGAATAAGGGCCCGATTAACAGATTAATTTATGGAGATACCATAGGGTCTTAGATCTTCAGTAAATGTTGCTGGCTTAACTCTCTTAGTTAGAGGGTATAATTGAGTGAGAAAAAAATATATAAAATAAAACAAAACTAAAAAACCCATGTCTAACGAACATAAATGAACCAGTACTGTCCTCCTCTCTTCCACCATTTCAAGTATGTCTTTGGGTACGTTGCTGCTTCCACTGTACGATGGCATCTGTGAAGTGGGGTTGTGTCAGGTTTAGTGACGCAGGTGACAAAAATGGGGAAGAGCCGTGTTGGGAAGCTTCGGCGAGGAAAATGCCTCCCGACCGATCCTCTCTGCAGCGGGGGGTCTCCTGGCAGCAAACTCGCAGGATGCTCTGCCACGGCCTTTCTCCGGTGCTTTATTCAGTTTGGCATGTGGACTCGCAGGGCGAGGGGCATCACCGTATGCAACACACACCTCCAAGTGAGTGGAAAAGACTGGTAGGAAGGAACGGTAGCAAGCTCACGTTCAAAATGTGATATTTAACAGGAAATTCTCCACAAGCTGCCAGCAAAGATGTGACTATATATAATCAAACTTTTTTTTCCCCAGGTTATCACGACTGGAATAACATGTCACATTGATCAGGCTATGGGTGCTTTGGAGCCCTCCTAATACATATGGGGAGGATTAATCATCCCCTTTTCATAGCTGGGTAAACTGAGGCACAGGGAGGAGATGCTAACCATGAACTATTACAGTGCTGCAGCCTGCAAGAGAAGCAAGCTCTCCTGACTACCCAGCATTTGCTTTTTAACCGCTAGACCATGAATCCTGTTTGCTTTGTTTTCTTGGGTTTTTTGCATGTTTGTTTTCCCCTTTCATGTTGTTAATGATGCTGGCCCATAGTAGGCAGCGGACAGCTGACAGATTAAAGGGAATGCCTAGCTGAAACGGGAGGCAGGACGCTTCACCAGCTCCAGGGCTATTTAGCTTTTTCCTATGGTGGGGATCTTCATCCCTCCCACTCGTGCTCGTATAACATCCCCAGGGCAAGGACAACAATTGCCTAAATGGAAAAAGGAAACGCTTCCTGTGCCTTTAACTACTTTTAGTGCAGTTTGGCAGCTTCAAAGAAAGCAGTGTGCTTACCTAGCTGTCACCCAGGGCTCAGTAATTCCTCAGAAACCAGCAATTTCTGGGGACAGATCCATCAGAAATTGCACCGAAGGAGCATAATTCTGCACTACCAGAGAGCTTGGATGTACCTGTTGACTCCTCTGATATCCCCGAGCCTCAACTGCAAAACAAAGTGGTTTCAAAAACTACCCCCTTCAGATTGTTTTTCACTCTCACTTTGCCTAACTTTATTTTAGACTCCCTCCATGTAGTTCGCTATAATCTAAGCGCATGGGTACTGATGAATCATCTTCACTTTCGTCCTTCCACTGAAGGCTCCAGTTAGCAGATCAGAGAGAAAGCGAGACAGAGACCAGCGCAAATGCCTTAGGAGTCACTTGCTCTTTCTCTTTACCTCTGAGCATCTGCAAAACTGTTAAACCACAGTCCTGCCTTGTTTACTGGCAGGAAGGACTGGCCTAAGCCAATGAAGCAAAGCTCTTTTGCAACTGCTTAATGTGTGTGCAGGCATTGCAATTTGGTTGTTTGTTCCATTTTTCCCGTTGGATACTCAGATTTTGTTTTCTGTGTTAGTATATTAGAAAAGAAAACTAATAATTTTATGTGCATAGGAAGCTGGTTCTGATAATATGCATAGGTGCTTTAAATCCTCATATAAGAGAGGTTTTTTCCTGCTTTGATGTTTTATGAAGTAGAATAGGCACAACTGACCTTAGTGCAGGTTTGATTTTCACTAATAGCACATTTCAAGGAAGACAGACTTACAAATGCCTTTGGGTGCAAGTGGCTAAAATGCCTTAAGAGTGGTACCACCTTATCCCCAAGAAATTACCTCAATATATTTTAAATATCCCAATAGGATATCCTTTTAGGCAGCAGCAGACAGCTAGTTATTATTGGTGTTGGTATGGGCTAAGTTAGTGGCCAAAACTCCACTGTGCTATGCAAAAAATGGCTGAGACAAAGGTCTTGCTCCCCAAAGCTGAGACTGGATGCACTTTTATATCCTGCCTGTATAACAGTATTGAACAGAGAGGCCTTTCCTGAGAGATCTTGACCCTCTGCCCTACCAAACAGCAGGCTACCCAATGCCTGGATAACACGTAGGTGGTCTTGCTCAACCCGTTTTCAGCCTCTTGCTACAACAGTGTCCTTACAGGTGCAGGTCACAGGTAAGCTGAGAAGTGTTTGAGCACAATTATGTCCCATATCTTAAGCAGCGTTGATTCCTGAGTTGGAGGATTGGACACCCTGCTTAGTGCGCAAAGAGAAAAGCTCTTTCAGAGGAGCATCTCTATCAAGTTCCTTCACTTTGTCACCTCTACGCATCAGTTTGCTTAAATGTAGGCAGTGAGATACCTGCTCATGACCATGCATGCTTAAGGACAAATATTACCTCTTATCACGCTTATTTACAGGCCTATTGTCTATCATATTTAGAGACCTGGAGCTGACGCTGCAGGACAAAAACAAAATAATAATAAATGGATGCAGATAATCAGGGAATACCTGAGGTCAGTATTATCTCTGCATGCCAGAAGCAAAGCAGTTATTGGAATTATTCTCATATTATTTAGCCATTAGAGGTTCTAATTAAAATGCAAGCCCTGACTGAGCCAGCACTGCTAACACACAATCTCCGACCTAGAAAAGTTGTGAGTTCAGGTCCTGCTGTGTTACGCAGGGGTATCCTCCAGTGAAGCGTGTGAACAGGCCTCATGGTAAGTGTCACGAGAGCTGCCTGTCTGCTCGGCAGTGGGTGCTAAAGAACAAGAGTGAGGACAGTGGTGTTGAAAGGAGATCCTGTGAATGAGGTGTTACTGAAGAGCTGCGTGGCCCCCTGGCAGCCTCCTGCTATTTAACGGGCAATCAGGGAGGTGCTCATTGCTTTTAACAGCGTGAGTTGCATTTTAATTTTTTCACAGCCTCAAGAGGGAGAACGAGAAAGTGCCGGGTTATTTCGCCTCCTGAATCTTATTGGTGAACGGATTTTTCATGCTTTTCCTCTGAAAGCTAGTTTTGATGATCTCCTATAGGTACTATGTGGCTCTGCTGGCCAATTTATTGGTCTGCTAGCAAATAAAAAGCTGATATCTCCATCAAACTACTAGGCTTATTTGATGCTGCTCTCGGTGCAAATCTCATCAAAGTCTGAATCCTCTTTTTTCCCCCCACTGTTATCAGTGGTAATTATGTGTTGGAAAGGATCATGTGTTTTGTTTAAAAGTGCTATACTTCCATGATTTAATGGGAAGAGACCTCTGCCACGAAAGGAAAGTGTCTTGAAACATCTTTTGCCAGGACAGTCTGGTGTCAAAGGCAACAGAACCTGCATCCTTCTAGAGTACAGGTACCTAATTCTTTGTGCCTCGTCTTCCTTAGAGAGAGCTTCACACATATTTGTGACACTTGCAGCTCTGAATTTGAATGAGAGACAGTGAGAAATTTCTGACTGCGAGTTTTTTTTGGAAAATGCCTATTCATTGAAACTAAAATGTTTTCACAAAAAAAGTTATTTAGGGTGAATTTCGTATTTCAAAATTTTAAAACAAAGCTCTCAGGAGAAATCATTTTGATCTTTCTTTTTTTTAAAGGCACGTAAGAATGAAAGACACTTTTCATTTGAGTTGTTCAACCCCAGTAATTCCAAAATACCTACACCATCTCTGAAAATGAATCTAGATCCTCAAGAAGACACCAGTGCTTCTCTGCCTTTTAGGGTGCTGCACACGTGCCAGTGCCTACCTGTTGCACGGCTTCAGGAATGATCCCACAGCCGTAATCATAGATCCTTGAATGTCTCCTGTCCTACAGGGAAGCTCTGTGCCTATGATGGGGGCAGAACAATGAGCGAGGTGCTGGGATGACAATGAACAAGATGTTTATAGTCCGGAGGGGAAAACAGACCAGGGGGCAAAGAAATGAATCTCATGTGTGGTGCATGAGGCTTGGCAGGTCCAGTCCTAGCTACGAACACCCTCAAGCTGATCCTAGTGCTACACGAATCCCACCCTCATCTTCAGTGGGTGACCCTGCGATTGAACTGCAGAACTAATCCTCCTCTTGCTCTCCTGTGACATGGGAACATGTCTGAAATTTCTGTTTGTAATCACTTTATCCTTTGTTTTTCAGGTTTAAGAAATGCAAGGAAGAAAGCAGAAATGCTGCAATAAATATTTACCCTGTCTTAAAAAAATCAATTCTAGGAATAAATAAGGCAGCTCTTTAGAAATGACTGAGAAAGGGTCAGGTCAGAGTCAGCTAGAGAAAGCATGAGTTGTGGGAGAACCTAACAAGCTAGAGTCTGGAGGTGGAAGCTGTAGTGAAAGAGAAGGTCATTTTGTCAAGGCAGGAGAGCTATGACTATTTACACCAGCTGAGGATCTGACTGTCTATAAACAGACGCGATGGCGATGATAAAGGTCACCAAGGACACTAATGAGGCCTGGTGGATGGAAACACTTTTCTTTCCGCTACTCATAGAGGTAGAAAGTGAAAAACAGAAACCAAGCATATTTTCTCCCCTGATTCAGTAAGTCTGCTGCATACTCTGTCTTCCTCAAGCCCTGTGCTCAGACAATTCCCTTGCGAGCTGTGATCTCTTATTTTGCTCATGTTAAATGTATGAAAAGTACAGACTGAGCAGCAGTCTGAAATGGATGCTCAGAGGCACTGCACGTGATGGCTTACTTTTCAGATGAAGGAGACAGTGTTTGTAAAGTGCTTGGAGCAGCTGACCTGGAGCCAGGCGTGCAGTGCTCTCCTGCCTGGGAAGGGAAGGGTTGAGCCGTCCTCAGTGACCCAGGGGCTTCCTCTTTCCCTATGTATTTAAATCATCAAAGCCTGAGGGCTTTTGGGGGGGGTTCTTTTGTGTGTTTATTTTTCCCCAAATTTTGCTTTCCTTGGTTTCTAGCTAGAGCACTGAGCCCCCAGTGAACCACTGGCCATTATTCTGGAGGCCCCAAAGCAGCTCATGTCTCTGTCTCCTCTAGGTATCAGCTACTCTCTTGTCCATCCCTGTCTCAGCTTTGCTACTTTTCTCTGGTCTCAACAACTCTCTTGCTGGAAGCAGCTGATACTCCATCACCTGTAGCTCAGGTCAGGCATTAAAAGAGAAGCTTTGGGCAGGCCTGTTTTTCTCTGCTCTTTTTGACTTGCCACGGATGACATCCCCTCCTCTCTCTCCAACATACACATCAGCTATTGTAAATCAATATCTACAGCTTCATGCAAGTGTGTCAAAATAGCTATCTAACCCTGCTTTAGGCAGACTGTGATTGAGCTACAGGCTGCTTTGGGTTGCAGCACTGCTTTGCAGTGCAGCTGCTTTGAATTGCACCATATTATATCTTTGAATTTAGCCTTCTTCTCCTGTCATTCCCTAGAAGGATGCCTCTTTGCATTTAAACCTGATGCAGCAAAGAGGACCAGAACTCCACTTCTTCCTCTGCTTTCATTGGGGGAGTGCAAACCATGGACCATGCTTGCCAACAGCCCTGGACTCCAAGGAGCTAGCTCTTTCCTGCCCTGCCTCTTACATAGCAATCCCCATTAAAACAGTATTTTGTGTAGACATCTTGCTTAAGAAAGGGTCAGGGAGCACAGCAGCAGTAGCCCAAACCTCTAAAACACCATACCGTGTTTCCTTCTGAGACTTTTCAGGCTGATCCGGTGTACCAGACTACCACAGGTCTAGAGGGTGACTCAGAGTGCAAAGCAGGGGGCAGCTGGGCCCTATAGAGTTGAGCAAGGCAAATATCTTGTGTTAGGGCTTCCTCTTTCTTACTCATATGCATGAGCAACATTTTGAGGTTGCTTAAAAGTATGATTTAGCATTGTCCTGACATCTCTCTGCTTTGTCAGAGCAACAGTGAAAAGGAATTTTCTCTATTCATTAGTTGCATCCCTTCATTTTTTACTTTGAGTAAGAAAAGTGCCCACGTCCTGTGTGCACAAGGAGTTTTGGTCTGTTACCTAGAGGTTTAGGGTGGGGGGGAAAGAGAAAAAATAAAGCTATAAAATTCATTTCTTTTCTTTGGCTACAGTTATCACTGAAAAATGTGCTGCTGCTTTTCTTTATTTTATTTTTTTCAGGTTACAGAGTGATTCCTATGTTATGATGGAGTCAGTTCACAGCACTAAGAGCCAGAGTTGTGGTTAATTAGTAGCCAGTTTAGGAAATTATGTTATCATTACCTCATCCTTTCTTAGCTTAGCAGCTTTTCTCCTCTTCTACCTCCCCCCTGCCTTATCCCCTGCAACCTTGCCTGCCCAGGGATATTATTTTTCTTAATGACATCCATGTCACATATATGAACTCAAATCTCTTTAACACACTTCAGCATCTTGGGTCTCCAGTAGTTTGAAATCCCACGTGTATTATTATTATTATTTTTGGCATGGCTATTGGCCAAAGGAAACCAAACCCAAGCAAAAATAAGTTTTGTTCTTCCCTTTCCCCTCACCACGCTGTTTTTTATGCCAGGTCTTGCCCTTGCAGCTCTGCACTGGGCGTAGAGTTTGACACGGAGCAGACCTCTGCCAGCTCCTTGGATGCTGATGATGAACGTTTGTTTCCATCCTCTGCCATCCTCCCCCATGCCAGAAGCGAAGGGGAAAACAACCAGCAGAAGGGCCCTCTGGGACAAACAACCAGGTCCCAACAACAAGCAGTGGCGACTTGGAGAGTTAAAATAAGGAGGAGGTAAAGTGAAACCGCAACACATTTTCTAGCGGTGCACTTCGAAACAGAGGCTTGCTACTGATGGCAGAGGAGGAAGAGAATGGGAATTCAGAGAAGGAGACTTTTGGTTTATTAGTCTTCTGCTTGACTCTGTATTTAGCCAGGCCTTCTCTGGATCAAAGAAGCGTGTCTGTGAGAAAAGCTAGGGTAGATGCAACGAGGAGCAGTCCTGTACCAAACTTTGGCCCCGACTGGCTTTAAATTGGTCTTCTGTTACTTCCATTTGAGATACAATTTCTGCTTTTGAATAACAGATCTATCAATCAGTGATAAGATTATTTACCTTGCTTGTCATCTCCAGCCTCCCTGTCCTTAGCACTGTGTTGTCCTGGATGGTGAGACTTGTCCTACCTCAGGGAAGGGTGCTGTTCTGGAAACCTCTGGAGCATAAAGCTCTCGTGCCAAAGTTTGAACTGAAGCCCTGGGTCTTTCTTGCTGGTGTGGTCATAGGTGTGTCCACGCTAATGAAGCACAAGAAACATTTGAGTCACTAGGGTGCTCTTATTGTACAAAATATAAGCATTTCCCCAAACATCGTTTTTCCCCCCCCTCTTTTTCTACCTTATGTTTTTGTTTTTTTTTTTTTCCCTCAGTTCCCTCTGTCTTGATCTCTCATACTACACAATAAGCACACTTGGGCAGATTATCTCTGTGGTCCAGTGTGAGAGGGACTAGGTCTTGGACTGTGACCTCCAAGATAGCATCTCATACTTTGCTTCTACATATTTTCTTCTGCTACCATGTACCAATTCCCCTTTCTCCTCAGTGTTCACACCTTTCAGGCAGCTGCAGACTGGGTGGGGCTGGCTCCATGAGGTTACTCATTTCTTCACCACACTACTCATGTTTTTTTGCTGTTCTTGCCAGCCCTAAAAACTTCAGCTGCTCTTCTCTGCACTCCTCCCACTCAACACAGAAACTCTGGAAGCGAAAGGCCTGGAAATGCATGTGATAATACACACACAGTGTCCCCACAACCCACTGGAAAGGACTTTTATTCCCCAGTGGTGATCACACACTAGAGACAAGCCAAAATAACCCAGGCTTTTGCCATATCACATTCAAGGCAGAACTATCTGTTGCCTCTTAGGCAGTCTTTAGGCTGGAAAATAGGTTGTGTCTAAAAATAAATAAATGTGTTACTGAATTTTAAGCAGGACTTTGGGCTGAGGATAAATGAAGCTTCAAATCATATGAGCTGTCTGTAGCCAACACCAGCAGTGGGGAATGTGGGAACAACTCATACATGAATTTCCTCCACACACTCAGCACTAATTCCCGCTGAAAAGTGCATGAGTTAAAATATTTCTAGAAATGTGCCCATGCCTCATCAATCATTTCTCATCAGCTTTGTCCTTGTCACCGAACAGTTAGTTTCAAAGGCTTTTATCCATAATTGTATTTATGTCTCTTTCCCCAGGAGGAATCTTCTTTCCACCTCTGATGCCCAGGTTTTAGGTCTCTCAGGGCAGCTTTTTGCTATTTCTCTGACCCCGCTCACAGGTCAGGGTTATAACAACCCCAGAAACAGGACCTGTAGGACACTGGGGGGGAAACAGAAAGGGCAACGTTTTGAGGAGTCTTGCCCTGTTCATTGCTGATGCAAAGCTTCTGCGAAATGAGGCATTTGCAGCATCCATCCAGGTCCTACATCCCTGTATTTTCAGTGGACACCTGGTTTCTGGGGTCCTTCTCTGCTCTGAAGGGTCCTGTGTTTCAGCCTGGTAGTTTCCACCCTATCCTAGGCACCAGGGTAGCTGGTTACTAAACCAGATTTGTCTCCAGGAGCCAAGGGCAGCACTTGAGCTCTGCAAAGTGGCTTTAACGGCTCTGTCTCTGTTTGCCAAATGCAGAGAAACCTCGGGGGTGTTGGTTGGGCCGGTAGGTGCAGGAGCCAAGGCTGGGAGCCAGCTCCAAAGGGTGGCCAGAGCTGCTGGCGGTGTCCAGGCATGTGGGCATTTCCTTGGCTAACACACCCGACCTGGCAGCATCCAACCTGTCCTTGGGACACGGCTGAAAGCTATTGCGAGTCCCTGGTGTAGGCACTCTGCAACTAGACTAGGGTTCATTTGCAAAGGCTTAATTTTTATGGGGTAGGTTACCCAATAAAATTCAAAAGGTTTTGGCTCCTGGCTCGAGCCATCCATGAAAAAAAAAAAAATTACTGATCCTTTGGTGAAATTAAATTGGCTTGACTTTCCACCCTGGCTAAATCTCTGTGCCTCTCCACCCTGCTGTCTGAATGATCTCTCCTGCCTTTTACAACTTTGGCATCCTGAGGCAAAACAGAGATATTTGTTTCTTTATTTATTTACTATTCAGCACAGGAATTTATTTTGGGAAATGCTGTCTTTTAAAACTTAGATTCAAGGGATGGCTGTGCTGCAGTCGCAGCTTATTTTGCACACAGGTGGATAAATTCCAAGGGATGGTGTGTGTTATTGCTTTAAATAGCTCTTTACTCTTCAGATAGCCGCACGGATGTCAAAGGGAATCTTTGCTGAATGAGATGTTATTTCAGGAGAGTAGGGGGCCAAATGTATCTTCATCCTATTTCAGCTTATTTTGTTTTGAATCCTGTTATAAAGACCCAGCTGCTGGAATCAGGTTATCATATGAGAATTTCCTTTCTTTTTTTCCTTTTTTTTTTCTTTTTCATTCATGTATATAAGGTGCTTTTAATCCTTGAGGCAGTGTGAAAAGTAGAAAAAGTAACCCTATTCTCAGAGGGCCTTTTAATTTTGTAATTTTCCTCGGGATTTTTTGGTAGGCTTGTGATTTTTAGCACCTGACAGCCACATCTTGCAGACAAATACCTCAAAGCATGTCCCCTCTAAGTGAGTCCAAGGCCTGGAGTTTGTAAAGCTTGGTCTTTTCTACTCAAAGTCTGAGGTCTGATTTTAAATAAGGTTAATTTAGTCAGAGAGAAGTCACTCCTGCCAGAGACATTGGTAATCTGAAGTAGGTGTCTGGACTGACTCCGTGTGGATCATTTGATTAAATCTCTCGATAAGTGGGTGAGTTGGGCTGTCGTGGAGCACAGACCATCCCTTAGGTAGCTTCTCACTGCTCTTCCTGGTGTCACTGTAGGTCAAATGTGGGTGTGACACAACTTCCCTGCCTCGATCAGCTGGTGCATTGGTGGATTGTTTTGAAAAAGAAAAAGAAAGAAAGAAGGTGACATTAAACCAGCTAAAAAAAATCTCAAGAGACCTGTCAATCAAGAAAGATATTTACTGAAGCTTCCATTGACCCATATATGCTCTTATCTAGAAACCTTTATCTTCTAAGACAATGTTGACTAACAGCTTTTCCTTTACTCTTGTTTCTATCTTAAAAGAATAACAAATAAGCTTAATTCTTCACAAAATCTTTAGCAAATGCCTTTTAAGCCTAACACAATGGTAGTTATTTTAAGAAGGACAGCTAAGCGCTGCGACACTTTTCTATTTTTCTGTCTTCGTTTTTCATATTGGAGCACTTAATCACAGTTAATCTTTGCACACAAGGAAGACACATTAACTTTGTTTGCACAAGGCTGATATAAAAGCTTTCAACTCCTCTGTTCCCTTATTCATCTCCCTGGTAAGCCTTACCATTTTAAATAACAGATAAAGGAAATGCTGAAGATTCGATGATACAGTATATCCTTGCTCAAATAACTGCAGGGACTAGACTCTGCAGGCAAAGTTACAGCCTAATAGATGAGGCTGAGCATTTGCAAATCCCACCGAAAGGTCTGAGCCAAGGAGAATAGCACAGTTTATACGAGTGCATCAAGAATAGCTACCTGAGAAGATGTCAGTGCTTAGGACAAGCAAACAGAGGCCACCTCCTTGTGCAGCAGGGGTGTTCAGAAATCTCTGTTCTCCAGAGGTACACACAGCCTTCATTCATGCTACCAGAGCTGCTGTCATCTCCTGACGTGCCTCCGTGCCCCCTCTCTGTGTTTGGCTTCGAAGGCTATAGTAATGGTTTGCTTAAGGGTCTTGTTTTAAAGTGGATATTCTCCAAGATTGTGAAATTAAGGGCCAGATCTCAGCTCCACCAAAGTCAATGAGCCTGAAATGAATAGGATTTCTTTTGGATTGACTCTGAATTTCGTTGTTGAGGGTAATGGTAAATTAAATGCCTTTTCTGGCCTTCTCACTCTGTCAGAGCAATAAAAGGGGGCTTAGGCCTTGCTCACACCCAGAAGCTGTACTGCTTAATTATCTTGGAATAGTTAGAGTAATAAAACCCTTGGCCTGCTCCTTGCCTCCTGCATACCTATCAGAGCAGACAAGCTGGTATAAGTATACCGATGTGGGATGTGAAGGGAATTAGGTCACAGAGACTTGGGGGTGTTGGCTGAAGGGAGGTGGCTGTATGCTAATTCATTAAGCAAGACCTTGTTCCTAGGTCTTTTTTTTTTTTTTTTCCATTTGATTAATTAGGTATGACTCTAAACTACTGAACCTGGGAGAAATTCCGAGCTCTTGGGGTTGGATGCATGCCCCATCCACATCGTGATCCCAGATCAGGGGAAGATTCAGATGTGCATGGAAACCCATGTGCCTTTACTTACACAGGAAAGAAACTGGGGCACATGGACCAGAGGGAATGATGATGACCAGTCCCCAGCTTGGGCGTCTGGGAATTAGGGCTGCAGGGCACAACATGGTGCTCAAGGAAAATCAGCAGGAAAAAGAAATAGTAACTAGAGAGTAACTATCCCATGGTAAATTCAAGAGGCATTAAAACACAATTAGAGACCCACCTTTGCCTGCTCTTGCCAATTCTACATCCTGTTTTGTGTTTGCTAAGATACAGCAAAACACAAGGAGTAGGTGTTGTTCCTTTCTTTCTTTTTTTTTTTTTTTTTCTTCTCTCTGTCCAGACATTTCTGGGAGTTATTCACAGAGACCAAACTGAAAAACATTGCACATTCTTTGGCTATGAACCATTTCAGTTCTCTATGAAGTGCTGTAGTATAAATAAATATATATATGCAAACAAATGCATAAAGAATGTTGTTTGGTGGTCAGAAGAAGCCAGCCTGTCCTTGGCCTTTCATCCCAAGATGAGAGGATATTAGATCAAACTGATAAGCATCCAGACTGTTGTTTTTTAAAAAATCTCTTTTTCTGTCTGTTGTGTTTCAGTTATACTGTTTCATCTTAAGAGTAGTTAGGTATAAAAGGACTGTGCAACTAATAGATTAACCAGAGGGGGTCTAGCCAGTAAACTCAAAAGCTGAGACTCAAAAGATTACACTTAAAGCACATCTATGACAATAAATAGACCGTGGTCCTGGGGGCAGGTGGCACGTGTCATAGATTCCCTCTGCCCACCACTGCCAAACCCTTTGGCCTCCTCTAAGCTGCTCATTTTCCATGCATATATGCTGAGTATCCTTTGAGGTGCTCTAGGGCATGTTGTCTTGCCTCCTGATATGGCAGAATACTATGAGCCTTCCACGGATCCTGAATCATATTTGGTAACTCAGTGCAAATATGAAGGATACCTTGGAGTGTCACTCACTCCCTGGTGCCAGATGTTATGTGGCTAACTGGATGAAGTGACACTGCAGTCACTAGAGTCAGGACAACTGATCAGTGGGCCAAATGTGTTTGCTTTAAGATGAGCTGAGTCTTTCTAGATCTCACTGAGAACGTTGCTAGATCCTCACCAACCACAGTGGGAGCTCACAAGTCAACACGTAAACACCCTAGATTTAGATACCCTAATCTGTGAACTAAATCTCATCCCAAACCTGAATATCTAAATGCCTCTTGAAATGCATGAGCTTGTTAGTGGGTATAGCCTTGGCTACATCTTCATTCCCTTACAGAAATGAGAGAATAAATATCAGAAAACAGAACAAAGCTTCTGAAGCAGCTTCATGTACAATATAAACAGAAGAGGGGGACCCCTTTTCGCTATATGCCTCTGTAGAAAGTGTCCTGTTCTGCTCCTCTAGGACTTTGTATCCTGGAGAAGTAGCCTGGTGTGAAGAGATTGTTATTGCAGATACACTAATCTCTAGCTCCATGTCCTAATGGTTGCAATCCATGTGCCAATTGGTTTTCATTGGCTTTGTGGAAGAGGGAAAAAAGAAGAGAGAGAGAGAGAAAGAAAAAAAGAGACTCCTTGGGCTTCTTCAGATTCCCAAAGGAAGTTTTAGTTCATTGGCTTTGGGTATCATCCTACAGTGTTGGAATACTAGTGCTGCAGGTTCGGTCTTGGAAGAGATTCAAAGGCAGTACTGTACAAGAAAACTTCACAGGTCTTGGCATGTTAGATAGTGGTGGGTAGTGGGATTGCTTAATAAAGCAGTTCAGTTCAAAGTGAAGGTAGAGGGAGTGTAGGCTCATAGATCATAGCATACATGCTAGCCCAGAAATGCCAGGGTTTTTCATTTGTCATTAAAACATGCAGGTACATGAATTATTGGTAGAACTAACCAGCCTGTGATGCCTGACATGGAGCCAATAGAGGTGAAACACTTCCAATTTTTAGCAAGTTTGAATGCTTTGGCAAATTGTTTAGCTTGGAAGTTACTGGAAGCTACATTCATTTAATTAGCCTTCCAGTATGCTGGCAACAGGTCTAGGACTTTATCTGTGCTCAATCCCCCTCCATGGCAGTAGTTTTTCAGGTCCCACACACTGAATTTTGGAAGCAACTTCAGGAATTATGAACATGAGGGATGGATGGCACTCACTTAAGTCAGGCAATATGTGGGTGGGCTCTTCCTCAGCTAACTCACACAACCAGTCCTGGCCAGTATCTCTCTGATCCCACCTGCCAGCCCAGGACTGAGTTTTCAACAGGGCAGGATAAGGTTTTCAACAGAAAATATAGATGTCTTGAATTCAGAATATCTTCAAAGAAGTTTCAGTTTTTAGGGGCTAAGATGCTCAGCAAAGGGCAGACCGATGTTCTGAGGGCCGTATTCAAACCGCTTTCTATACATGCCCATATACCTTAGGACAAGAAAAAAAAACGTGTGATTCACATCACCTGAATCTCCACACTCTGAACCATCTAACGTGAAATCCCTACTGTAGCCCGGTTAGGTACCCCAGTAAACAGTTTGGAGAAGATTAGGACTATATTCCAGTTCTATAGCACTTGCATATGGAGATCACAGTTAAAAGAACTGATTTGTTTTTCAGAGGGAAGCAGGGAGGACTTGACCTTTTCCCTGACATTATAATCTTCATTCTCTTTTGAATGCTTATGAGATAGAAAATCTTTCTAATTTTTCGTACCTGGTAAGAAATTCTTTCCAATGAAAATATTTAATCTTTCATCATTGCTCATTTACATCTATCTCACAACAAGCCCCGGAATGCTGGTCTAAACAGAGACAATCTCAAAAAACAGACAGGTAGGCTGGGGGAGTAACAATGTGGACTTCATTTTAGACATCAAAGCAGTCATTTACTGAGCAGTTCTATTTATAACATTGGTAAATTTTCAATGTGCTTTCATAGAGCGAGATAGACAATTAAAGTGTGGAGGTTTTGTGTCGACGAGTAAGTAAATGTTTCGTTTCTAAAATGATTTGTCTTAAATGAGTTGCTTAAGGTTCTGTTTATAGTCCTGGAGTGCTGGAACATTGTCACACCTTGCTTGGGTAACACCTACCCGCAGGGACTCCAGGGAATAGCATCTAGCCCTGGGATTTTTTTTCTCCAGTGAGATTCTGGTACCCTTTGCTTCCTCAGAGCAGTGCATTACATCTTCAAAGGTCCACATTACCAAGAGCAACTTCAGTTCTCATGTTCGTTTGCTTCTCTTGACCACACAACACAATCTGAATGACATGACTATTTTATATATGTGTGTGTGTGTGTATGTGTATATATATATGTGTGTGTGTGTGTGTGTGTGTGTGTGTGTGTGTTTTAATGTTCACAGGACCCTTTCCTCACTGAAAGTCCAGTACCAGGTTTGTGGAATAATGCAAGGCTGGGGAATTAAGGAGATTGACCTCATAGGGCTCCTACTCCAGATTTGGCCAAAGTGGGAAGATGAAGGAGGAAACACATGACAGGGAGAGATAGGAGTTGTACAGCAGCTTTGTACAGCTTTAGAGAACAGGATTTTGGAGGATTTTTGGAGAACAGGTTTCTAATGTGGCACATTTTCCTCCTGGGGGAACATAACTAGCCCCGTCTGGGACTAATTAGTTAACCAGTGAAGGAAAACAGGAACTATAAATTGATTTAAGAGTCCTGCCCGCTCTTGCTGTACATTCATCAAGCAATGACTTCAGACTGACTGTAGGGGAAAGGGGAAAACTGCTTACAAGAAACACTTTTGCCTTTGTTTATCCTTGGTGGCCTCAAGGAATGGATAAGACCAGCCTGGGACAGCATCCAGGCTGTCCCTTTTCCCCCGTTTTCCTTCCTGACTCATTTCTGACAATATAAGTATTCTGCAGGCCTTATGTCATTCTTAATGTCATGAGATGTTCCCAAAGCACAAACTTCTGTGATTCCTAAAGAAATGTATCTGTTCACAGTCCATGTCCTGGTCTCAGAGTGGTGAAGATAAACCTAATGATGTCGCTACCTAAATGTTTGCATCAAAAAAGCAGGTAAAAGAGAACAGAATTACTTCTTAATGAATTCTCACAAGTTTTAAGCCATCCTCAGAATCTGGATAAGCAGGTCCCCTCTTTCCGAGCATTTGACATCACCAGCATCGTCTCAAAGTCTTTTTGTTTGAAACTGTAACATAGTATTGAGAGGTAGGTTGGTTATTTTTAGGCCAGAAAACAACTCAGGTCAGATTTACTGGGCCTCGTAGACTGAGCACAAGACTCCCAACACGTCATGCTTCCTGCAGCTGAGAAGAATGAGTACTTACAGTGGTATATCGTGGCTAACAGCAGCAAACAATGGATACCTTGGAAAGAGGCTGGGAATAATCATGTAGTGAAATTCCCTTAAACACCCTCCTAGGTGTCAGCAATTTGCATCCTCAGGACTTACTGAGCCAGAGACGCTGTCTTTGCATTCAATAGCCCTTGAGGAATTCTTCTTCTCCTATGAATTTCTCTAGCTGCTCATTGGACCTACACAAACTATTGGCAATGGTCTATCACCTTTGTCTTCGCAGACCAACACTGCAACCTCTGTCCTGCTCTGTATTGCCAGATGCCTCTGGTAGGTCTGGTCTGATATCCATCAGACAACAGCCTCAGAAATGAGGAATCCCAGCAGTGAGAGAGTGAAGCATTTTCCTGCAGCTGGGGTGCAGGGCCCTGCCCCCTGAAGAGGACTGGCTGAAGGCAAGCTCCCAACAGCAGCCTAGGAGCTGATGTGGTGCAGCTTTGGGAGGGCTGGCTCTTGGGTTACCTCTCTGGAGAGGAGCAGCCTGGCACCATGTACAGAGTTTCCCATGGAGATTATTTCCCACTGTTGTTCAGGCGGACAGCATTAAGCTTGATGAGTATAGTCTTGATTCATAGGGGAAGTCTCCACATTAGGTGACAACGGGACTCCTGTCCTCTCGCCTGTTGCTATAGCCAGCCTCCTCAGCTGTGCCATATAGCTTCCAATGGCAGGTGTTTTGGGAATCCAGCAGCAGGTCTGATTCAGCTTAAAAAAACGAAAAAATCCCCCAAACAATCTGCCCTTCAAATTCAGCAGCAGAGCAGGAATGAGGGGCCTGGATACAGATGAGGGTTGGTGCTGCTCCTGAGGTAACACATTTGGAAATACAAAGTTATTTACTTAGTATCTCTCTGAAGTTGCAAAAGGGAGTGGGAAGACTGTCTTTTCATCACCATCCCCTTCTCATTCGCTAGCGTATGACCTTCTCCTGTGAGGACTGTGCTGCAGCCACTAGCTCTAGAAAGTCCCAGATGCTCCTGCCATGCAACCCCACACCTCCCTTCTCTTCTCATCTTCAGGCACACCTAATGGGAAGCTGGCGTGTCAGTGTGCTGGAGCAAGCCAGGATGCCACGAAGAAGGCTCCAAAATGACCCTCCCTGCTGCAGAACCGAACGAGAGGCAGGATGTGTCCTCAAGCAGCCTCCGAGAAGAATGGGTTAAGCCAGGAGGTGGTGAAAGCCACATGAGAACTACACAGGTGCAGCAACAGTTTTATTTGGTAAATACCACCTCCCCAGCCCAAGAGGAGGCTAATGAAAGAAGATGCCTCTTCTGCAACTAGGAAGAGTGTGGTTACGAGCGCTTGCCGAGCTAATAAAGGCTGTTGAAGCTTCAGCTTCCGTTGGTGGTTAACCCCGTGACATTGCTGAGCTCCTCTGAAAACAGCACCTGACTGAGACACAGTTTAATTGCGTGTGATATAAACATGTTTTATCACATTAGCGTGCTGCCGGGGCGCACAGCCGAAAGGCGCTGCTTAATCGAGCGGGGGGTGATTCGTACATAACAAGCCGGGGTTGTGCACCGCTGAATAATTCAGTGCTCGAGCTGGCGCGAGTAATCAGGGCTGCCCCTGCCTAGCGAGTAACTGCTGGAGCGTGGGGCAGCGCAGAGAGCCGCAGCGCGATAGGAAAATGATTGCCCTTGCGGTTGCAAACCAAAGCTCGTCGACCTACTTCCTAGCAAAAGCGTTCATTTTTACTTTGATTCTTTTTCTCTCCCTCTCAAGGAGGGGCGCTTGGATCCGAGCGTCATGGAAGTTCATCTTCCTCGGACGAAGGCTGGACCTGGCCCCAGCAGGAAAGCCAGCTCAGCCTCCAGCACCTGCGTCTCCTCCAGGCCAGGCTCTGCTGGAAAATACAAGCTGCAGTGCAGGCTGGAGTCCTTAATACTGAGCTGAATTCTGTATAAGGAGCTCACTGCATCACCAGCCCGAAGCCCTTTTGCATCCAGAGGTTTGTGAGCACCTTAGGTCCCTGTTGTCAAGCTGCTTCACAAGCTCAAAGGCTACTTTTTCGGCTTGTCCTCCAGGAGTAAATAATGTCAAAGTTGGAGGAGGAGGATACATGATACACGGACATGAGCTCACCCTCCCTGGTGGTAATATCTAAAATCACCGTTCATCACCTCTCCTGACTGGGAAGGGTTAATCTCTCATCCACAGTGTAACCCCAAATAATTGCATAAGGAGTATGTAGGGTTCGCTGCCCATAGTTATGTGTCTATTTTCTCCACTCCAAAGAGCTTTTAAACTGTATTCCAGAGACTGAGGAAGCCCACGCAAAAGAGCCTGCAATGACACAGTCAAGTTCGTACGTAAAACCTGGAGTGCAAGAGCTTTTCTCTCTCCCTGTAAACACAGGCCTCCATGGAGGTATTTTATTTAGAGTACAATATACATATTTTTCTCTTTCAGTATTTTATTTGTCTGCAAAGCATCACACACACCCCCATAGCTCTTTAGACACTATGATTTTAATATTGCTTTGGTTCATATTTCATTCACTCCACATCACATACACAGCACATACAGAGCTGCAGCCCACCTCTAGGCTATCGAATGCACGGGCTGGTAAACAGCTCCCTGGAGCTCTCAGTTTGGGCAAGTTCTGTAAACAAACAAAATGATGGAGTTTAAAACTGCTGCTACTGAAATCCAACAAAAATTTTCCCTTTATTTCACTAAAGCAGGATGGGACCCAGGCTGTAGCATACCACAGCCCAGCGGTTGGGCTGCTTCTTTTTTACTTTCTTTCCTCACACCCTTACCACAGGGCCTTCATCCATCTGCTGCGAGAAACGTCAGCTCTCCATTCTCCTCTTCCTCTCTTCCCTGTCTTCCTCCCCAAGCCTACCTCCTTTGCACAGCTGGGCTTGTCACAATGCTGATTTCTTCAGGCATTAGTTTATGAATGGTATAGGCAGCACTTTGGAAATTTACCCTTTCGTGCCAACTTCCTGCTATATGGAACACCTGCATTTTAACAGCAGAAAAAGAAAACAACCTCTGCAGTAAACCTTGGTTAAAAACTGGTTTCAATTAGGAGGCTTAATTGCAATGAAACTGAAGGGAAAAAAAAACGGAGTCTTTACTCATTTGAGTTCGCCTCCTTCTCCCTCCCCCTATTTTCATTCTCTCCGTCCTGGGTGAAGCATTACCTCGCTCCAGTTCCTACTCAGGAAGGTGCTTAGCATCAGGCACGCAGACCTGTGCTGTCTTTCTCATTTGTCCTCCTCAGAGGATGAAGTAAAATCTCAGTCTCAGACTCTTGTGGCTGGAAGGGACCATTGGGCCCTTTTGGGCATCCTCCTCTATATCCCAGGCCAGCAAACTGGTGCCTTTCAACCACTTACCCTCATTCTGAGTCCAGTAAATTGCATTTGGCTAAATGAAAGACAGAGAGACCTTAACTTTTCTCTGTCCTTCCCCTTGCTGCCTGTCTAGTATTCCACAGGATCTGGAAAGTCAGCTGTCATACAGCAAATGTAGTTGACTTCTTAACTTCATGGAGCTCACCAGGATGCTGTGAACTTCCACACATGTTTTTTCTCCCCCTGCTGCAAATATTCTTGCTGAAAGAAGTCTGAAAGGTGCAACTTCCCTATATTAACCTAGATCCGCTCAAGGTGCAGTTATTTTCATATTTCAATCAACACTGTTTCGTGTCTCTTGGCAGAGGGAGCATGTTGTCGTATGCGGTATCGTGTCCGCAGGTGTTATGGCCACTGCCACACTAAAGAGGTGAGAGGAGACGGTTCAGATCTGTCACACCTAAATTTCATCATAAAAATGTTAATGGATCATTCCAGAAAGTCATTGCAATCTTTTCAGTTGCTTTTACTAGACGTTTGAGACATTCTTGGCAAAAGCATGGCCCGTTTGTGTCTAGTTTCTGCCCCTGGAGAATTGGAGGTGGGTTACGTAGCAGCACTTGCTCTGAGCAGTGAGCATGTGCAGACACCAGTTTCCCTTACTTTTAACTGGGGGACTCAAAAGCCCATTGCTGGATTCATTTTTCCCAGCCTTGTTTCTGACGTTGTTGCACTGTACGCAAAAGTGTATGTACATTAGCCTGACGGTTTTCATGACATTACATGACATGAAAAAAACTATGTGACTATTCTTGCAGGTTCTGTTGCAAGGTGGCATGGTTTGCTCAATAGTGGTGTTACCTGTGCTCTCCTTTTGGCAGGACCTGTTCAGCGTTGTGCCCTGTCACCTCCTGATTGCTGCTGTTTATCAGCACGATTTGGCAAGAGCAAAACTGAAGATCGATATTTACTCCGGTGGATATTTCCCTAAAAGAAGCAAAGCTGTCACTGCTGGAGTGAAACCATATCCTTTAGCTGATGTCAGTGCAGGACCTTGAAAACATGTAGAAGAGTTTGAGTCCAGTCCAGCAGAGATTAGTGAAGTGTGCACAGAGGAGCTAGTCATGCCTGGATTAACTTCACCTAAATTTAAGCATCTGAGGAAGGACTGTTTTTTTTCTTGTAGGGTCAAGGAGAGAGCAAGTAACATCTCAGGGTTGATTCAGACTTTAAGGGGACTGAATTACCCCCTAGAGACATCTCCTTCTCTCTGCTTGTGGGAATGGAGAAGACCCATTTGTAATTGAGGTGCTGCAGGTGGGTACTTAGACTTAGGGGATGAAGCTGGGAAAAGTATCCAGCAAACACACACACACCGTCACAGTTGCCGTTGCAGTCTCCCTCCTGAGTTTCGTCGGGCCTATATTGCCAAAAAGAGAAGTTCTCGTTCCTTCCCATGCCAGTGACTTTGTTTTCGAGGAGGCAAAACGAGACTTGTCTGAGGTAACCAAGACGAGAGTGCCACCTTTCTTGCAGCAAAGCCTCCCGTTGCAGCCTCTCTGTTAGCGACACAGACGTTAAGGAGACACAGACAGAGCTCTGTGGAGCGTTTGCCAAGGCAGAAGCTTTATCTGTCATTTTCCTGCAGCGCGCGGAGTGTGTGGTGAAACTGAAATCTTTCTCAGCGCGGCTGACGTCTGTAACTGTGGTTGCTCTGAAGCGAAAGACGGGATTGGTGCCCATTTGATCTGGCGGACACTGCAGTCCTGGTCTGCCTCGTGCCGTACGGGTAGGAGTAAAAGCTGTGGCTTGCATCCTTGCCGTGGCCAGGACGAGCCGAACGCCGACACGCAGAGAGCGGCTGCTGGGAGGCACGCACCTTCCCGGCTGCCGCGTGCAGTGACASCGGGGAACTGTCTTTCGGTTCCTGGCGTGGTTAGAGCCGTTACCCGTGTTCGCTCCACCGAGGCGCTGACTTCAGCCCGGTCCTTCCCTTCTCACAGTTAATTTCCTTATTTGCTTTAGTAAAGGTGTGACATGTCATGCTCGTGTTCAAGCAGAGCTGCACTGAGGAGCTGGAAACCAGTCTGGCAAAAACCTTGTTTGTGTGATCTATTGCAACAGGAACACGTCAGTTCAGCAGTGGGCACAGGGGATGACTGAAAAGGAGGGGGGAAAAAAAAAAGCTTTTCTCTCAATGTCTCACAAGTTATTGCGAGAGCTTTGTCCTGCCCTTTATCCTTGCGTTGTGCCCTAGTTTCTCCATCTCTGAAATAGGAAGATCCTCTTCTGTTTTGGCCAAGCTACAGGATGCCATTCAGTTGTGGCTTGGGTTAAAATTAAACTGCTCACGTCATGGAAATGGAGGAGAAGTACAGATCCTTCACATCACAGAGTGAGTAGGCCTTAATGCTCATGTGTTTCATGCATCAAAAACAACTATGTGATATCAATGTGCACACCTTTCCTGCTAGATTAAACAAATGCATGGGACTGGAAAGGAATTTGGGGTCGTCAAAGTCAGTCCTCTATTATGTCTGCCAGTCATCCATATACTCCCTCTCTTAATGAACTCTTCGGGTTTTCTTACCTAAAGCTGTTCCACAGCCTCAGTGCGTTAAATACTAGGATTAGCCACCTTCCTCCACAATTGCCTGGGAGTGGTGTGAAAGAAAAACAAAACAAGAAAGAAGAACTGTAAAAGTACAGTGTACATGGGTCTTCTCTGGAGCAAAGTGGTTTATATCTGGACACAGATGTCTGCACCACAAGAAACAGAAGAGTGCAATACTTGGAAAGCAAGCCAGAGCAGCCACATCAGCTACACCGCGGTGCTCTGAAGGAGCAGTCTTGGAGCGTACAAAGCCCAGCATGTGTTGTTATGCAAGAAAGCAGCTGGGCGCACATTGCCTCCATGGCACGCATGGCCATTTGAGAAGTAATCCCCTCCTACAGCCGGGCTTGCAAGGCAGAAAGTAAACCGCCTCATGGCCAGCAAAGGCTAAGCCCTACTTCCCAAATCAGCATCAGCTTCACTCCCCCCCTTTTTTTGCCCTTTGCAGCCAAATGTTCCCAGACTGCATGTTTGCAGAGGCCTCCAGGAAGGTGAATGAGCAAAGGTGTGAAGTCAATGCACACCAGCTAAAGACCTTTAAGCCCTTGTGGGGACACTCTCATTCAGGAATAAAGTGGCCTTACATTGCTGTAGCTTAATCCTCCTCTGAGGATTAAACACTAAAGGCATTTTAATCCTAAATGAGAACATGCACATGTGCCATTAATTTATGGACTCTGACTTCACACCTGCACTTGCCTAGCCTTCACTCTCCTGCATGTCCCTGTGTAGAAAAGCTCTAATGAGATGCAACTGGAATTTGGTGATGCTGTTGCTATTAGTTCTCTCTTTGGTTTCTGTGGTTTGGGTTTCAGTGCGTTCCTTGTGTTTTTTTTTTTTTCTTTCCCTTTTTGCCTTTTCAGATACTCTTTTAGTTTTGGTGTATATGTGTGTTTGATTGGAAACATCTCAGATGCTAAAATTTTATCCCCAGAGAAACACATGCTTTTCAGCCATTAAAAATATTTTGAATCCTAGTGGGGTATGAGATAGCCTCCAGGGGTGGCTTGAATTATTTTTTTGAATGAGAAGGGATTCTTCCTTCAAAAATGTCCTTATCCCTCATCAAGGCTCATAACTCCAAGCACTCAACTAAGCTACTTAAGTTACCTAGTCTCCTAAAGCTCTGTCTGTAAGCAGTGCGAAAAATAACTTTCTCTGGGGTAATTAGTTTAGAAATAGTTTTTGGAGGAGTCATACTGTTGGCTAGACACAGGTCATGGAGACTAATCAGGCCAGGCAGACACCTGAAGTTTGGTAGTGCAACAAATCTCCAGTCCTGGGTTATGTTTTTACTTCCAGAAAGGAACTCATCTGTGGCAGGTGGGAAGGGGAATCAAGTCTATCTGCACTAATGTTTTCATCAGCTGAAGCAGCTCCACTTAGAGGTGACTACAAAGAGTTCGGGGTGAGGATCAGGTTGTGCTGATGCTTTCCTGGCTGTGAAAATTCTGCATTGACCTTGTAAGAACATCTAAAAAGTCCTATTACTCTGAAACTAAATGTTTCTGGGGAGAAGAACTTGTACTAATTTTCCACTGAGCTGATTATCAGAAGATAGCTGCATCTTTCAGGTGTAGTGGTGCCCAATGAGTAGGGTATTGGTTTGGGACACGGGAATGAGGAACAAACACAAATCCCCTCATCTTGTTATGCTTTGGGTTTCCCATCTGTTAAATAATGTAATTCCAGCCTCACTTTGAAATTCCTAGTGATACTTTAAGGATCTGAGGTCCTACTGGAATGATTAGAAACACAGAGTAATTTCAGGTGTTCTGATACATCTCTTAGACAAGCCTTTCTCTCTCCATTGACTGCCTGGGAGCCTAAAGAGACTAACTCTTCTAGTTAAACATAAGATTTGGGTAACACTAGGCCCATTACTAGGGTTCTTGGTGAAAAAAAAGGGTGATGACATTAAGCTGATATTATTATTATAATAGTAATGTTATTATTAGAACATATACTCAATCTGAAGTTTCATTATCACCGTTAAGGCAACTGGATACCCCTTCCCATTTCTTCTGATCATTATTTACTAACTATTCCTTTAGACAAAGGTGTTTACTGCTCTATGGAACAAAAAAAGAAAAAGACTTTAGGTTGAAACTGCCTTTCACTTATAATCACTTTCATCCATTTAAATAGCCAAGGAAAGGAAAAATAGCCAAGATTCTTAGCTCAAACGATTTTTTGTTTGGTGATTTCTTTTTGAATACTTTGCAAAGTCCTGATGGCAAATGTAAAATGCCGTCGACTCTACCCTGGTACCTGGAAATCAGCAGGATCTGGTCATCTAATCTGAGCTTTTTCTGTAGCTGACCGTAATCTGTAGCGTTTATGAGCTGATGCAGGATTTAAAGAACAGGAGTGATACCGCCAGACATAGTGGACTGCATACGTGTTTAAAATGAGCTGCACACCCTTTAGGATGTTTTTAGAATGAGGCTGCTGTTTGTTGTTGTAAATAATCAGGATATTTGGATCATCTGCAATTCTCAAAAAACCTGCTAAAAGCAGCAAAAGTGTTTAATTTCTCCATTAAGTCACAGTCAAATGCATACCAGAGAAGCAGAAAGACAAATGAGTTTAAAATCATCATAAGATGTAAAAATACACATTCCCTTCATTAAGAGGTGGCAAAGAAACTTTCAGCTGACCCTCAGTCTTTAGAAACTGAAAGTTTCCGTAGGCCTCAGAGTCATTTATATACAGACTTCCACCCACTAGACCCATCAGGCACTTTTAAAGTAATAGCACAACATTTATAGTGACGCTTTGTTATATTACAGCACAAGTTTCATTATTGCAGATGAACCAGAATATGCTATTGAGAGTAACGTTTGCTCTGCTTCCGTATGTCAAACTTTGTTCATTCGTTTAGCCCATAGAGCTCAGCAGGTCTCAAGACGTTTTACGAAGGAATTCGATAAGCTTACACTTATCCCCGTTTCACAGAGGAGGAAACTGAAGCAAAGAGAAGGGAAGTGGTCGCAGCTAGTGGACGTGCCATGGTCACGCAGCAGGGCTGTTGCAGGAGTAGGCAGAGGTCAGTTCTTCTGTGTACCAGTCCTCGGTGACATGCTATCTTGGGTAATGTTACGTGCAGAATACGAATATTCTCTCATCATCATCAACTAAAGCATAAGTGAATCAAAAAAAAAAAAAAAAAAAAAAAAAAAAAAAAAAAAAAAAAAAAAAAAATCCAAACTAATTAGATACTTTGTTAAGCAATATGGAAGCTACTGCAAGAAGTTTTATTCGCTCTGTAGTAAGAGAGATGTTGCACAATCAACCCGGAGCACCCAAATCTTGCAAGTAAGTTCTTCCCAAATCATGAGATGGCTTAAAAATCTCATGATTTACAAAGTAGGAGAACTAATGTTTTAAAATATTTTATAGTTCTTTGAGCATTATTATTTTAAAATATTTCCCCGCAACCATGGGGCTCAAAGGTACTCTCTTTTGTTTTGTCTGAAGCCAACGTTTCCTGAGATCCCAGGACTCCAGTGTCTGGAGACTCCCACTTTCAGAGAAATATCATGAGATTTATGCTATCAGCAAGCTGCAAGACACAAAATATACTTCTTTCAGCATTGCTATTGATAAACTTTGGATTTGAGAACCAAACTAAACTCTTCAAATCATGGATCAAACACATCCCTTGACAGCAGAAAAAAAAAAAAAAGAATTATCTTTTTACCATCACTGCCCTTTAAGAGGATGAATTTTGCTGTAGCTTACATGAATGCGTTTCACTGGGTTAAAGATATATTTAATGGGAGTTGCATTCTGTCGTGTCCTGGTCAGTTTGGCCTCTAGGTAGCAAATTCTTCCCTGTTATTCTACTACCAGCTCACACACTGTGTGAGGCGGGGAACACCTTTCCGTTCAGTGCATGCAAAGGGCTGGGTGCACTGCTGTTCCAGGCCATGGTTTCGGGCTCCTAGGCACTACCACACGCTGCATAATTAATATTAGTAATGAATAATAATAATAATAATAATGATGGCTGAATACGAGTGAACCCCATAACCTCGCCCTTGGGTGTCTGAGGAGGAAGCTCGAGCCAAGGCCGTTCAAGAGAGACACCAAAGCTGGTTGCAGCAGCCCCGGCAGCTGTCTTTCCTCCTAAGCTCTATAAACGTGGCTGGGAGGGGGAGGCAGTGCACAGCAATTTCACATTGCTAGGCTCCGTGTGCAGGGCAGTGTACCATCCCCGATGGAGTCATTTCAATCTCCACTGGAAAGCCAGTGGGAATTACTACTCTGGAACAGGTTTCATTGAAGGGACTGCGGCCCCAGAAGCAACTTGTGTGAGCAGCACTGGGGTGTAAAATGAGTTGCCAACAACTATTGCTTTTGTGTTTTCTACACAGGCGCTCGAGTGATGAGACTCGAGCTATTATGAAAGGTTTCTTAGTGGTGCCAGCCAGTTGGCTTTCGCTGGGACGATTAGCAGCTCTACCTGTCGCCTCTTTATTCAAAGGTAAGAGATCAACGTCGACTCTGGCAGTCTCCTACCAGCCCTTAATTTGTGGAGGGAAACGTCCTGAGGGGGTGCTGAGCCTCCCCACCTTCCAGCAATGACTGCGCTTCTCTGAAGTGAACATCTCCTTGCTCAGTTTTCACAGATGTACGGTTCGAGTTTATATTTTGTACCCTTGTATTCCTGTTACTGTTGTGCCTGCAGGTCTGGGGCCTCTCCTGTAGTTTTAGGAGGCCATTTGATACCTGGAGAGGAGGAACATGGTTTTCACATTGCTCGTCAGCATGGTGTTCCTGGCGCAGGATAATACAACCTGTCCTTCCACAGCAAAGCCCAGGATGTAATATTGGGGCTTAGCACATATTTAAGTCCTCTGGTAAATAAGGACTGATTTAAAGTTTGTATTTGGAAAGAAAAAAAATAAAAGGGTTTGGCCATGTTTCACAATGATAATATTTCTCACGGTTTCCCTTTCTTTAGCCTGGCATTTATTGCCTCTCTCAGGAAGACCCTTGAGCGGCGATGGCAAAACAATTGTTGGAGCAAACAAATCCTGCAGGGATAGCACTAAAGCACAACCGCCGAGCCAAGTCCTGCCCACTTCCAGTCTGCTGCGACCTCAGAGCGGCTCCCTTGACTTTGGTGGCACTGCGCTGAATGCAAAGCCTGGCCCTGGAGAGCCCTTCCCAGTCCATCGGTCAGTCGTTCCTGGAAGGGGCAGTCTCCGCTCCCAAATCCACCACACCCCTGCCCTTGCCAGCAACCAATACTTAGGCCATCACCGTTAACCTGCTGCAAGTGCCCTTCAGTTAAATTTTTTTTTGCTCTGGCTTGTCCCCGTGAAGTTTTTTCCTGAACTTCACTCTTCTGATGTTTAGAAATCTTTGAATTTCCAGCCTAAATTTACTGATGGTCAGTTTGTTCTTGTGCCAACATTGTCCTTTGGCTTAAATAGCTCATTTCCCTCCGCGGCATTTACCCACCTGCCCCTCCCTGTGATGTATTTACGGAGAGCAATTGTAGCCCCTGCTAGCCAGCACCTGCTCAGCACCTTCCAGGATAGGTCCCTTGCATCTGCAATGTAGACACAGCAGAAAGTGCTTCCTCTGCGTCTGAAAGCGAAGAGCATTCCTACCCTGTTCCAAACCCGGTGCTTGCACGTGCTGGAGGCGGTCCAAACGGCCTCAGGATTGCCTATATACTTAATTTAAATGGCAACAAAAATAAATCTCAACCCAAGCGGCCTCACGGGATGGGCTCTTTGCAAAAAGAGAGGTCTGTGCCGCCCTGCCCGTTCCCTCTGCCTGAGAAAGAGGGCAAATCGCTTTACATTCCCCAAATCGCCTTCCCTTTTCGCCTCCTCCCTCTGCCCATCGTGTCTCAGCGGCCCGAGGAGCCCCCAGTGCGGGGCTGATAAGATTTGAGCTGTTGGGCTGCCAGGGTGAATCAGACCAATTCTAACATCCTGACTCCCATTAATTAATGAATTAATGAATTGCCTTATAATTCTTATAATCAGCCTCATTTTAGGAGGGTTGGAAAGACTTGCAGGGTTACGTAGCTCACCCAAGGCCGTGCAAGAAGTCAGCGTTGGGGCCAAGAGAGATGCTCGGGTGTCCCAGATCTTGGGATGAGATGGACCTTCTGGACCATCGCGTTCCCACCGCAGGCTGGCCAAATTGCTCTCGCTTTGGTCAAAAAACCGCCCTAGGCACCCACAGAACGTGCTCCGCGCGATGAAGCACCTTTCCCTCGCCTTTCGGTAGGACCGAAGGAAGAGCGTGCAGCAAACGGAGATTTGCAGCCGCCGTCGGCGGTCCCTAATCCCCGCAGCTGCTACACTCCTGGGTGTAAGGAGCTTGGGAAGCGCGCCGCGACTCCTTTGTGCGGGCTGACGCGTCCAGCCGGCACGGCTTTGTTTTCACGCCTGAGCCGAGCTCGCCGATAAAACTTCCTTCAAAGCCAGCGCGGGCCGTGCCGAGCTGCATAAGCCCGATTTGTTTTCACCCGATGCGTTACTTCACCAACACAAACAAGTTCGGACTAGTGCTGCTGCTACGCACAGGCAGTGCAGCTACTGCAGGAGCAGCCGGGCCGCGTTCTGCTGAGTGCATCGCCGGAAGAGTCGTTCCCTTCCGATGACAAAATACCTGCCTGGTTTCCCTTAATTAATCAGAAAAGAGCTTTTTTTTTTTTTTTTTTTTTTTTTCCCCATATTTCCTGCCAAGAAATCTGCAGGCTTAAGTTAAGAACAACCCACCTAAGCAGTATGTGTTAAAACGAGTAGGATTCTCTACAATATGTTTATCATTATCATTATTTATTGTTAATTTTACTATCACTATTATTCAGAGAATTCATCACAGAGGTAATATTTCGAGACAAATTAGGCAGAACTTGTACTGACCAAATTCAGTTGACTCATCTTCTGATGGTTTCGTGGACTTTGTATATAAAGTGACAATTACCGTCTTTTCAATTTCCTGAATAGTTATTATTCACCAGCCCAGCCTTCCTACTCACCAAACAAGAACCTAACTAAGAAAAATACACCTGTAGTATGTATTATATGAATTCATTCTTACAAAGCATTGTTGTTTCCTGCGAGAGATGGAGGACACTGAATATATACCAGCTAGTATGGGTTTTGGATGGGAAATTTTCACCAGGAAAAGATCTTCTTTTGGAAAGAAATTAAATATATGTATATTTTTTTAATTTGAAAATCTGAAAAAATCTTGAGTGGTACCAATGCTGTTCAGGGGCTTCCTTTTATGTGCTTATGACCAAAATTGAAACTGATCTCAAATTTGTATTAAAGGATTTAAAATACACAGAAGTTTGACAAGGTTCAACTGTGTATTGCAAAATTGGGACTTCGGATGTCTCCTAATCACGGGACAAAACAAAAATGGCAAGTCTCACCATTCAAATGGAGAGGTTTGAACTTCTCTGCCCAGCCTGCAGCCTCCTGCCCCGAAAAGCACCAGTCCAGGGTAACGACCGGAAAACGCTGCTCGTTCTACCTGCGTGAGAGATGGTGTGGAAGGACGGCTGGGGGTTTTCGGAGAAGAGGCTGTGGAAGTCCTAGGGACAGAGATCAGAGGAGGAGGCAGAAGGGAGGCTCCTGCCTGGTGGTATGAAGATTGCTGATTCAGGGCTGCAGCCCTCGCAGGAGTTAGTGTGCTCTGCAGTGTGCGGAGGGAGCCAAGCCACTTATGCAATATTAATATTAATAACTGCTTTGCACTTCTATAGTGCCTTTCATCCAAGGATTTCAAAGCGCTTTACAAACATTAATTAATTAAGGCCCATAACACCCTGTGAGGTAATGCAAGTAGATATTACAGCTCATGCAGAGGCCAGAATTGCCAGCATTACAGGTATAATCCTCTAGCAAGAGTTAACTTATTCTTGAGCAAGCTTTCTTACTTATAGGCATAAACAGCCTTCCCTTTAACACCGAGCCTGTCTTTTTTTTTATTTTTTTTCCCCTTCTTCTTCCCCTTGATCTATCAGTCTTCGCACAGGCAAAACTCCCACTGCAATGCAGCCAAATGAGGTGAATGTGCAGCACTTCCATCTCCTGGCTCGCAGCTTCCTCCTTGATCAGCCTGATAAAGCCGTAGGATCGCGAGAGGCTGGAGAGTTGTGTCACGTATTAGTGTCCTGCTTCTGCGGGGTTTCCCAGTTCTAAATATACTTCGCACCAGGGAGATTAAAAAAGGAAGTGAGCTAAAATATGTTTTATAGCACCTGCTTATCAGATGACCTCTGAGTAGCCTGCAGACATTAGCTGACATAGCCCTCGCAGCAGCTGGTCATAAATGTCATTAGTGCCACCTTAGCCTTTTTTCTTTTTTTTTAATTGTTCCTAGCTCCTGTGTTTTGGGGCCAAAAGGGCAGACCTGCTGAATCTCCCTTAATTCTTCACTCCCTTGGCTCCTCTTGCACTTTTTCAGCTCAGGGTTTGCATCCGCCCCATGGATGCTACTGGCCAGGCTGAGTCCTGCTGTAAGATTAAATACGCTGGTGCACGTCCTGCTGCACAACCTGGCCAGAGCAGAGCCGAGGGAGAGGGAGCCAGGAGATGGGAAAGGCCACGGTTGCATTCCCATGCTCCTGGTACACCATGACTTTAAGCAAGCAGAAAATTGCTGCTTCTCGCATGAGCAAGAAATACCCTTTTCTGTCACCCATCACGACAGGCTACGGGAATGGAAGCTGTAACTGGGGCTGGAGCAGGGTTCTTGTGCTCCAGCCGCTGCAAGGCAGTTACCTATCTGCAGGGACCTATCTGTAACCACCTGGGACAGCTTGAGGGAGCAAAGGGACCTTGGGGTGGTTTAGTCCAGAGTGCAACTTCTCTAAGTTTTGCCCATTCAGTTGCATTCTGAAACTGCAGACATTAGCTAATTAATGCGGTGAGTTCATTAAACCAATTAATTGCATTTTTTTTTCTGTGAGTGGGCTGGGCCTATCAGTCATCTTCACAGAGTGCAGTTTAGGGCGTTAAAAATATTCTCTTCATCAAATTAAACTTTATTAAATAATAACCCCTTCCAAATTCTGAGCTAGGAATGAACGACGTCACCCTAACCACAAGAGCTGTTTATTGAGCAGAAACTTCGTTTACTGCCCTGCCAGCTGTGATAAAACCAATTCAGATGCATATTCTGAGTACAGTAAGCACTTTCGCCCCTTTCATAGTCTTGCATTAACCCGAAGACTCTGTCCTTTTGTGCAGAACTCCCACTGAAATCAATGGGAATTTTGTGTGTGGAAAGAATGCAAGGTTGGGAAGTTATACGTCTGCATGTTGGCCAGCAAAGGCATTGTGCTTGCCACAAGGGTCCTTTTGGCAGGCAGCAGAATGTTTTGCATTTTTCAAAGACAGGCGGAACTGAAGAAACACTTAAAGGAAGGAAAAAAAAAAGATTTGGTCCTTTGCCTGTTTGTGATTCTTTATAATTCTATAGTGAGTCCGAAAATATTTATTTATTTTTTTGTTTGTTTAATTTTAAAAGAACTTTAAAATTTGTACTTTAAAAGAACCATTCTTTAAGGTTAAAAAATATCATATTTGGTTGTATTCAATCTCTCAAAACTCGTGGGTTTATCTGTTAGAAGCAATTTTTAGCAAGGCTGCCTTTTCTCCTCAGTGCTTGCTAGATAGCAAAGTTAAAAGGTGCTAATATATGCAAAAAAGGACATCTTTTCAAATAATYAGATAAAAATACTTCTTTGTATTTTTGGTTTTATATCTAAATTTCTGTTTTCTAGGCCTAGTTAAAAAAAGGAAAAGTATATAGATAGCCTTATTTTTTGGCTAAAGGCTCTCCGTAAACTTTCTATTTCAAGATAAGTCAAGCACCATGCAAGGAAAATCAGAYCTGGTTCTTGGCACCAGCATTTAAAAATTAAGGTACTCAAAAAATCACAGGTTAGTCATTTTTCCCTTGTGGTTTCATCACTGCAGATCTACTTGATTTTGATTTACAGCTGTCCAGGAGCGAGTAGAAGTAACATTTTTCAAAGATTTGGTAAGAAGGAAGGATGAAGGTGCCACTGCAGGYGCCTACGTCAAAAGTCCAGATCTTCAGTTCCCCGCTCAGCACAATGGTGTCTGAAGGTGTCCAAAGTTTTGGAGTTTTGGCTTCTTGTAGGCYCTGAAAGAGCGTAGGGACAGAAAAGAGTTGGAAAATGTTTTCCCTTCTTCCTGCCTCCCTGTTTTCCACATCACATTCCACATTTCTATTAGGAAGCTTAAAACTTCTCCGCAAATCATTTGTTTAGGTGATCTGTCTCCCCAAGGGGAGCCTGGTAGCCAAACTCAAGGTTTTAGGTTTCTTTCTCAGTCTCAACACCCAAAGTAGAGGCATTACAACACCTAACTTGTACACATCTATGCTCTTTTTCTTGCATCTGGCTCTTAGCCACGTGATGCTTTCAAAAACATCAGCTTTAGACCAAAAGATCTGCCCTAATACATCTAGGATGTTTACAGCAAAGCCAGGTAACATAAAGATACTGATTCTCAATTCAGGCTCTTCACCTCATCCTTCCTCATATTAATTAAATTAAGGTAATTTAGATCAAATATGCTAAGAGTAAATTGGAGACTCTTGGAAGAACTCCAGCCAATTAGAATGATGGTTAAAAATAAATTCATATCTAAAAGAGAAAGAAACCTGAAAGACCACAGCAGGCCACAAAACACTGTGAGAACTTGAAAATAAGGCTGCAGGGAAAAAAATCAATTGCATTGTGGCCAATATTAATCTCCCATCAATAAATACCATATCTTCCACTTCTTATGGTAATTRCCCCAGTGATTCCCCTTAAAGTGGTTCTTGAGCACTTAGAGAGCCTGTTGATAGCATCTTATCAGGCCTCAGAGCAATGGTGTGAAAGCACAAATAGGAACTGCGGCCTAGTCTGAGAAAAAAAWTGTGGTCTTTAGAATGTGCTGGTTTGACAAAAGGTTGTTGTTTGTCACAGACATTAGTTTTTATCTGCTTAGCGGATAATTCTTCCAGAGGGGACTCTTCAGCCTCTGCCTGACTCTGCTGCTCTGTTCTACGTAAGGCAGATTTTCTCTTAAAAGAGAGTATTGAAACTGAATGGGTGCGGACTCAAATTGCTGCTGGAAATGGGCTTTTTTGGAATTGCAGTCTGCATGCTTYGGAGTGGCGTGTGACTTTCCATGGGTTCCTGCCTCAGGGCTAGTGCTTCCGACAGGAAGGAGTTGACGCTACCATGAAAGTGCTGCCATAAAAAATACTTGTCACATTGAGGGGAAGTGGACCTAGTGGTTTTTCCTCTTGGGAAGTGCCTTGAGTCAGAACTAAAGTCCATGAAAGCTGACTGTTGACCTTAATTAACTCTTGGAAAATAGGCACAATGTTATGTTTGTTGCGTGCAAAACAATATTCACAGTCCTCCAATGTCATAAGGACCATCATGATTTATGCAGCTGACTCTCTTCCCATGCTCCCTTTGCCGCCAGCTCTGTGTTTCACCAAACATACAAGGTAGATCCTGCAGAGAGTGCATGAGCAGCCTTCAGTATCCTGCATGGGCCTAAAAAGTTTGCGTGTRTTACACAGCGGAGGTATCATTTTGCATGTGTATTTTATCAGTCATTGGGCTACACTGCCTATTTTCTTAGTGCACGGCTCAAAAGATGCTTAAAGTGCCTCCGTGATATGTGGCAGGAGGTACTGGCCAAATTCAAAAAGATTTTTGGGCAAATGGTCAGGTAGTGCTGTAGATGGTCAAACAGTAGAAGACACGCACACAGAGTTTTTCAGACAACGTCCTCTGACATTCTGCTTGGATGCCCCACTTCTGAACGGCACCTCGGTCCTTCAGAGGTGTATGCATGCTCAGAAGGTAACGTGGTTATGTCTTTAGAAACTTAATCCTGACTGTGTCCAAAGCAACCYCAGGTCAGCCTAGAGGTGAATTAATTTGCAGAGAATTAATAAACTGCCCTAACTGCATGCATTGAGCATAATCCTGTGCATATTACTAACAGATGTAGTAGTTACTCCTCTTGAAGATCACATGCAGAGTTTGGTGTCCTCGTGCTCTCTCACCAGTGAGCATTATATTTTGCTTATTATTTAGATTTCCTTAGGCCTCAGTAGCATATTCTAGATTTTACAGAARTGTTCCAGAATTTATCCCTTCCAAGGTGGCGTGTGCTATTTGAAATTAAACTAAAAGCCATTTCTTTGATGTTACTTTTCATTCTAAACTTAGCCATCACATGTCAAAGCCCCAGTTTTGATTGAACATGGCTTTCTTCATTTTTTTAAGGTAAAGATCTTATTAAAAATTAAATTTTCATTGCCTTGTAATGTATCAGCAAGATTATACAACTCTGATTTACTGTTAGGATCGGAAATTAACTTCAAAAGACAAGAAATGAAAAGTGGTGGCTTATTCTCTCATGGCACATTACAGCAGTAAGACAGAGTGATGTAGTGATATCAGAAACATTTTTTACCCTTGAATGAAAGAAAAGGATATCAATTCATTTCTTACCTACATATTTACTTGAATTTCAAGATGGTTTTCTATCCTACCTAAATAAACATCTAGGACAAGTCACAAGCTGATATTACTACTGTAAGCAATGCCGGCAGGTAAGAAGTTTTACTTCCCTACTGTGATGTCAACCATTATGCACTACTATATAGTTTTAAACTCAGTTATACTGAGTATTGTGGCTTGCATCCAGCTGTGCATTTAAGCCTGCTCTTGACTATAAGCCCAGGAGTGGTCCCACTGAACCTGGTTATATGCCATAATGGAAGCATGTGTTGAATTGCCTAGCTGGATCGTGGCCAGGGAGCTGAGCATTTTGAGGATCCAGGCCATTCCACAGTCATCTTTATGGTTTCTGAGTATCTGCCCAAAGTCATTAAATTTTTTGAAATGGCATCTCTGTTGTGGTGTGTTATCCCTCCTTCCTTCATAAAAACCTTTATTGAACTTCAGCTCTGTCCTAAGGCCTGATCCAGCCTGGGATAGGAGTCACCATACTTACAGCAGTTGCTGGAGCTGGTTGAAGTCATCCACGTGTGTTGACATATCTTGTTGGAAGGGGCCCTATGCTTACAGTGTTTGTTTTTAGCTTTGAGGGTTGTTTTGAAAGGGGCACCTCGAGATGAAAAAAGACAGTCCTGAGAGAGTCGCCAGCTGAGAAAGTTTTGTTGTTTGCAGAAGGTCAGAAGGTCCTAACACAGAAGCGTAAACAGGGCTTTTAGTACTTGCTCCTTCTGGAACATCCAACACCTAACTCTTGTGTTATATGGGCCCAGAGTGGACCTCAAACTCAGAGTTAGGACCTTAGATCCCTGTTTAGCATGTGAAGAACATTTAATGCTTTAGAAAAATAGCCTCAACATCTCCCTGCTGAGCAGGAAGTGGTCAAGAAAGAAAACACGAAGTAGAAGTGCCTGAATCAGTGCTATAGGAAGGCATCTCTGGGACACACAGGCCCCAGGCTTCTCCTGAGCTGGTCTTCAAAAGAATGAGCGAAGCCAGCTTCGTTTTGCTCACATTAAAAAAATGTAGTCACCAAAGGAAAAGGAGGAGCCTCTCACCATTTATTTTGTAGTCTGGTGGTTAAAACCACTTGCCTAAGAAGAGTGAGACAAGTTCTTGGTTTGCCACTGCCTGGGAGGTTCAAACCTACATCTCCCAATTGCCATGGGAGTACTCCAACCACAAGACTATAGGTGACGCTGGGTGGAGAAAGCATTTCTGCATTCTTTGGTCAAGCTGTGGGACTGTGTAGGAAAGATTCCCACAAGCCTTCGTGAGGAGGGCAGGGTTCTGGGGCATTTCCCCTTGTCTTTGTGATCTTTTTACCTAGACAGCACTTGAGATTSGTATTTGGGAAGGGGAATGGAAATTTTGGCAGTAAATCAGAGGTCATTTTATACATAAATAGTTTCTCTCCTCTTGCAGATTTATACCCCCTATATCCTTCAAATCTGTCTGTAACTGCGTAGTGTAAATATTTATGAAGCAAAAAAGGTGGAAATGAAAACTTAAGACAATCCTCTTTTTAATCACTAGACCATGGACTTCTGCTCTCCTTGTATAGTCACTTTGGGGTACCGCAGCTCTTTCATTTCTCTTTCTGCTCGCTAACATAGCTTGACTGAGGAAATTAATGCTTTCTCCTCCCCTCCTCCCTGTGCTCTGCACTTCACCCTCACCCTACAACTCAGGATTTAGGATAGTTTCATGGGAAATGGTAACTCTGAACCCCTGAGGCTGAGGAGGGCCCCGAGCCCACTGTCCCACTTCCTGGGTGAGTGCTTTCATCTTGAGGTTATTACAGGAGTGGAGGGCACTGGCACTACCGTCTCCTCCTCCACCAGGTGCATTTAAAAAGAAGAAAGCCACTATGACTGCATTCTTGAAGGGTGTGATCCTGCTGATGAGAGGTAGGTGTGTTCCCAACATACCTGCAGGATTGGGCCCCTCGGGGGACTACGGTGCCACTCTGCTTCACCATGCTGGATTGCAGTGGGGCTGCCGCAGCTGAGCCAGGAGGCACCCAGCAAGAGGAGGCACCTCCAGAGTCAGATGGAGGAAGAAGCAGTTTGAGGCTTGTGATTTTTTTTTTTTTTTTTGATGTTAAAAATCCCCCAA
>NW_028185038.1:15379119-15381619 GCF_003343005.1 Rhea americana | reverse complement strand
CAGAAATGTAGGAAAATTTACACTGCATCAACTAGTGATAGGTGAACTGGCACAGYGGATTTTTCATTGTTACTGATTAARAACAAAAAGACGTAGATGCTGATCCAAATATCTTTGGCTGCCCAGCAGACCCATTTTGTGGGCATCAGAAGCACCCAGAGATGTCTAGGAAGCCAGTCACATTTTTCTGTTCAAAGCAGCAATCAGATTGGAATTGACTGAAATTATCTCTCAGAAAATAAAATARGAAAGAAAACATAAACAAAGCCAAAGGTGGTGCTGGGGGGGGGGACCCCAACCTTATAAGCTAAAAACTTATAGAGATGCTTTATTTATTTCCATTCGTGTCAAGTCAAAATGGAACGGGAGTTTGGATGCCGGTGCTCCATTTATTTTATTTTTTTTTGAATGACTAGATTTTTTAGAATCAGGTTACGCAGCTGGACTTCACATTGCATTTGCTGCGGCTGCTTCATCAGAAATGCTGGTAGTATTTGTCAGCCTGGAAGTGTCTTGAGGCTGCTTCTGAGAGATACAAGGAGGCAACTGATAAGGAGAGCATCAGAAGGGCAGTTAATTGCCTCCAGTCTCTCGGTGCCGGGGAATATTTAAAATCTATGGGATTAAAGGCAGATTAAAAACTGTGGAAGCAGGAGCCCAATAGCGCTGAAAGATCATAATCAGCAAGGGTAATGGCAGAGCAAAAATGAATGTGGCAAATAAAATGACAGATAGGAAATTCAGATCCGCTTCTAATGCTCGAAGTTCCATCTTGTAAGCACAATTCATCTACGTGTAAATCATTTTTTGGCTTCAAGCTTATCAGCCAATCGGTGAATTAAAAATGCTCTTTCCTTGGAGGATTAAAGAGGTTGATTGAAGTCAGTGTGAAAACTGGCTAATAAGTCTGGAAATGTCAGGAGGGTGCTTCATAGGAACTCAGTGTACTTTTTCTATCAGGGCTGTGAAACAGGAAGTTTGAAAAGCTCTGTAGTTYGGTTACTTTGAGAAATGCTTTTGTGTTTTTTTTTTTCCCTTTCTCTCCTGTGTGTTAGTGTGTCATGCAGAAATATTTTAATTTGCAAGATGAATGATGATAGATGCAAATGCTGAAAAATGAGATTGAGAGAATTTGCTAAAATATGCAGAGAAGTAAGAGAAAGTACATTTAAGAAAGCATGCTGAATGCATATTACGGTCACGGGAAGTTCTAGGTCCTAGGCTGTGAACTGCTTAGACGTGTTCTGCCTGGAAGGAGGTGTTTAAACTTTGCTCCTCTCCTGTGCCTAAAAATCTAGTGTAGGTAGCAAGACCAGAGGTTGTGTTGAGGCAATCCCACTATTTAAAAGGAGAACTACASGGATATTTCTACATATAGTGCATGTATGAATATGCACAATCCTTCTATAACACATGAAGGCTTTCTATCACTGCTATTAAAAATTGAATGAGCATTTCGGAGCTATGTATGCATACACTGTGCTGCTAATGTTTCCACTCTAGTGTTTCTATCTGAAAATGCCCACACTAGTAAGTGCAAATATCCTCATGCAGGTATCTTTAGAGAATTTYGACCCCAGATGTTAGAAATGGATGCTTCATATTGGCCAGGACTGTGGATTCATACTATCTCTTTGTTTCAACCCAAAATCACAAAGGAGGCCAGCAAATGACTGCAAACAAGAGAATTTTCTAGAGGGAAAGCTGCTACCTGCTGCTGCAAGACGTATGGTTCTGGGCTTCACATCAGGTTCTTTCATCCTAGACTCAAGGGAGGAAGAAGTCTAAGGGTGTGCTTGTCTCCTACCCTAGAAGCCAGAGATGGCTCGTTGGTCCAGTCTGTCCATGGAGGTGTGCTGGGAGCCGCGCACAGCAGCAGCCWTGCAGCGGCCCTGCCCTTTCCTCAGGCCCACAACCTGCTACATTGTCCCAGCAGGACCAGATGCCACCAGCTTATCCTCCATCCTTTGTGTGATTTTGGGGAATACTGTCTCACCAAGCAAAAAGAAAAAAACCCAAAATGCTCCATGGCTGCCTAATTCTGGAGTCTTTGGTATGGGTATCTTCGGGGAGGAGAGGCAATGAGAGGTATTGGATTCCTACCCTGCAATAAGGAGCGTTTCTATTCTTTTTGCCCTGTGACTGCTTTTAATCTAAAAGGCGTTAACCAATGCAACTGTAACCCAGAGYTCATGTCGGCCAGCTGAGAACCTAACTGCTAGACTGCCGAGTGGTGGTCTAGGTATGTCTGGGCTACACGGGCTTTGATCTCCGTAGGCCCCCCAGAATGCATCTCTGTGCTGCTTCAAGAAGAAGAGGGCGGCTGCACATCCTGTCTCCCCAGTCTCAACCTGACTTTACCCTCTGTTGATCTGGGCATTTGCTTGGGAGGTGAGAAATGCAGTTTGAATCCCCCCGGGGCTGAAGAAGGCACCAAAGCCAGAATTCTCACTTCATGGGCCAACACTTTTGCTATTTTGTCTCCTGATTAAAAAAAAAA
>NW_028185038.1:15372922-15379014 GCF_003343005.1 Rhea americana | reverse complement strand
GCGAGTGAAGCTCCATGCTGAGCACATCCAGATGTCTCCCCTCAGGAGCTGGCTCTGCGCTCTGGAACCAAAGTGGAGGGAGATGTTTTCCTTTGCAGACCTGATTCATGCACCTTAGGACGGGTTGGAGTTAGGGCACACCCTGTGTGCTCAGCATTTCTAAATTGGCTTGCTTTCAGCGGCTTCCGAAGAAGCACCGCAAGGAGTCTCCCCCGAGGGCTGCTCCCTTTTGTGGCAGACTTCCTGGTTTTAAGCCTCCAGGCTGGAGGCTGCAGCAGGACCAGAGAGGCTGTGTAGGGAAGTGCTCCACCGCCTGAGATAACTAGCTCGCCTTATGTGTTGGGTAAAGAAAGCCCAGGGGCCCAATGCTGTATTTTGAGTTTCTATTTTGGTGCCAGGCACCAAAAAAATTAGCCCCTAAATATTTTTCTTGGGTCTAGAATTTAGTTTTGAATTTGGGAGGATGATGTTCAGCACTTTACTGTGCTGTGTATTTTATCTGACTATTGAGGTGAGATCCCTGGAGATGTTTAGATTTAAGATGGAGACAACAGCCTGGAAGGTTTTCCAAAAATCTCTTGGACGTAGGAACTAATTTCCAAGTCTTCAGTGGTATTTTAGGTATCTAATTACTTGCTGCAGCGAATTCTGCAAATCCCACCAGGTGCATATGTACAGCTAAAAGTAGACAAATATCTTTACAAATATGTCTCTCAGTGTCCCTATATCTTTGCTGCCTCTGGTAGAGGCTTATATGTGCCTCAGCCAAACTGTACTTTGTGTCCAGAGCTGACTTTTTGGCATGAAACCCACTATGCATGAGCTGTGCAATGCCTGACATGACCATACAGGCCATCCCATATGCCCCTATGACAGCATCTCTCATCCTGGGTTTCTCTCTGGAGTAGTCCTTGCTTTGCTACCCCACAGGGGCATATGGGGTTTGCAGATACCATCTTGGTAGCCCTTGTACRGTCTGGATGTCCACAGACAGAGACCCTTGAAAAGAGATATAGCATAAATGAATGGCTTTTGGACCAATGCTGACCTTTGGCAGATGTGGGTCTGTTTCTGCATCTRCCTAAATAGGTGTCCACAAAGACTTAAACATGTGCTTTCTTTCCAGCTCTGGTATGTCACCACCTGGTATCTTGTCACTGTTGCTGGCGAAGGATTACTCACTTAAGATGGCACTTTTTTTCGTGGCAGAACTAGCCAGAGTCAGTCAGGATGGCTGCTGGACAGGACAAATCTTGCAGGAATAGTTGAAAGCTGTGGAGAAAAGAGAGATGCTTCTAGTGCAATTAACTAGTTAGCACAAGGGGTCAAATCTTCCTTCAGACACAGCACACACTCTTTAAAAAATCTTTTGCCTAACAATGTCAGAAAGAAAGAGTTGAGAGAGTGCTGTTTTTTCCATACTTAGATTTAGGAGAGGGCTCCAAAGTGTTTCTCATATCATTCTTTTCCTGTAGGCACCTGCTGGTTTTTGAATGGTATATCCCATGAAGGACATCAAATCAGACATAAGCGTTGTTAAAGTGAAGGGTCTTTGCACCTGTATTTAGGGTTGAGGAATGGGGTAGGAATGCATGGTTTGAGAGCTTTTTCTATTCTTTGTTTTCACAGCATGCAGCACGTTGGCTTTCAGTTTATGAGAGACATGACTGGGGCACAAAAAGGGGTCCGAGACAATGAATGAATGTCTGTGACATCCTTAGCCTTTCATGAGCAAGAGATTAAAACTCTTTAGATGTGGATAAAGTTGTATTAAATTACTCTCAATTTGCCACTGATCAGGACTGCACACATACAGCTACCATAGCTTACCAGACATCTATAACTTAAGCTAAAGTAACTCGGTTTATACCATAAGAAGTAATGTTAAGGTACTTTAAGGTTTACCTTAGGGTACCTATGACCTTAAAATATACTGATCCCAGATGTATGAATAACAATAACAGCAGTAACAACAGCAATAACTGCAGCTCCCTGGATTCAGCTGGTGTTATGTGTCAGGAATTATGCTTAATAATGGAGTGTGTTAATAAAATTATTATCTGATAAAAGTACTGTCTCCATACATCTATTATAGTAGATAATCAAAAAAAAAAAAAAAAAAAAAAAAAAAAAAAAAAAAGGCCAAGATTTTCAGAGCCACCAGAAAAACAAGAATACCTCACTCTTTGTCTTTATAATTACAACTCAGCAACCAGCTTTCTGGGGCTTAATTTTTAAAGATCAGTACTGGCTTCTGGAAAGCTGAGAGGACTTCTGAATGATTGGTACATAGGCCGATATTATCCCAACCAGAGCATGCTCACAGAGCCAAAATCCACCTTTGAGTGCTGCAAAAGTATATTGAGGGTAGAATTTGGACAATACTTTACTGCATCTATCCTGATATCTAAAAAGGAGATAAGCTAATGTAGCTTCCAAGTTAACAACTTATACACGACTCCAAGCTTCCTAGATTTTGGTGGGATGGCTGTCCAAGTCTTTCACAGGTTGCTTAATAAACGTGATTGTTAAGTCTTTCTGTAGCAGAAGCTCAGTGCCACAGTCCTCAGACCTGTGTGATTAGCTGTTGCTAGTACTTCTGCAAAAATGAGGTTGCTAATAAGTTTTTGTTTTATATTTTTCTTGCTTGTAAGCCTTGCATAATGATGTGTATGTAGTACCGCAGCATGAAGACTGGAACGAACTATGGAGATACTCAATGTGACAGGTGAATTCTGCCCCGTTCCCCTGTCATTCAGCTTTGCACCCCTCCATCTCTCCTTGTCCCTCGGGTCTTCCTCCTAACCATGGGGAGATGCTCTTTTTCTGAGCTCTGGGTCAGTGTCTCATTCTCCATCCGTCTGAACTTCTCTGAAGAGAGTAAATGGGCTGCAGTGGCGGGGCTGACTGCAACAGCAAAACCTCAGTAAAGAGATTCCCCTTCTCCTCCTCTTGTGAGGGCTTTCCTCACTCAGTCTGCCCAGGGGGATTGAAAGCCTTCTACCACCTCACCCTTGAGACATTAAGACCTTGAAATTTGAAAGAGGAGTGGCATAGTCTGGAGAAAAATGGACCTCTGTTCTAACCCGTGCAGCTTGTGATACGCACATTGTCGGGTGATAACAAAGGATTTACATAGGATTTACATTTTTCTTAGGGGACGTTTAGTGGAAAGGGAGCAATCAGTAGCAATGACAGATGAATCCATTTGCCGGCAAAGGCTGCCTCTTTCACACAAATAACAGGCTTTTTTTTTTTTTTTTTTTTTAATCTACAATTTGTCACTGTTTATTCGGCAGTGCAAGCCTTTCAATTGCCCTGCAGCGTCCTGGGTTTGTGTTCCCTGCGAAGCAAAGCAGTTGTCTGGAGGAGTTAGAGGGCATTTCTGCCTCTCACATGAAACTGGAAATGGAAGCAGGGCTTCCCAGAGTTCAGTCCATTTCTCGGGGTGAGCAGGATGGGTGAAACGTGATGAGATCTGTCCTGACTTGTCCATGGGCACAGTCAGCTTATGCAGAAGGAACCCAGCTGGTTCCCATTGGCAGAGGGCAGGATGGAATTGGTGCCCTCACCGCGCAGCCCCTGCCTTGCGTAACTAGAACTGAACCAGATTCATGGCTTTTAATAGGCTTCTCAGCTCTTATGCAGCTCCCAATCCGAGAACTACAAAATTTTTCTAGTTATCTATCTCTGCTGCTCCAGGAAGGCAGGGACACAGGAATGGGAAGCAGAGAAGATCTTCAAGTAGGCAGTTAGCTCCCTGTCACTTTTTATGTAGTCTTTCATGAGCCAGCATCATACTTGCTCTTGGTTCACCCCCTGGTGATGGGGATGTGCTCTGGTGCAAGGTCTGACCTTTGTCCCTGCTGTAAATATTATTTCTGCCTCAGTCTATAGTTGTAGTGTCTATCATTACAGAGTAATGGTTCAGCTTACATCAGTAAGGAGTGCTTAGGAATAATGATTCCTGCCTTGGTGTTGGAGATAAGATGGGTAAAACCTCTACGGTCTTTCCAGGCCTGTTTTCCAAAGCAGTGGGTCCCTCTTGAACACAACCAGTGGATCTAATGCCATACAGTCGTAGACATTTACATCCTTTGCCTCAGAACCAAATCCACTTAAAACACCGTTCTTCCAAAAAAAAAAAATCCCCACTGAAGTCATAAAATCAGTATAACAAATACTTTTATTTATTTTTATTTTGGTGACCACTGCTTGGCTTAGGCCACTTCTTGCTCTTGATGTCTCTGGAAGGTGCAAAATATTATTCAGGAGAAGGTACCTAACAAATAAATTCAGTTGTGTTTCCATGTGGCAGTTCATTTTTATTCTAAGCAAGCAGCAAGCTTCATCCTGGTTTAGGCTGAGTGGCCAAGCACTCAGAAGGTAAGAGAGGCAATATTAAGGTTGGAAAGCCATAAGCTTGATAATCCACTGTACCTTTGACCCCCCGTATATAGCTCTGAAAGTGTCTTATTATACAATTGCAGATTATTTGTCCCAGAATACAGCACTGTTTATAACATGAATGTAAATACAGGCATATAATTACATACAAGCATGTTTTGAAGCTTGGTCGAGGTCTTGAGTCAGATTTTTGTATCAAGCCAAGTTTGAAGAAATGCTCTTGTTTACTTTTTTTGTTCTTATTTATGCATACATAGAGAATTTGTAATTAAATAAACTTTCTTCTGTTTTATTCTAAATTAGAACAGTTCCAGGCACTGGAGTATTTCTGAAAGGTATGATCTGAAAACTGCCTTTACAGATGAATTTGGCTTCAAGAATACATAAATACACTCAGTATACACACAGAAAGGAAGCTCAGATGCAAGCTTGGTTTTAACCTGCTTGCAGTAGGCTACAGACTCTTATCCTCCTTTTATCTAATGGCTTGGCCAGAGTCTACATCAGTCACCGTAGCTGATAGAATTGTTTCCTTGTAAAAGTGACTGGTTGTCTAGACTAAGTTTACAATATCATTGACTTTGTCAAAATTTACATGTGATAGAAAATCATCCACAGAACTGGTAGTAGTTCCTATATATTGCTTTGCCAATAGTAAGTCCTGGTCAAGGCTTTTTGTTTTTCTCATTAAAAAAAGGGTGTAGGGGGATCTCACCAAGATCCTTATCTCATACAGGAATGTTTAGAATCTGCTGTTCTAGGGATGTTTCCAGGTTAATAAGCATGTTTCCCATAAAACCACATTTGTGGAGTAATTTGAAAGCATAGAGAGAATGAGAAGGGGATTTTCAGCAACAGAAAGGAGGGACTTATGGTTAAGGAAGCTGAATGCTGACCTAAAGAAAGAAAGAATCCCTATACCTGCTGATGTTGCTAAGGTCCTAGCAGAGGACTTATTCACGTAAGTTCTCCAAATGAAAACTATCTTTTTTTTCATTCCCCTGGAAATTCTCTGGCTTGCTTTGCAGATTTACTGAGCCCTTATGGTAGCAATCAGAGTTCATAGGATCCAAAGAATGTAGAAAACCTTCTACAGCACTAAAGTCTTAGAAAGATCATGTCCTAGAGATCTCAAATGAGATGTCTAAAGTTAATGGACATCTTTTAAACTGATCTACTTTGATTTTAATCTACTATTCTCCTTGTATAGAGTAAGGATAGTAACACTCTTATTTTGTACATAGCTGATTGAAATGGGAAGTATTTGAGCGTATAATATCTACTGCAACTTGATTATAACATTTCCTACTGCCTCTAGAGAGTAGTGGAATGCAGATCCAGTTATAACTACTATTACTAGTATGGTAATGGTAATCCATTACTTTTATAAAATATTACTACTATTACTATCATTAGTTACAATCATAATATGAGCATTATTGATTAATATCGTTACTACTGGTATGAATAACGGTGGTTGTGGCTTTGCAGGCCAGGTTAGATAAGTTGTTCTGTGTGCAGTCATTGATAAGAACCTCAGCTGAGAAGTAAAGGACAAGGGCAGGGCAGATGATCTTCTTTCTCCGAGGACGGAGGGGAGTAATCTTATGGTAGAGCACAGTAAGCAATGTTTGCTTTCTTCTTTCTTCATTCTTGCTTTTCTTCTCTTCTACTTCCTACCATGT